>NW_015373910.1:3616614-3962915 GCF_001272555.1 Dufourea novaeangliae | reverse complement strand
GGGTGGGAGAGATAGAGAGAAGGGGGGGCGGTGGATGAAGGGTTTGGGGGTGGGGGTAAAGTCGTTCCTTTGAGAATTTCGCTGTAAGACACTCGGGCGCGCCGTGGCAGCTTCAATTTAGATAATTAATGATACGAGCCCAGGTTAGGTACAGTTAGTACAGTAAGACCGAGTGGAAAACAGTTTCCAACCCCCGTAGCCGCCCCCCGCCTCCGTCCCACGCCATCGCTCCACCGTGTGCCAACCCTCGGTACTCTCTACGAGAGTTTCTCGAGACGCGGCGTAGTACCTTCTGCCATCGTGAGAGAGTTCGTTGACGGGGGGATGGCTGTAGGCGGTGCAGGGGGTTGCAGAGCGGCACCAGCCAGGTGGGGGTGGAAAGGGGGTGTCGTTCGCGGGGTAACGGCGTAAGGGTTGGTTCTATGTATACGTGCAGAGCTTGTTTTATCTTCTCTTAGAGATGGCGAGAGGAGGTAGGCGGTGGTTTTCAATGCAACCCACCCTTTCACCTTCCTATTTTCCAACTGCTTCGTCTCTGTCTCTCTCTTTCTCTCCATCTCTTTCTAACCCACCCTCGAGACTCACCAAACCACCCACTTCCAAACCCACCCACCCCTGGCGTGTACGACGACTCGCGATTCTCGACTCGCTTGCGACGACGACACAGTCTGGATACCTCCACCCAACATCTACCTAACGGGGGAAATTGAATTCAATCTCGAGATGAATATCGAATCGAACGAACACCGGAGGAACAGCAGACACACGAAGCCTCCGAGGCTTCGACCTTCGGTTTCCACCTTTCTCTTTGTCGGTCTTACGAAACCGACCGTCGCGTCTCCAACACCCTCGACGATACCTACACCCCTGATCGTCTCCTACGGCCACCCCCCTCCCCTCCCCCGCCTCACCCCTTTCTCCAGTACAGGCAGGGTCCTCTCAACCCTCTCGAACTCGTTCGCTCGATTTCGTCGAGGGCTGTCGAGGCACGTTCGAGGAACTCGCGCGACGCTTTGATTCGCCGATTTTATAGGAGGATCCCCCAGAGGGGGAGATACCTTTCGTTCGGAGTTTTAATTAGAGGAAACGTCAGGTGTACCAATGAGCGGAGTGGAGTGGATTTTCTGTTGATTAGATGGCTGTTGCAGGGAGAACAGGGAATACTTGTCTTAACAGTTTGTCAGGTGACGTAGTAGCACGTCTTTTCGAAAAGAAAATTTCAGAGTGGTTAACGTAGTAGTACGTCTCTTAAAGAGAGCTGAGAATGGTTAACGTAGTAGTACGTCTTATAAAAAGAACTGAGAATGGTTAACGTGGTAGTACGTCTTTTTAAAAAGAGCTGAGAATGGTTAACGTAATAGTACGTCTTTTCAAAAAAGAAGGTTGAGAGTGGTTAACGTAGTAGTACGTCTTTTCAAAAAAGAAGGCTGATAGTGGTTAACGTAGTAGTACGTCTTTTCACAAAAGAAAGATGGGACTGGTTAACGTAGTAGTACGTCTTTCAAAAATAAAAGCTGAGGGCGATTGACGTAGTAGTACGTCTTTTAAAAAAAGAAAGGTGAGAGCGATTGACGTAGTAGTACGTTTTTTCAAGAAGAAAAGCTGAGAGCGATTGACGTAGTAGTACGTCTTTCTTAAGTTAGATGTAGAATAGTAGAAAATAGGGAAAAAACGCTTTTCCTATATACACGAATAAATAAATAAGAACCTTATAAACACTTTGTCCGCATACTTATTCTGTCGAAAGTATGTGAACAAATCTGAGTCATCACTGCATTAATTCCAATTCTCATTCGATACAAAGGTGTGTTAGCATAATTCGATCTTCTCGTTTCATTACGAAAATGGAATGTAACGATGATTAGTCGATCGATGTTGGAGGTCGAGCGCGTTCAGAAACGATTTTTCCACGTCCGCCGGATGCGAAATGGGCAGAGAGAGCGGCCGGTGATCAATCCGGCCGGTGGTGGACGCGGAAGGGCGACGAAATTGCAATTTGCAAACCGTTTAACGGCCGCTTAGGTCCATTCTCGTGCGAAAACTTGCACGGTCCAAGTTCCCGGAAGTCTCCCCTCCCCTCTTCCTAACGACTTAATTGTACACTTGTCGCCTTTGAGAACTTAAGTTTCTCCTCCCCGGGCCACGACAATGAGCATTGTCGTCCTTTGTGGACGCGTCGAGTGTCCGCAACAACGTACACGAGACCCGATCGCGATCCACGTGGGACAATAACGAAAAAACTGGCTAAAACAATGGGACCCTGACCGCACCTTTTAATCAACCGATTAGAACCTTTCGCTCGACAATTACCAAGTACGCCTTTATCGAAGCGAGAATTTTATCGATTGGAAAGCAGGAAGTGAGGGACAAGAAATCGCGGATTCTAATAGTTGTACTCTAATTTTTAGCAGTAAATATATTGTGCGATTCGAGATACCTTTTTTAAAATGTTTATTTTAATTTCTGTGAGCTTGTTAAGGGAGTCCCATATTGGATAATAAATGTAGTGTTCTCTTCGATTCTAATAATAAGTATATTGTACGATTCTAGATAGATTTTATTAATATTTTCATTTTCATTTTTGTACAGATATTTACTTCTGTTCTCTATTAGTTAGTGAAGGAAGTCCCATATTGGATTATTAATGGAGTGTTCCCTTTGTGACCCGGTGGCTATGGATTTTCATACAAATTTATAGTTTCAGTAGAATATGTAATTTGCAACAGTAGTAGTCAGACGAAGGTTTATTCAATTTTCTGTTACACTAGAAACAAAATGCGATATTATATTACAAATGTAGTCGTCTCTGAGTGATCAGCAAACTATGGAACTCCATACAAATTTATGTTTTCAGTAGATTATGTAATAATTTGAAACAGTAGTATGAGTATAGTTGTGATATTTGTCAGCCCATATTCAGGCTTCATACTTCATTTTATTCTGCAGTCAAATGTGATCATCTACCAAATAATTGATGAATGCAATGATCAATTACTATATTCCACGTCCAGAATATCTTTCTTAAGTCTTCAATTATGAACTAATAAATTTTTCATGAAACTTGGATTGCACAAGTTTTTCTGGCAGAACGTTTTCTTAGTGTCAGTGACAGAATAGCAGACACGAAGTTAATTGAATAATTGGCGAACTTTGATACTGATTACGCGGTACAAGAATGTTTTAATAATTCTACGAACGATTAGCACGTTCGATATTTCCAATCTTCTAGGCGGTTCCGAGGGCGTCGCGACGCTCGTTTGCCGTCGGAAAATGGCTGCGCAGGCTGACTGGGGCTGCACTCCCTTTCGCTCCACTTTTCTCCTTCATTCATTCGTTTCATTTCTCATAAATGAACGAACTTTTATCGATTCATCAGAAGTGTCAATATTTTCCATCGACGGTAGATAATGCAAAATATAATACTGCAGAATAGAAAGATATGTCACCAGACAGTTTTTTCGTGTCAGTATTTCTATAATACAACTGTTAAAATAGTTAGATTAGATTGGGGCATTTATAATCTTAATGTAAGTGAAATATGATTATCAAACTTTCTTGCAAAACATCATCTTCTTCTTTCCTATTTATTTTACTTCCATACTCCTGACCACAGATTACCAAAAATACCTTTTGCTCATAAACAGTAACGACAAAAAGGTAAAACTTATTGCAAAAGAATTTATTCCATCTGTGATAATCATAATAGGCAACAGGAAATTGAAGAAAAAAACGTTGCCTCCACTAACTAAGACAACATTATATTGTATTAACAACAACATGAGATTCAAATCACATTACCTTCACTGTTATTACAAAATCAAGGTAGAAATATTGGGATCCTCACTTTCTCAGTCAAAAAGAACGAATACAAAAAATCACGATATATCTTTCAGCGTTTATATTCTCCACTGTTATAAAAAAATCAAGACAGAAATATTGGGTTTCTCACTTTCCCAAAAAAAAAAAAAAAGAAATAGAAGAAATCACGATAAATCTCTGAGCGTTTATGTTCTCCACTGTTATTAAAAAATCAAGGTAGAAATATGGGGATCCTCACTTTCTCAGTCAAAAAAAAACGAATTCCAAAAATCACGATAAATCTCTCAGCGTTTATGTTCTCCACTGTTATTAAAAAATCAAGATAGAAATATTGGGATCCTCACTTCCTCAGTCAAAAAGACCGAATACAAAAAATCACGATAAATCTCAGCGTTTATGTTCTCCACTGTTATTAAAAAATCAAGATAGAAATATTGGGATCCTCACTTCCTCAATCAAAAAGAACGAATAAAAAAATCCGAGTGTCCACATTCTCGTCGGAAATAAATAGAATATAACAAATAGTAACCAAAGAAACGTGATATTCGGGCCATTGAAAGAAATTCATTCCAGATTTGAATCATCGCGATCGAAGCACGAGAAGGGGTCGAAGGGTCTCAGTCGACCCTTGAACAACAACTTCCATCGCGACGATCCTCCAAGTCTCTTCGGGTCCGTAGAGAGACAAGTTTCCGGTGGACGTTTCCTTGGAGCGTTGACGGGGTCGACTTGACCGGTCGGTGACTGGTCAGTATCTATTTGCGGAGCATGCAAGTAGAAACAACGATAACAGGTTACCAGGACCAGTCCTGTGGGAATTTCGACGCCGGTGTCCCACATTCACGGCCCCACGGAAAGCGAGTCTGTTTTCACAATGCTCATCGGGGGCCATCGCGGTTGCGATTCTCACGTGACTGGTCAGCAACGGGGTGTCCAACAGGTTTGCCTATTTCGCGGAGACGTTCGCCGTACGACGATCGCGTAGATCCGAGGTGACTTGACAGTCTCGTATCGTTTCTGGCCGAAGGAACATCGCGATTTTATTGCACTCCTTATCGAAAGGACGTGACGCGTCACCTGTGTGTGGCAATGTCACGGTCGTCCAGTGCTCAGAGACTTCTTTATATCCAATCGAGTTTACGGTAAATGTTTACTTCCTTTGGGAACATTTTTATTGGGAAAAAAAAAGGGGAAGTCTTGCGAAATTTTCCTATTTAACGAGAAGTTTATGGTGCAGTGTTATGAACACAGTGAAATGTTTGATTTAGTTTTTGATAGAAGTGATACGGCAATTTTGATACTGTTCGATATGATCTGATATTGTTTTCGATAGAAGAGATCTGGCTTTTTTCTTTAAGAATTAAGTTTTGGGTGGAACAGATACGTCAGCTGGGCTGAAGGCATATAGTTTAGAGAGTTTGTTTATTACTCTAATTGTAAGGGTATGTTTCTTTTAGGAATTGTCTTCTTCCTTTTTTTCATAAAAATTTGGGGCAGATTTCATTTCAATGGTAATACTAAATACGATAAGAAATAACGACTCTGTAGGTAATTAATGCTGGAGTAATCAATGGTAACACGTTACAAAGGAATATACGGGAATAGATGAAACGTTAACCATGTTTCGTGCCATTTAAATGTCCCAAGTACCTTCTCTCATATTACTTAATTTGCATATGTCAGAAAGGTAGAATCAAAATAAAATTTTAAACGACATTTCTCGCTTCTGTTACTCATGATTTAATAAATTAAATATCACTACTTCATATTCAATATACGAAATTTACAAATTACAATTTTAATGGTGTTCAGGCATGACTAGAACAGTATATAAAATTATATTTCAGAAGATAATATCGTCTCGCCCTTTAAAACTATTTTAAAGGGAGTAACAAAAGCGGAGAGGCAACAACGTTGCCAAAGGTATCAGAAACGAGCACCGTCGAGTCATACGACTAACCAAAATATATTTTTCATTTATAATATAACGAAGAATGATCAATGAAAATGTCATTGAATTTGATAGATGTAACTTTTATACATTATTAAAACGTATTAGCAGGTGTTCAATACTAATTATTAGTACGATACTGTATTGACTAGAGAGTCAGGGTCGAACCACCTTAATTCACCTCGTGGACAGTCACGCCGAGTGTCGGCTCTTAATTCTCGCTTAACCTGCGGGTTTTTACGCTAAATTTTCGCCGGTCTCACCCTCGTTACCGCAACAGAGGGGTGGGCTAGGTGGCCGGCTACGCGTTTAAGCACTTTTTAAACGTCCCGTATATTTATACCAACCCCCACCCACCCGTCCGTCCGCCCCCAAAAACCTACCACCACCTCTCGGTTTCTCTTTCTGTTCTGCCTTCTCGCGCCGCGAGCACGAAACAATTAAAACGTCGAAACGAGGGTCCGACTGTTTCACGGGGGAAGCGTGTTTTCGCACCACCGTTTTCCACCGACCTAGCCCGCCAACGCCCCCCTCCCACGCCCTCCTCGGTTACATAATCCGGAATGAGAAAGAAGGTGTCTGCCGGACGGTTCTCCATTTTCCAACCACGGATTCCCTCATCCACCCCTATTTATTCTCCTTCCAGCCAGTATCGCGGAAAATGATTTAATTCTCGCGAGTCCAGTGCATCGCCGCGGATCGATTAATCATCCCTTCGACTGCTCCCGATCCCCAACGCACCCCCACGGGAGGACATCGCTCCGAAGACTCGATAGTATGGAGTTTGCCTCTCGACCTGATCGAGATTTTTTCGACACATGGTTAACCTAGTTTCGCGAATAATTTCGGGAGAATTGGAGGTTGAGCATTCGAGGATTGTTCGAGAATTTACTGTATACAGTTGATGATCCACGATAAGGATTTTTATTTTTGGGAGGTTTGTAGATTGATTTTTTGTTACGTTGTTGTTATTATGAGAGTTAACTGTCGAGGATTGTCTGTGGAAGAGATGCTTCCCAAAGGCTGAACGAATTTTTTTTTCATTGTCGACCAGGGTGTTATTAATGAATACCTCGAGAGACAAAATAGTCAAATTGGATGACGTGAAGAATACCGATAATTAATGTAAAAATAGTATTACAAAGTGGACATATACAGGGTGTTCCATTTGAATCGACCCACTCGAGTATCTCCGAAACTGTTGACCATGATCAACTGTTACCAAAATTGAAAAAACCGTGGCGGACGATTTCAGAATTTTAATGATTCAATGAACAGACTTCCGAAAATTTTTTTTAAACGTAAAATAATTACAACACAATCCCCAGAACTTTGGGAACAGTCGTCGTACATATTCAACTAGCCAGAGTGAAAACATTTACAATAAATGAAATCAATCAGTTCGACTCGAGAAGGACAGAAATCGTCATCTATTCTCGGAACAAAATCATATTCGAATTTCTTCAACCCCCGCCTCGTCCCCCGATTCCATCGAACGTCTCCATAATCTGTTCATGAATGATTTCTTTCGTCTCGCGTCGCTACTAATTTTAGGAAAGTTCGCAACGCGACGGTGCCATGGACAGGCGAGCTGGGAAGGGTGGCTGGCTGCAACGAGGGGTGGTTTCACGTCGTATGCACAGAGACGACGATCGACGGAACACAGAGATTTGCCAGCAGTCGAGTTCGACGACGTTCAAAATTTGAATTTGCCACGGGTATTCATTTCGCGGTGTTCAGGGACGGCTGGGCTCGACTTGCCGGGGCTTTCTCAGATATATGGAAATTTCCTTAGCCAGCCCCGTATTCAGAGGGGAGGCCAAGTAATATAAATTCAAATCAGTCCCTGTTTTCTCACACAACAAACTTGGAGGAACTCCGAAGCTGTTTCTCCGACGGTAGTTACTGCCTCCTTCCTTCCCGCCCGGTCGCCCCTGCCGAGGAACTAAGTACCCTCCTGTCCTGGGCCGGTTACCACCCCCTTAATGAAGATATGTGGCAGGGCCGACCGCCATACGAATCTCTGCCTCCTTCATCTTTGCACGGGGAAACTGTGTCGATTAAATGGGAGAAAATTCTGTTTTCTTGCTCGTATAAAACAACGAAAACCGGAGGGGGTGAGTTCTAGCTTTACCATCTTTCACGAATGAAAATGTCTTTTGTTGACCATTAATTTCTTTTTCGATTGGAAACCACCCTTGTCCACATATCTGTTTCAGAAATTGAATCGGTAGTTCAATGTCTTACCTCGTAGGAAGAATTTTTAATCGGTAGAAATTTTAGTGATTTCACCGAAATTATACCTGGTGCACCTAAAGGTATGTATTATTTGTTCGTAGACACTTTCATGTTATTATATATATAGTTTATTTTGTTCTGTTTGTCGTTATTTAATACGTTGTCATCGATAATTATTAATTACCGACGTGAATTTTAATTGTAATACTTACATCGAATAACATTTGTAATCTTTAGAGTACTATTAATACTGAAGTATTACCTGGTCATATAAATACCGGTAATATGTATACCTCAATTCAATAATTTCGTATAATATTCTAATGTAGTAAAATTATCCGACGTTCAAAGTGTCAATGAAGTATTTCTTACCACGAAGTAGTACTCATTTTGACCCTTTATATGGTGCCCCCCCCCCATCTTTGGTGCAGTTACAGTACACCTATCAATATGAATATTTTTCCTAATTGAAACCCCTAGTAAAAAGATTAGACTAGAATATTTTTTCATAGAATAAAGGTGCCTTTTTATCATCCCTCCTATATTTCTCGAGTCTCCCAATTTAATAGTATTATTATTCAAATTTCTTTTATAGAAAACTATTGCTATTAATATACAGGTTTCTTCATCTTTGGTGCAATTACAGTACACTTATCAATATAAATATTTTTCCATATTGAAACTCCTATTAAAAAGGTTAGACTAGAATATTTTTTCATAAAATAAAGGTGACTTTTTATTATCCCCCCTATATTTCTCGAGTCTCCAAATATAATTCATCGAAATATTTAAAATTCTGCAACCTGAAGTAACAGATTGCTTGCCAATTGCACCGTGAAATCAATTCTGGTTTCTAATCTCGAAGGAGTTCACCGACGATGGCGGGGGCGGCGGAGGGAAAGGGTTGCGTTTCGCGTTCCTTTCCATCCCCCTTCCACTGTACCACCGACGGCGCCTTAATACCCATCGCGATTTCCATAATCTTGGGAGGCGCTCACGGCGCCCCTTATAATATAATAATATTCGCCGCAGAAAGCTCGCGTACGCGCAGTCCCGTTGGTCTTACAAAATGGCCGACCCCACGTTAATGCCCCCCTTAATATTTAGGGATCTCGCGTGTCCGCCCCCCGCCCCCGTGGCCAAAGTACCCGGGCGCCTTCAACCCTCCGTCCTCTTAAAATCCACTTTGCCCCGGCACGGGTTAAGCTTAAATACGCGCGAGGGGCTTGCTTAATTTCACCCCTTGGTGTCTTCAGACGTGTGCACGCCATCTTCCGGGGTGTACGTCCGCGGACGTTGTACACGGAATTTCCAGGAAATTCATTTTTCGGACAGGGGAGGGAATTATTTTAGGGGATGAAGATAAGTGGTGATTGTTATTCTTGCGAATTTTCGAACACTCCGGTAGCTATGATCGTGCTTTTGCAGCGAACCTTTTAATGGGAAATCAGAGAAACGATAAGGGATGAACTTGTTGAGTTGATGGTATGTTTTTTTTTTGTTACAATTTGGTAGTTAATTTATGTACTTCTGCTCGTGAGTATTGGGACATGGTTGATGTTACGAAGTATTATGAAATTGTTGAAAGTCTGAAATAAATATTGTTTAGGGGATGTTGACCGTGTTACTACGGTGGAATTTGCTGATACGCCACCGATAGACGTAATTCTGAGATATGAGTTTACGTATGTTTAGTAAATTTTAATGGTTTTAATAAATTTAATACACCTCGAGGAAAGACGATCATATATTTAAAATTATGTGGACTTTTTCAAATGGATACATTCTACAGTATCTCCCATATCCGTTCACATCCTTTTTCCAATTTCTATTTATCTGTTCTTATTACCCTTTCGATTTTGTCATTCATTTCCAATAAATATTTCGTGATTTTGAAATAAAATACGCTGTTTAATAAGTATTAGATCAAATAAATAGGACTGCCTTCTGTGAACAGATTTGTGAGCTACTGTACCTACCTATATCAATAACTGGAAGCTAGAAGCGTATCTGTATATACCTACGTCCATAGTAGCGAAAGGGTTAATGCTCGATCGACAACGCTTACGCTACTAGGAAGTAATAAACGTGGTCTAAACTATACAAATTTTACGAATCACCATATTTTTTTCATAAAGACAAGGTGTCCTAATACTTACGAGCGGTAAGTGTATTTCTTGAAAAAGTAAATCTTTTTTTCTTTGAAAGAATATACTCCGTATTCGACGACAGACAATCATTTTAGGATAAGTAGTACGAAACATCATTAATGCGCCACTGAGCAATTTTTTTGCAATTAGTAATCGATTGAGTATATTACAGATATTTCTACGGATGTACTACCAAGTTAGGAATTGAAGACGAAAGTTCTTCTATGTCGATGTTCACATTAAGTCAATGATAAAACAAATAGGATAAATGTTCCAATTACAGCTACTGTCTCCAATATTGCTACTTTATTTATTTTGCTTAATAAAAACGAAACGTATAAAGAACTGTGTACCAAAAATTATATTGTTAAACTGGAACTCTGATTTACATGAAAACAAAGAAATACTTGTATGTATCTGGTATTTAAAAATTAATGTTAAAAACGGGAATTGCAAGTTGAGCGTTAAAAACGCGTTTACGTGAGTAAGAAGTGATGTCGAAAACATAGTGAAGAAAGAGACATAATTACACTACTCAACAATTATACAAAATAAATTGTTAAAGTACATAAACATTTTTTAGGTGACAGTTATAAGGACACTGGGACTGCTCGCAGATTTTAATCAATTATCAATTAACTTATCACACTTACCCCATATCTTTTAATAAAAGAAATGTGAAATCGACTGAAGTTCGCGAAGTTCGACAACCCATAAAATGATTAATCCAAGTTCCGCTACAATCCTAAAACGCCAGTAATTGGGACATCTACCCTACCTCACAAAATACGAAAATCTTATCTTCATATCGCCACGTAAAACCTCGCAAAATCTCACTGCCCCCTGCATCATCCACCAATTCCATCTGTTTCCTAAAACCTCATCGATCTTCCGTTTCTTCTCAGACCATCGCCACCCTCGAGCCCACCCTCGATCGACTCCAATCGCGGTCGAATGATCGGTTATACAGAAGGCGGCGTGTCGAAGCGCAGTGTTTCAGAACTATTCCATGCATCTGAAAAGTCAAAATTCACAGTCGCAGTTCGCCTTTTCCAACCCCCGTCCACCACCACCCCCGGGGGGACACGCTCCCTCTTAGGTGGTAACGGCGTTGCAAGCAGAAACGGTAGGTATTGCCGGAGTTCTCAGGGTTTCGAGTCTGCTGACGATGCCTGGAAGGGGGTTGGAGGGGGGGGGGGGGGGGAGTTGTACGTGTGTGTATGTGTGCAGATGGTGGAACGATGGTACGGGGGTAGTTGGAAAAGGGGGACGCGCCCACCCTACGGTGCAGCCACCCGACGAGCCCCCTTGCGTCTTGCCTTACCCCTCCGTCAACCCCCGTGGAACGACGATACCACGGGTACGAAGAGGGTGGAGGAAGCCGGCAGAGAGAGTCTAAGGTAGATTATATTATTTCTCCGCCCCCGCCCGGGGGCTCACCCGCCATTTTGTGAATGTTAAATCATTTATTGATCCAAGAAGGTGGCACACTCACCCTCTACCTACCCTCCCGTCCGACCTACCCCCGGCTAGAACTCCACGGCCACCGCCACCAACCCCCTTTTAGCCCGCTACGCCACCCAGGCCGACGTCTGAAAGGGGCCGATCCTTATTCCGCGAAGCGAATTTATATGTTCACCCCCCTACCCCACCCCCCTCTCTCTGTACCAGTATTCGTGTGTGTACACACGGGCCCGTGGTGTCTCTCTTTCCCGCTATCTCCTCCAACACCCCGCTGTTTTACACCCCCGTGCCACCAAACTACGTAGCTAGGCTCCTAAGTGTACGTCTCCAATGTGTGGCTGCACGAGAATCTCGAAACCAGCCGGCGAATTTATGGTCTCGCGAGGCACGATCCTCAACCCCACCCTCCCAAGATCCTCCCAACGCCCACGCAACTGGCCATTCCTTTAGAGTTCGTCCGGTCTCAGACGGCACCCTTATCCGATGCTCCCCCCACACCCTGACTCCGACGTCCAACGCTTCTTGAATAATAGTTGCCTGTTTCCGGCCTCGCCTTGGGATCGAGCAACGACTCGAAGATCCAGGAGGGCTTTCGCCGGATTTATCCGAGCCGCGGCGGGACGGATTCGTGGCCGTTGGAACACGTGATTTTGACATTTATTTCGGGGGCAAGCTGTCCGATGGAATTTCGGTGGGACTGGATTTGTAAGTCTGGTGTATATCTGGGTATGTTGGAGGATATTAATAACCTTGATATGTGTGTGTGAATTGTACACTCAATCCTATTGTAACACGGTTATACATTTAATGCTGGGGGTTTTGAAAAAATGGTAATTGTTGGAGGAAATGATTTCTGGATTCTGAACTGACGGAGATAGATTGCTCGGGAAAGAAAAGCTTACTGTGGCAGAGATGGGCAAATTGATTGTCTAGATACAAAGTTTCGAATAACGAATGAAAGATAAAAATAGTATTTCGTAATTTTTAATTGTTTTAACGTGGAAATTTCCATTTTTATAATAAAGTAATACTTCTTTATGAGTGAATCGACATTTGTCGAACAATTATTTAATCTCATTGACTGTTTAAAGCTCAGAACGACACCTTTAGATACTACTGCGTTTCACTGTGTATTATTCGAATAAAATTTTGCCTAAAACCCTAAAAATAAGGGTAACGAATCTAAGAAAAAATAACCCACTTTTATAGATACTTTGCCGATTTCCTTTACTTAAAAATATAAATGAAATTTATTAACTTTCCAATCTACTTATTTAATCATTATAATTTTATTTATTTAATTAATATTAGACTTCTTCGCGTTTAATAATTTCCTTTTCCAACGTCCGACGATCCCTCTTTAGGTCTGCATCCAAGAATCTGTTGGTTTCCACGAAATCTGGAACGAAACGAAGGAAGAAATCAAAAACATCCAGATATACAAAGAATAAAACGTTAAAAAGGCTCGTTGATGCGCAGGCTCGCCCGTTGGAAAAAGGCGATTTTTCCACGCGCAGAATCGTAAAAATCCGCCGAGCGTGGAAGAAGGGGTCGTCGAACGGGGGGAAGGGGAGCGGTGGGGACCAAGGAACGAACAGGCCTGAAAAATAAGGGCGAGGTCAGTTGGACGCGAACCGTGGAAAAATTCACGTAAAATTCCCGGGAGTTCTCTTTCTCGTTTCCGTTCCGAGCGGATTGGAACTGTCGCTTCCGGGATGAGTCGCCGCGATTCGTGGAAACCGGAAACGTCTCGATAAAACGGTGGATTTTGTTTCGCTCGTCATTGTACATTCAGCAATGGGTGAGTTTTCTATTATATAATTTGTTTTTCTTTCATTTAACAGTATTTTCAATCAATTCCTCTCAGGGAATTTCTAGTAAATTTAATGACTAGATTAGGGGATGTTTATGCAAATTGACTGTCCAAGACACTAATAATATAAAAATGAAAATTGTGTAGAATTTTATTACTTCGAAGCATCGATATGTTAATAATAACATATACAGAGTATCGCACTTTATTAAAATTTTTATTTCTGGTTCTACTATAAATGCATAAACATGCATAATTCAAGCATGTAATTTGATTTGTTTGTTACATTCTGTATAAATGCAAGATAGGGAAAAATGAAAGAAAGATGGAAAAAGAAACGTAGATGAGAATAAAGATAATATGACAGCAATGAGAGTGATTATAGATTATAGTAGTAATAATCATGGGTATGTTTAGTATTGAAAGGTATACTATATAATTGATACAAATTTATTTCAATATGTAGATTTCAGATCATAATTATTTAGAACGATTACCGATTCTGCTCGCAATTACCCACACAATGGGAATTTCATTGCATACATCCATGTCACGGAAATTTCTCAGAAGCTTTAGCTTCAATGTTTCAGTTAATTAATCCCCCATTGTGTATTATACAACGATCGAAACTTTTCTGGAACTATTTTAAATTGGACCAAATCAAAAATATACTCCAAGGGTGCATTTCTCTAACCGGCGATCCATCATCAAATTATTACTCCCCGAAAACCAACGAAACATTAATAATCGGCCTCCACTACACCATACAAAATATCCGATGTCCAGCGTAATTATTCTCACCGAAGTAAAAGTATAATCACCAGACTGCGGATTTTTATAGTAAGAATTTTTATACATCTTTAAAATAGGAGTTTTTTTATTCCCTTAAGAATTTTATCGAGTTCAAAAGAAAATAAAAAACTCGTTCCATCTTCGAAAGTTTTATTCTTCATTGTATTTCACAGAGACCTAAAGGCTATAAATGTATAAAATCCGCAGTCTAATAATCACAGAAAAATCAACAAAACCACATAACTACACGATAAAAAGACCAACGACCACCCCCGAATTCTTCCTATCAATTATCCAAATAACACAACACCCCCATCGTTTAAACAATGCAAATCATCTACCAGTCCACAAGGGCTGTGACAATGACAAATTCCATCGAGTGTCGAACGATCATCGAATTCCTCCCAAATCCCACCTCTCGATACCTGTTCGACGGGTTTGAAATTCGCTTGTTTTTCATTTTTCAATGCCAACGAGGCGCGACACGGAATTTACGGTTTTGCGGTGGGACGTAGATGCGTCGATTATGCGGTCCCGGGACGAACGACGATTATGCGAGGCGTCGTCGCAATTTCGTCGACAATTCGAGGACGGTTGGGAAGGGGATGGAGCGAAGAATAGAAGAAAAATCGTGAAGAAACCGCGGAAAGTGGCGACAGAACGCCACAAGTGCCCTAACTATCCAGCTGCCTGGAATTCGGAGCACGGTGATTATATGGACAGGACAGGCGAAATCTCGGGCGGTCGTCGAAATTTGCGGGACGGGCGCGGCCCTCCCCCTCCCCTACGACCCCCTGCCGCCTGCAACCATGTCCGAATTCGCATTCCGACACACCGAACCGACCGTCCACCTCCCACGTCGCGCCCCACTTTTGCCACCCCACGGCTGCAACACCGACACCCACCACCCCAACACACACGTACATGCTCCATCCTCTTCCTTCACCTATTGGACGACGATCAACGAACGGGTCCAACGTGCAAAATGTTACGCCACGGTATCTCGACGCCTCGCACGGTTTACACGTGGAGACGCAGATGTCTGCGGCGGAGAACAAACTCGCGGAATTCTTGGGGAGAAATGGTGAATGGGACATTCTTTTCTGGGGTGTTGTCGTTGACTGTAATCTATGGTCTTTTTGTTGATTTATTGTTTTAGGGAGTTTGCATTTTCTTTGGTTCTGAGGGGTTTTTGTTGGTTAGTATTGTAATGGTAAGTTTGATAAGTTGGAGGATCTTAAATTGTTTGTCGATTGTGAGGGTGGACGTAAATAGTATAAATCTTATATAATATTTAGTATTTGTATTTAATGGTATAAGTAGACTGCGGATTTTTATGCGATGTAACATTTTCTTGAAGTAAGTTACGAAGACATGAGCATATGTAGAAATTCATTTTTCCTCTTTAGTATCTTGTTGAGTTCAGATTAGAACAGAAAAATTATTGGAAAGTTTTGTTTTTTTATTCTATTTCACAGAGCCCTATGAGCTATAAATTTTAGATTTAAGGTGTTTTCTACTGTATTCTGAACCCAATAAGATATTTAAGAAGAAAAAGAAATTCCTACCTTTGCTGTTGTCTTAAAAAATTATTTAAAAGAGTGTCATTTTGCATGAAAATCCGCAGTCTAGTTATAAGTGTTTGTATTTTATTTAAGCCATTGACATTTTATTCCAAGCGATACTCGGGCACGGCGAATTTATCATACGTGTACTTATAGGGGAGACCAGGGACAAACGTAACACGGGACGAATGTAACAACTGTTATAAAACAAATGCCAATCCACCAACAATATAACAATTATACTCAAATTCCATTTGTCTTCCACCTCAGTTATCGCTGAGTATGTATGTCATTTAAAAGCATCTTTCCTTTTAGTTGTTTTTTTTTTCAATTTAGCTTAGTCGATAAAAATTTGTTTGACATTTAAAATCATGTCGCTCGTATGTAGACGAGAGCTGAAGTGACGTGTATAAATAAGATGCATTGGGCCTGAAATTTTCGTTCATAAAAACAGTTGACTCGTCATTCAAAAGTTTATTTTGCATTGTAAATACTACAACTTGCACGTGTAGATATGAGCTAAAAATAATATAGAGGATATGCATTGACCTGAGAGACTGACAATTTAGGTATATTTTTGTTTAAAGAGTGAATATTCCAATTCGTACATAATTTACAATAATATAGCAGAATTTTTGTTATTAAATTCTAAGGAAGGCGTATTACTTCCCGTATTCAAATTCCATTCTGAAACTCCGTTCAGGATCACTGCTTGTCTTAACACCAACCGCTGAATATTCATAAGCACATATTTCGTACCATTCATTGATCGTCCCAACCCTTCGTGTTTAAAAACCACAAAAGATCTACAGTTTACCCTATGTTTCTCATTAATACAAGCACACTCAGAAAATTCCAGAGACCCTCTAATAAAATTAAAGTTGATCCACGGTGAAACTGTGTTAAAAACAACTGCACTGCAGAGTACATTTTGAAACTTTTAATCGAGCACTTTATAATCCCTGCTCTCGAAAAGGATCAGACCCGCGTACCAGCAACCCCTCAAACTTCCCGAACAAAAATCCACAACCTCCTAGCACAGTCTTCCAAATTCCCAAATATCTTCTCCATGCACCCCACAATTAGAACATAAAGTTTATATAATATTTAAAAAAAAATAACAAATATTCTGATACAATATCCTAACCCAGACCTCCTGTCATACAATCGTGCACAGTTCGTTGTTAAACATTTTTATATAAAAGAGCTATGCCCGTTTACTTACATTAAATAAATACATTAATAAAATACTTTTGGATATAGTGGAGGGTTGCCGGAATACTTCGCGTATCAGCACCCTCAAACTTCCAAAATAAAAATCCACCTCCATACAGAGAATTCTTCCCAATTTCTTGACCGGTGACCTCATGTTTAAACTCAAAGTTAACGTAATATTTCCAAAACAAAAAAAAATACTTTTGCATGTAGTCCCTCAAACTTCCAAAAAGAAATTCACCTCACAAAGTTTTCAAAATTTCCCAATTTCTTCATCGTGTCACACCGCGTTTAGACCCAAACTTTACATAATAAATATTTTCAAAACCAGAAAAATACTTTTGAATACAGTCCAATTAGATAGAGTCCCTCAAACTTTGAAAATAAAAATCCAGTTCCTCCTGGAAGAGCCTCTAAAATTCCCCAATTTCCTCACAGTGTGACCCCACGTTACTTTACACAACACATATTTCCAAAACGAGAAAAATACTTCTGAATACACTGCAATTAAATGAAGTCCCTCAAACATCGAAAACAAAACTCCACCTTCCCCTCGCAAAGTCTTCCAGATTCTCCAATTTCCTTGCCATGTAAACCCAACGGTTACACCCAAACTGTACATAATATTACCTAAAAAATTAAAAAAAAAAAAAAAAAAAAAAACGAAAAATACATATGGATATATCGGAGGGTTAACAGGAAGCCCCGCGAGACATCGTGTCCGTGCCAGGCGGACGGGAAGCTAGCTAGGCTTAGGCTCGTGGAAAATGCGGGATTTCAATTTGTTGGTCGAGTTCCGAGACGCGGAGAAGCGTCAGGATCTAGGGTGCAGGTCGGAGAGGGTGTACGGGGCGCCATAGTTCGGTGGCCCCACCCCTGGACGCGCTGCCTCTCGGCTAGGGTCGTGGAACGTTTCTGGCGGGGTGGAATGGGTGGGGGAGGGGAAGTGGAAGAGGGGGAGGGAGGCCAGGCAGGGCTGCGAATGATATAGGGGCTGCGACGCCATTTTGAATTAGCCGTGCTTAGAGAGGCGAGTGGGAGAGAGATCGACCAGGAACGGTGAAAGAAGACGGGACTCTACGGTTGAGGGTTGAAAGAGAAAGGACCGTAGGATGAGCACACAGGGATGGGGGTGGGTGGGGAGGGTGAGATTTTTAGGAGACCCTTAGCAATGGTCGCCTACGGCTCCTCTCAACTTTCCCCCCTCCGACCCTTCGACGTAACTCTAAACGTAGTTTTATCCCTCTAAACAACCCCGTAAGCTTTCGCTTTTACGGAAAAAGATCCGGCCAGACCCTTCCGGCCACTTCTACCGTCCCTCGGTTTCCAGCAAGACGATGCTTTTCCCGTCTGGTAACAATATTACACCGTACCCGTGGTACCGTTCGAAAAAATTTATGGGAGTTTAATTCGGATTCCTGGAGAGAATATGGCCGTGAGATGGATCGCTTCTGGGGTCGATTTTATGACAGAGGATTTACTTCTGCGTTAACTACCCTCTTTGTCAGAATTTGTGGTATGTATAATGTTGTTTTTTTGATTGTTATTTATGCTGTTTTTATTTGTTCTTTAATCTTTTACGTATATTAGATGATGTGGATACGTTCCCGGTTTTTTAAATGTTTTTATACCTTTAGTTTTTTTGTGTGTTTAAATGTGAAATCATATCGTTGTTATTAAACTATCTAAGGTACTAGGAAAGTTAATTCAACATAGAATTTGAAAACATGTATGATTGATGAAATGACTTTGGCTTTTTTTACGAGTGTCTGTTTTTTAGTTAAGTGTAAATTGTTGCACGTTTTTGGTGTAGAATTTTATCGATTTATTTCTCGATACATTGAACGGAAAGAAAAATTTATTTATCCTGTTAAGAAAGCCTGAATTATCGATGATTTTCTTTCCCTCCGTTGCTTTCTACTGATCCCTACAACTCCGGAAGAAATACTTTTCAATTATTCATAAAAAAAGAATGAAAAAATTTCTTCCCTTTCATTTTGACAAAAAATCCTTTTCAATTATACAGAAATAAAATAAAAACATTACCTTCACTTTTATTTTCACGAAAAATACATTTCAATTATACAGAAATAAAAGAAAAAAATTACCTTCACTTTTATTATCACGAAAAATACATTTCAATTATTCAGAAATGAAGGGGTCAAAATATTTTCACTTTCATCTTCACAGAGGTGTCAACGAAGGCCTCGAAATACCACGTGTCGTTTCACCGAGCTGCAAAAACATTTGTCGATCGCGAGACGGTAATTAAAACAGGGGAACACGAATCAACGAGTGTTAAAGAGGACAGTGGATGGGGTGAACGTGTATTATTAATATGGTAACTGGTCGTCGTCGTCGATTTATTCGCGCGCAATAAATCGCAAAATCAGCGCGCAGGGATCCGCGGAACGGCGCGTTGTCCCGCGGCAAAATCGGTGGAAATTAGGTCGTCGAGTTTTTATCGGTGCTCGTTAGCAGTCTATTTAATTTCACCGGTGATACACGGCCACGTCGCCGGGGCGAAAATGGATTATCGGGGTCCACAGGAACGCACGCGTATCGAATTACAAGCACCGACAGCCGGAGACGCTTGCAAAAATTAATTGACCGATACACTGAATAATCAACCTGCCCACCCGCCCCCCCTTGAGGATGGGGGTTGTATAATTGCACGTATTTAATTCTCCCACGCAAATTCGAACCAACGTCGAATCACGCTCACGAATAATTTTGTTATAATTAGGCCATATCGCCGCCTGGACGGGGATCGACTCTCGATACCGACGAAAAATACTGAAAACCGGCGATTTGCCCCACGATTAATTAGAAAATGCAATATTTTTAAACAATTACAATTCATTTACGATTATTATCTAACCATTTTTTCATGTAGAAAGCTTTTCTGATCACTGGATTGCAAATGTTTATGGAAATAGAGACTTTACTAGATTAATTAATGGACACTGTTGAGATAAAAATTTCTTGTTTAACATGATGAATGCTAATGTTTTTACGATTCGGACAGTATTTTAATATACGTTTGTTTAGGTCTTCATTATTAATAATACAAGTATTTACGCGTTGACGTGAACATTATTATTACTAGACTGCGAATTTTTATGCAAAATTACAATTTGGAAAGTACTTCATAAAGGTAACAGCAAATGTAGGCGTTTCTTTCTTCTCTTCAGTAACAGCAATACTAACAGAGATATTTGACACTAGAACTACCTTACTATTTTAAGTCTCCTGTTTCTCGTGAGTCACCCTGTATACAGAACATCCTCCACAGACGACTGCCAGTAAAAAAATTTAATTCAATACATACCAAAAACTCCAATCCACCTGTGTCAAATGTTTTCCCCCACCTTTTCACCACTTTTCCTGTTCCACCGCCAATTACAATCCATCCTGTGTAATTAGCAAAAAAAAAAATCAAAGGAAATACCATAAAAAGTATTACATCATAGAAAGCGTGAGGGTGAATTCCATCACACCCGGTTAATTTCAGTTCAGGGAAGTGACCAATCGAAAAAAATCCCCCGAAACGGCTCAATCACCGTGTCAGAGGACGCCGATCACTCGATTAATTTCGCAGTCGATCCTCGGGGCGTATGGTTCCCTCTCTCTTTCTCTATCCCCCACTGCTCGGTTGATTTCCACTGGTTTGGGGGGGGGGGGGAGGGATCGGCTGGTAATCGTTTCATTTGCTTCGATTCGTTTGACGCGATGTAATCCGGTCGCGTCCCGTGCTCGTCTGTCCCGTTAATTATAAACTTCATTAGCGCCACCCCCTCCCCCTTTGGTCTCTGGTTCGGACTGTATGACGTTTAGGTGGCTGGATGGAACGGGGAAAACGCAAAATTTTTCCGACCCTCTGGAAAACGAAGGGGTAGGAGGCGTTGCAACATCGATCCGCGAGAGGATTTTATTTATTCAAAGGGACCCGGCCACGGTCGGCCCTGTTACGAATTTACAAGAGCGGGGCGCTACGCCACGGCGACACGTTGCTTGCGAATTCGTGGACTCTCGTCGAAATACGCGACCTATGGAACTTTTGATATTGACTTTGTCCTTGTACGTTTCATGGTAAGGTAGATATACGTGATATAGATTATTAACCACTAGGATACAGATTTAATTCGAAGGAAATTTTCCGAAAATTTTACTAGGGTTGATTCATAATTATACAGGGTGAATCCTGAAATGTGATCAGGTTAGATTATTTGATTATTCTAGCTGTTCGAGTGTAAGTTTTGTTGGATAATATAACATGATTCGAGGAGAATTTTTGTTGATCGAGGGTATATATTCTTTTCAATTGTCGTTGATATAATTGAATACTCTAGTCTGGTATTTTGGTAGATTATCGATGCTGTACCTGTCCCAACACTATTTGATACTTCCACAAAAGTATCGAAAGTATCGATGCACGTTTGATGTACATACGTATTTTTCTGGAATTCATCTTGCAAGCTGAGGTGACTCAGACATCAGAAATGTTTTATTAATAAATTAATTATTCTTCTAAATTGCAGCGTTTTCGGGTAATATAAAATATAGAAATGATATAAAAACGTGAATTTACATCGTATTTAGGAATATTCTCTGTTTAGGCAGTGTTGGAAATTATCTTATTTGGCAGAACTACCCTTGTATCTCATACATAACATTAGTTAATCTTGGTTGTCCTAATAATTCAAAATGATTTGAAGTTGGGGTAAGGGTTGAAGGGAATATAAATACTGGTAGATTCATTGGAAGAATATTGAACACTTCGAAACTCTTACAGTCTTCAATATAAATTCTTATCTACAAAACTTATCCAACTACTCAATCTTTATCTTTCAGTGCAAGGACATTAAAAATACATTTCTAAATACATTTCGCCGCAAAACACGAAGTTCAGATTCGTATCAAAATCTTATATCCTGCCGCCCTCTGCCATCTATCCCTTACCGACAGTTTATTGACGAAGACAGTTTTCTTTCTTATCGACCAAGAAAAAAGTCAGTACATAGTTCGCAAGAACGCCGTAGATAACAGCAGTAGTAGCTTCCAGCATCGATAAAATCGTTTTCCTTTCGACCTCTAAAGAGAGATTCTTCTAGAACCACCCCCGAACTCGATAATAAAGCCCTCAAAAAAATTATTCAGTATTCCCTCGTATTTCAAACTTGCGTCTGAGAATTTACGAACAAATTCCTCTTCGACGTAAAAGTATGTCGAACCCGGGAATATTCTCAGGGATTGCACAAGTAGGAACGCAGAATGGAGTGCATCGCGACCCACATGCATCAAGTGGCTTGTAAACTGCCCTTAAATTTCCTCCCTTTAAGCCGGGTAGCTACGCGGAAAAATCTATGACCCGGCTTAAAAGACGCTGCTTCTAATTGCCCGCCACGTCGCAGGCAGTTAAAGTAAGTCTCGCGGGGAAAGGGTGGTGGGGGGTGGTAGCGAGCTCAGAAATAAAAAGAAGCGACTTGTGAGGGTGGAGGTGTTGCCAGAGAAGGTATTTCCCGGTTTCTACCATTTCCGGGGAAACGAGCCGGGCGGTACGTAAACCCTAGATACGATTAATTGCGTTCCCAGCGAATTTTTCGCTAGTTCCACCCTTTCCCCTCGTCCACCCTTTTCCACCCTAATTTAGAACCCACGATTTTCGTAGTTCGGAGTCTCGCCAGCTTCGAAAAGCAGAAATACACCAAGAACGGAAACACCCAAAGTAATAAGGAGGTTGAAACTCTTCTCGAGAAAAATATATTCCTTCTATCCAACAGGACAAATTCCCTTCCGGGTCTGGTGAATATTCAGCCGGGTCGTTGGGGGAAGAAAAAGAACGTGAGGAACGGGAATAACGAAGACCATGGAACAGGGGAAAAATAAAATAAGGTACAAGACAGTGTTCTAGCCAGTTCCCGATGAAATTTATAATTTGCCGAAGTTGCTCGGTGGCGAGGGCGATAATGGGGCCCGGGGTTGCTTTGGGTCTAGCTTCCTTTTTAAGTTTTAAATAGTTTCCCGCGAGTTTTAATTAGGAAATTCATCCCGCTACTGCTCGTCCCTCATTCCCCCTCTATTACGCCCGAGACCCGCTCGGGAAGACAGCTCGAACCCGTGGCCGCGAGGGGGGTGATAGGGAGGGGGCCAGCGCGGTGAAAAAAGGGGTAACGATCCTCGTTTTTCAGTTAACACCGAGGAAAATTGTAGGGAACTTCTAACGAGTATTAAAACACGAACTTTTCGTCGAGGAAATATTGTTTGCACGGCACTATTATGGAGCGACGAACAGGGGCGAAGGGGTTGGGGGATGGTATTCAAGCGCTGGTCTTATCGAGGACACTCGTTAGAAGGGAGGTGGCTGTAAAAATTTATTACGTCCATGGTTCAAGCGAATATACCCGACGATTCCGCGATTTTCGTTATTACAAGGGTTGAAAAATATATCAAAAGTGATACAGATGCTGTGAAAATCAAGGATCTTCGGGAAAACGCATTTTGTCTACGCCCCATCCTGTGTAGTTTTCGATGAGGAATGCGACTGTGCAGACAGAACTGGGCTCCAGGAATTATTGCAACTCGGTCTTCCGTGGCCCCTGCAACGAAAAATAACCGAAATTCCGTGCGTGTTCTAAAGATTTCTAAAAAAGAAAAATACGCAAAGTTCAACTTTTAATTCGTATAGTTTAAAGAATTAACAATTCTTTGTCCACGAGTAAACATATTGGAGGAACGTATCGACGAGTTGGAGAGTATAGTTGCCAAACGCAATGATCGTCGGGTTTCAGTGGAGAGGGGATGAAAAGAAAGAAAAGTGAGGTGTCTTCATTGTATTCCGTGTGGCCGGTAGCATCGATCGTCTTACTTTTTGCTTCACCCCTTTCGCTTTGATACGGCCCAGTCGGGAGAAGCATCGCCCACCCACCCCCTCGGTCACCGTCCGCCCCGGGCCGAGCGTAACTGCAGCCACCCCTCCAGCAACCCCATTCGCCGTTTACTTTATTCTTATCTGAAATACTGGAGAGGCGAAGGTGGTCGACAGGAGGCTCCCCGTTTCCCCCAGTGACTTTCCAACCCTTCTCCTTTCTTCTGGACCAAGAGGGAGGTGGGTGAACCACCCCCTCCTTCGTTATTTCCCTTCGCCTTCGCGGCCCCCTTGAAACGAGGAAAAACCAAGCAAAGAAACGAAAGAAAAGTGGGGATGAGGATGACCTCGTTGGTGGGGAGACTGGGATTTTTAGGGGTTGCTCTGTACGGGTTTCCCTCCCTCTACCGCCATATTGCTTGCACGTGGTTTGGGATTTTTATATCTATTGTTATGTGTTATATAATAATTATATAAATTATTATAAAATGACTGATGCAGGCCCATACCTCCGGTCTAAGGAATTTTAGTTTCTTCTTTCGAGTGATATATTCGACTTCATCCCTTGCTTTACGACTTTTTGACATTCTTAAGAATTATTTTATCGTTAATAATTTCCTGAGTACAAAAGGGATTGTATTGTCGTGGAAAGTGTAACGTTTACTTCGAATCTTAAATGTTAATAACTGAGAAACAGTGTTTCACTTTGACTTGAAGAGAATTATATGAATGTTTGTTAAATACAGATTTGAAATCGTCGTCACGTGGGTGACTCGGTTGAACAAGGCGAGTTAATTGGATGGTACAGTTAAAATAAATGACTGTATGTGCTCGAGTCGAACGTGACACGGTTATTTTTATTAAGAGTTTCGTGTTGATTCGGTTGCACCGAAGCAAAATTGACTTTTCGAGAATTCAGAACGATTAACTTGTCTGTCCAATTTCGATATTAACAATCCTACTGTCCTCGGTTCGGGAATACATTTGAAATAATTACGGGAGAGGAGGAACGCGTTTGTGAATGACAATTTCCTCCTGCTTCTCTGAAGTATAAAATCATTTTTTAAAAATGGAGAACGCGATTACACTTTTGAATACTGGATGGTTGGAATCTTGTTAAGGAAAACATGATTGAATCGAATAATACTCGATGACCCTAGCAAGGTTAATTAAAGCGACTTTTTCGATGAGTATGTTCTATTTTGCAGTTCGAACAACTTTCACTCGCCATCAGATGAATAAACGAGATTTTTACATCAACATAACTGCAAATATTTTATGGGAATCCATTAATGAATCACTTCACACGATTCAGAGAATATTTAATGGCAGCGGTGTTGCATATTCATTCGTATGAGGGGTTTGGAAGATTTTCAAATATCACGAAATGCAATTATAATATTAAAAAAAGAAGATTCCCACATGAATAAATTGAAGGAGGAACTAATTAATGGATCAGTTCATACGATTGAACGGATATTTAATGGTAGTATTGTTTTATATCCATTTATAACTGGAATTTTAAACATTTTCAGATGTCACGAGATGTAATAGTTAATTATAATATAAAAAAATGACGTTTTTGCATGAGTAACCGTGCGATCTTTACAAGAATTAATTACTAAGTCACTTTAATGCCAGTGTCGTTTTATGTTTATTTATACAAAGGGTTTCAAAGATTTCCAGAAGTCACTAAATGCAATTATAATACAAAAAAATTCGATTTTTAGATGAACCAGCAAGTGAACTTTACGGGAATTAATGAACAATTCACGTTGCACCATTGTGCGAATATTTGATGGAAGTGACGTTTCATATTTATTTATACGAGGGATTTCAAAGATTTTTAGACCACGCTCGGCCCGTTCTTTTTACGACTGGACCCAGCCAGTCCCGTCTTTCCGTCGAGTTTACGAGGGCACCCCACAGGGCCACCCTTTATCGTCGTGCCAGCACTTTTTAGAAGCGCGTAAAAGAGCCGAACGACGCTTAAAACCGTCGGAGTTTTTAGTGTCCCGCGATCAACGGCATCTATACGCCTGGCGACACTCGCGGGGCGGTGGGGTGGGACGGTTCCACGTAAGGGTCGCCCGCTTAATGATCCCCTCCGACTTTTCTTTAATTAAGAACGTCCGCCTGCGAGAGCCACTTTGAAATTTTGCTGGCCGCCCCACGAAAACCACGATTTCACCGCTCGCGATCTTACGTCGCGTTGCCACAGTAGTACGAGTCGCAGAGAAAAGAGATAAAAAATCCTTACGTCCACATTTTACCGTTTATTATTAAAAAAAAATTGTCATTCAGGGGTTTTCGGGGTCGCAGAATCTGATTTTTAACTGAAACTTTTTTTATGCTAAAGTTAAGCCCAGTAGGGGGAGGAAATGTCGATAAAATAATTTAAAATTTTCTTTAACAATGCTATCTGATTTGTACTACTACAATGCGAGCATTTTCCGTGCATTGATTTCTGAAGAATAGCTGTATTTGTGTGCCAAAATATATTTGTCGCATTAGCAGCCATTCCCGCCAGTAAATTGTTACATATTCTTTTATAAAATAACAATATACACATGTAGCAGTACTCCCCAATATCGACAGATGTTAATTTTCTAAAATAATTTGGAAACTTATTTATGTTACAAATTTTTAATATTCGAAAATTTGTTAGATTTCATTACGAATTGATATAACAATATTTGTTTCAGTCTGATCGAATGTTTAATTCTGAAAACGATTAGGGGATTTCATCCCCCAAAATATATCGGTTACTTATCACGATTCTTAATTTTATTTCCAGAACGTCAGAGGTGTCACGAGAATTTAGCATACAGAATCGTCAATTTGTACTTTAAAATTTGTCAAAGTGTCCCTAGAATCAAGATATCCCTAGAACTTGGCATACAAAATTAGTAATTCATACTTTAAAATTGGTCAAAGAGTCCTTAAAATCAGAGAACCCTAGAATTTAGAATACAGAATCGGCAATTTATACTTTGAAATATGATAGGGTCCCCAGAATCAAGATATCCCTAGAACTTGGCATACAAAATTACTAATTTATACTTTAAAATTTGTCAAAAAGTCCTCAGAATCAGGGAACCCTAGAATTTAGAATACAGAATCGGCAATTTATACTTTGAAATATGATAGGGTCCCCAGAATCAAGATATCCCTAGAACTTGGCATACAAAATTACTAATTTATACTTTAAAATTTGTCAAAAAGTCCTCAGAATCAGGGAACCCTAGAATTTAGAATACAGAATCGGCAATTTATACTTTGAAATATGATAGGGTCCCCAGAATCAAGATATCCCTAGAACTTGGCATACAAAATTAGTAATTTATACTTTAAAATTGGTCAAAGAGTCCTTAGAATCAGAGAACCCTAGAATTTAGCATACAGTAATGGTAATTTATACTTCAAAGATTCTCTTTTCGTTAAAAGCACCCTGTCCAAACGAGTTTTGTACAACCCTGTCCGAAGGGTTGAGTCACAACGAAAAAAACACGGCTGACCGAAAAGGCTTCCGGGTGGCCGAAACCTGTTTCACGATATACACGAGTTCAGAAGCGGTCCTCTTCCGTTCCCGCAACCCTTTGCGCCCAACCCCTCACCCTCCTGCCCTACTAACCTTCTAGCCAGGAATTAACAGTCTCGAGAGGAATAATTTATCCCGTCGTTCTAACTTATTCCTTTGGGAAAGCTGAAACGATCGAACGTAAACGTCCTCCTCTTAAGAACCGAATCGAATAGAAAACGTGAAAAACTAGGGAGAAAGTTTCATATTGGTGGCTGGTTAAATTTCTTGTCTCGGTGTTCTCGAAGAACAAAGACTGTGCGAAATTTATAGTAGAACGGAAAAGGTCTTTGTTATTATCACAGTCACGACGCCATCTTTTGTTTTTTCCAGCCACCTTTCCTTGCCTTATGACGCCATAATTTATCCAACGCGATCTTCAACCCCCTTCCACCGCGCCACCCTTCCGTCCTCTTTCACTTCCGCGGCTATTGTTCTTGGGAGATTATCAAAGGACTGAAATCCTCGTTCTGTAGACTCACTGCGGATTCGAAATTGTTGAGTAACAAACAATAATAAATCGGACCTTGTACACTGACCCGAAAATTAAAATGCAGTCATACATAGACACTGTCTTTAAAAATCGGTGCGAAAATCAGTCATCGTCATTCTTACGATTAAAATAAAATAGGGGTGTTTAGAAAGAATTTTTTGAACATGTTCACAGCCCCGATTTTGAAAGAAATTAAACGTAAAGTAAATATTCTGTAAAAAATTAAGCGGCCTGCATCAATTAATTTTTCTCCTTCTATGAAATTTCTGCTGTATATCGTCGAATTTGTAAATTCAAACCAACTGCTTAATGACAGAAACATTACAGTGTTTCTTCTTAAAAATCTTTAATGTATTTATAATGATATTCGACAGAATGTTGGGGCTCCTAATATCAAAACCCAATATGTTTAAAAATGTAGTTAGTAAATTTTCATACTAATATCATCTGTATTTATATAATAATACCGATTTATGAATACAAAAATTTGTTTTATACTCTCTTTTTCACCCAGGATACGTAAATCTGATCGCCAGACTCATGCACCGTAAAGATAAAAAATGTTAGTCCCACTAAATTCCAGGGTGTCGAATAAACAATTAAAAAAGACAGAGAATTTATGTGTATCCAATGTCGAATATAAGTGCAGACAGAATTGGAAACGCCTGGGGTTCAATTAACGGCCGTGGGAAGCTTCATTTACGCCCACGATCGACGCGATCGAGAGACGAATCACGGTGTCCCTGGCGCTCGATCCTCGACGCCAGCGCGTCGGTTACGTCGTACGATCGGCGGATAATCGAGAAGCCCAAGCGACGGGAAAATTGCGCGTGGAGGGTGACCAATCGTCCGTGAAAATTGAAAAACTATTTCGATCGGACCGGAGGAGCATCAAAGTTGCTTTCTCGCGCGCGCACGAAATGTTTAGGGGGTGCAAAGGGATGGATCGGTTGATGGCGTTTCGACGCAATGGCGTTTCTGGTTACCCATTAGCGTCATTTGTTAGCTACAGATAAAACTGACGGCGATTAATCATTGGTTAAATAAGCGAATCGCCGTTACGTTCCGGATGAAATTTAACGACAAACGGCCAACTAATTGCCGTGCAATTAAATCAATAAACTGCCCCGGCAGCTAGCGGACACACCCCCACCCCGCCGAAACCATCCCAATTCTCGTGCAATTTTCCATCCTGTCACGGGAAATTTGCAATCGTATACTCTCTTAATTGGAATGGTTTTTGCAAATTATTGTTGGTTAGTTTTTTTTTGTTGGTTCCTCGTCCAGGCTTCGTTTTCATCCCACTGTCGCGGGGTCCTGTTGGAATCGAGGGTCTAATTACATTTGGATTACAATTTTAGATTTAATTAACAAGAATATTAATTTTAATTCATTTTGAAATGGATTATTTATGGAAGGAATTGGAAAGGTTCGGAGATTAATTCTTTTCTATTCGTTGAACTTATCAAATCTTATATTTTTCTTCTGTTGGCCTAACGTGGTTTCGGTATTAACTTTTTAGCTGTTGTGCCGCCTTTTAAAAGTGTGTATCTATTAAATTATAAAGAAACAGCAATTGTTTTTTGAAAAATCAGTAATTTCTCAGTCTTGAAATAATTATCAAACGTACAAATTCAGCGATTCCTATTTAACTTTCTTCAACATAAAAATGAGCGAGACTTATTTAACCAAACTACTAAATAGAAAATTAAGAGGAACCATGCAAGAATGTTTACACATAATTGCTTCTATAAAAGTACGCGAACAAATACGTCGAAACGCTACATTTCATAATTGCAATATAACATTCTAAATTTCAAACCACAAAATCCAGTTGAACAAATACACAATTTTATAAAAAAGAATCTATAATTCACGACTTGCAACGAACCAGTTAAAAATAAATAATTCCGCTAGCACCCCAAAAGACGCAAACGGAGAAGGTCACCGATCGAACAGTCAATTTTCAGGTGATATTCCGTCAAAAATTAATGACATTCCAACAGAAAGACGCGAGTGGTCGTTTGAAATGGGCCAAGATTCATTCGTTCACGGAGCAGAGGGGCGGCAACAGCTGCTCGGAATTCAACCCTCGACGAAGATCCACAGAATTGGGGCCTTTTTCAAGGGACAATGGTCAACCAGCCATTTGCATACCGGTCAAACGCGTCGTGAAACGTGTCCTTGGTACGCGTTTCGCATACACATTTATACCGTGTTTGCATCACCGTCGTGCTCAGTGCGTCTCGACGCTTCATAGGGGTGCGTTTCATTACCGGCCCGGACACTTAATTCGTATAATTAATACATCGACGTATCCCGCGAGTGTCTTCCTCGCGAAACCATTTTCGAGGTGTTTGGTACAGGGTTCGAAATGCACACGAAATCATTGGACAGTGTTTAGTCGGGGGTTAGAAGACGATTTTTTAGGGGTGAGTTTGAACGGGAAATTGTTAACCCTTTCAATATTTATACCGAGTATACTCGTCATTAAGCAAAAAAATTTGAATTTCCTAATTAAAGTAAAATGTAGACAGAACAAAAAATATATTCGGAATTTTAACACATTTCGGAATATTTTAGGACAAAGTAAAAGTAACATAGAAGGTAAAAGCAATCACTTAAAAAATAGTAAATATGTAGTAGTATATGTAGAAGGGCTTTTTGATAGGCCAGTGACTTTTTTTGTTAAACGAACAGCTCCAAAATAACTAAACACATTCGAAAATCGAGGAAACGAAAATTAATCACTACAAACGTTCTCTGATCATCGTCTCGGAACGTTCATTTCACCCCAACCATCCGAGAACCTGTGGCGTAATTCCCAACAAAACCGAACAATTCGATCGAAAGCCAAGGCTGGCTGTTTCATCCCCTGCAAAAAGAAGGGTTAACGCGCCCCGATACCGGAGAACATAGTTCGATAACGCGGTTCTCTTTCAAAAGGCCGCGCCGCGGACTTTTTGCGCTGGGCAAAAGTCTCGTGGCGGTGGTCGATAGGGGAGGGGGTTGAAAAACGTGGAAAGAGAGAAACAGAAACGACTCGCGCGATTTCTTGCATACCGTTCGCATTACTGGCCTCATCCCCCTGTTCGGAGAGTATCAAGCCTCATTTGCTTTTCCTTTCCGACGTATCCCACCCCGAGACCGTTTCCTCCCTCCGCCCCTACCTATTTTTCCCTCGTCTGTGATGCCAGGTTGCCTTTCGCGTTCGAGCAATAAAAACAAAGACTCGAAAGCGTTTTCTCGGTCTCGAGGAAACCTCGGTGGAAAATACAACTGGGATCCTGTGTTCGGTCGATACCTTATAAGGGAAAAAAAATGGCGAAAAGTGAACAGACACGATGGATCGGAAAGCGGAAAGGGTAGTTTCGGGGACGCTTGTGATGAGGATCTCACGTTTAGTGAGAAATGTTCACCTTTTAGCTGTGAATGACGAGTATACTCGTCGTGGAGGTATAGCAAATTTTTTATGTCGTGACGAGTATTGTCGTCGTGAAAGTATGGAAATTTCTTATGTAATAAGGAGTATTGTCGTTATGAAGGTGTGGCAATTTTTTATGTAATGACGATTATACTCGCCATGCGTGAAAAATAATTACTGTTTGTTGTTCCAATTAAAATTTTTGTGACAATTATAACATACTAGTAAATTTTAGACATTTTAGAATAGTTTGAGACTACTTGACTAGACTAGTTCTTTTTACATCATTGCTTTAAATAACATTTTTTAATAAGAAAATGATGAATGTTTAAATTTTGTAAATAATATACACGAATTTAAACAATAAAATTATTAATTCTTGAAAAAAGAAACAAGTGCTATTTCCTTATAATTTAATTCAATTGTAGAGCAGCATACTCTGTGTTTGACGAGTATACTCGTCATCGCATTGTTCTAGCGACACAACCTAGATACACGCATTTAAACAGCGTCACCACAGCTAAGAGGTTAAACTGCCAGGGTCTTGAGTCAGTGGGGTTGGATTAAATCGAATAATGTAAGAGAACTTTAATATTTCTTTTATTTATTTGAAAATAACAGGGTGGGTTAACTTTTTGTTTTTCAGTCGCAATGGCGGACAATCACGACGACTGTCCACTTCCATCGTTCAAACGGTCGAGGGTGCTCATCCCCCCACTTCTCCTACCTTTGATATTATTTCCAGCCATTTTTCGCCTCCCCCACCAAGACGGAGCAGCCAGGCCATCTCAGGAGCAAAAAGGAAGGGGGAAAGCGTCCGGGGGTTGAAACAATGGAAAAAGTACCCGCCATCTTTAATTCCGTCTCCGACCACCCCCGACCTCCCCGTAGACACCCCAAGGCTTTGGCCTCCAGGCCGAGAAGAAAGAAAGCACCGGGATCGATAAATTCTTCCTTCCTAAGAGCGCCTTTTCCGTTCGGTGAAACGAAGCCGCGCGAAAAGGGGTGGTTTCTCACCCTTAACGGAGGAGGAGGGTTTAAACTAGTCTGAGTTAATTTCACGTTCGCGACATTATATAAGTCCTCTACTTGAGGAATAAGAATAATTCAGGATAATTGTAGGTACAGAGAGACAGAAACAATAAAAGTGTTCGTAAAGTGATTGCCTTGCAAGTAAAGTGAACTTACAAAGAAATATAGTTTGTTAAACGTAGAAGCTTTTAGACGTCAGTTTTATGTAGAATGTACATATTGGACATGTCAACGTTTCAAAAAGTTTTGGGACAGCCTGGGAAAGTCTGAATATTTGACGTAAGATTCTGATTAATGTAAATCGTATTTACACTAGTTATTTACACTATCTTTGATATTCACAATTTTTCTAGTTGTTTGAGTTTATTAGACGAGATGTAATATAGATTACTCTCCTTTCCGAGAGTTTCGTGTCTCACGGAGTCTGTAGCTTAAAAAAATATGTAATTTTAAAGGCTACCAAAATTTGGGCAATTTCCGGATTTTGCAAGAATTGGAACTAATTCTAGAACTTTTACAAAAAACGCGGAAAACTGCACAGACCTACGAAGTGGCGCCATCTGTCGGCGACTTCCAAAATTACATGAAAAAGTTCAAGGATTAATTCCAATTTCCGCTACCAGGTGGCTACCAGAATTTTGACAATTTCACGATTTTGGTGTTTTTAAAACGTTTCAGAAATCGTTATTTCGTTAATTTTTATTGTTTTGTTTTTACAAACTGGAGTTAGGGATAGGAGTGGAGATAGTACTGGGAGTAGTTTAATAAATAATGCACGAGCCACTGTTAGATACATGACTTATTCTTTACGTTGTGAGAAACACAAACTATTAATCTCTGTAGCAATGTTTAAAACTGAAACTATAAAACCAAATCAGGTTCTTGATCGTTTAGCGATTTGCGATTGATCGATTACAGATTCTTCGCAATTAGAATAAAGTTGCATTTATGGTAATAAGTATAATCGCAATAATCTCCTTTTTTCTAAGTTAACAACGCCCTCATCGCAAAAAATAGAGTCGAGCAATTCGATGAATTTAGTGAACATCTTGTTCATAAAAGAAGTAAAAATTTGTTCCATCATCGCGTATAAAATATAAATTTGCATAAACATATTCGAACTGAATTACTGTTAATGATATCGATTCAGCAATAGTTGTTTTATCGTAGATCTGTGTTCATTGCACGTACTTCTTACTGTTAATTGCAACTATGCTCTTTCCTTCACAAGTAATAATTAAAACAGAGTATTAGGAAACATGAAAAGAAGCGATGAAAAGAAACTATAATTGACGATCGACTTATGTGACTGACGTAATTGGAGCAATATATTTTTTCCTATTAATTAATCAACTGGTAATGAATTATTTTCTTTAATCTTTGAATGAACGTCATTCCCCATTCCCTTTCGTCTTGTGAAAATGATTTCAATATTCTCCTTGGAATAAATCAATACTAGATTAATGTAATATGTATTACAACATCAGCTTTGTCACATTTACTCTAATCAGTCACTTGATATGACTATGAGTACCCACAACAAATGAATATCAATATAGAAACAATGTTGGAACCCGAGAAAGTAACAAAGTTGCAAACCGATTGACGCGAAATTTTTTTACTCGAACAACAAAGTGGCAAGCCGGCAAAATAGCTCGCGCGAAAAAATACAAAATAATTACAAAAAATTACTAACCTTGCAAATCTGGGAGAAAAGAGTGGACAATAATGAGTGATATAGAAGGGGAAATTTGCGAAGCTTCTTAACGTTACTCAAGAGTGGCAATTAATGGCGGGAAGTGATTAAGTACTAAATAACGAACTGAATAATTAGTTGGTTGTCGTTTAAATAAAATGCAATTTTGTACGAGTAGATCATATTCCACGACTCCATAAATGTTTAATGAACCGCAGTATAAATTCTTCGCGAGATTCTTCTTAATATTCACAATCAGGACACAAAAAACACTCAATTATGCGTCCTTAAAATTACTTTTTGCTACTGTAGTAGCCACGTGGATGACGGGAATCATTCGACTCTATGCTGATCACCGCAATCACATAAGACAACCATTTTAATTTTCGAAAAACTCTCGGGTGGCATGATTATCGATCAAACACTACGAATATGCAAAACACGTAATATGTCACGGAACCGAAACAATAAGATTCTAATTTCTAAATAGTTAACCTGTAATCTTGAACTTTTGATGCGTCAATTATACAGGGTGCCCCAATTAAATATTTACACGCGATTATCTCACGAACTACAGACTCCTCTCGATTATTGTCAAGCTTGTTCTACACGATTATTGTCCATGCGTTATCCCCACCACTGGAGGGGGTGGTTCCTGACGCGGAGTTCGAGACGATAATCGAGAGAAGGTTGTATTCGTTACTCCAAAAAATGTTTCAAACAAAACTTACTTTCTTTCAAGGGGAACATCTTGCAATGGTCATAAATCTTTTCTAGGTGGACGTGCCTCCAAGATTTCAAGGTGACTTTTGTTTTTTCAAACGGAACTATATGTTTTCATTTAAATAGACGTATAGCTCATTTCGTGAGGAATTCATTCAGTTAAATATGTTAGTGTTTCCAGGTCATTCGAGGTCATTTATTATCGCTGAAAACTTACCTCGGTCGAACGTTTCCGAGAATCGTTTGTAAGGGTTCAGGTGGGACACCCTGTATACATATAATTTGATTCACCTTGAACGTACGTCGAACGAGTTTCTTGTAAACGGGTAATTGAAGTTCGTGTCTAATAAAAGTACACGGTAATATTTACAGGACGAGAAAATTGCATGCAGGTACGACGTTATAAGTATCGAAGAATGACGAGGATAACACGCGAAATTGCTAACCCACGAACAGCAACGCGAAACGCAAATAATCGAGTTCTTAACTGTCCTAACTCAATTTTTGCAAAAAATTGTCAATCTACGTGCATTTCATTGGTCCAAGGAATACAAATTCAACATACTATAAAGAAAATTTCACCTAGAAAACAACAAACGTTCTTTTAAATCATAACTCCGAATCTTTGAATGTTTTTTTTTTCTTAAAAATGTATTTTGATAGTAAGATAAAATTTGGGTGAATATTGTAATAAATAGTTATTCAGTAGATGATGTTAAATGAGGTACACAGTCAACGTTCCCTTTCTTTCTAATGCAGATTCTGAAATTATGAGTTTTAGACGTGCAACCTGGTCACGTAAGTCTACTTTCAATTTATTTATTTCACGTCGCTCTGGTTGACTATACACGGAAAATTGCCGGAAAATTACACATTCCCCGTCGCCTTTGCGTTGTCGCGGGTTCGGTCCAGGCGAACAAAATTCCTCAGCGACCTGGACAAGGTCAATGATTCAGAGTCACCGACCGTGACTGGTTCACGGCCGCGTGCGTGAACAGGAGAAGGAAGATGGAAAAGAAAATTACCTGGCAGAACCTGAACCCTGTCAGAGAGAAAGGATCCGAAAACGAATACCAACGCTGTTTCGCGATCTCTTAGATGTTCTTATCGTATACTTAATCGTTCAGAATACTCGAGATTGTTGTAGAGGGTTGAATCGTGATTTTGTTGGACATAATTTATACCAACGATTACATTACCTGCGAACGCAACAGGTGTCATACGTCCTTACAAATTCGATTCTCTCGGAATCTTCTTCTGACAATTCACCCCATACGTAATAAGTATATATTTATGGATTTATAGCATGCCTTAACTTGAAAAATACAACAAAATAAAGATTTCACTGAAGTTTAATACTATTTGTGTTATTAGTGGACTGGATTTATATGCAAAATAATATTTTCTACAGCAATTCATTCCTTCGTACGCCCTTGAAATCTCTATGCCTTCACCTACGCAGAAAATGTTTGTGTCACAATATGCCCCCCTCTATACCGTGTAAGTTTTGTATATAACATTTTTTATTATTACAAATAACGGCAATATTCAAAGTGGACGTAGTTATTGTTCCACCCTGTATACTTGTATTTACTTGGATCGGTCCATCCCTAATTGCGCAGTTTCCGTTCGGTTGACAGTATTAATTGCCGCGAAATTAAAATATCCAGTTCAGCAAGACGCCACAATTCCCTCGATCTATTTTTCCATCGAGACCTTGGTACAACTAAAAAATTACAACCGGTTCCCAGGACAGGATATTCCAAAACGATGCCGTAATTTACACAGCGCAGTAAATCTTCTGCAACGAGCGTCCCGGGCAAACAAGGAAAAATCGGCGCTCTGATGAAACGAAGACGGTACCCTGCCCGTTTTTTCCGTCATGAGTTCTGGTCCTGCTTCAGGAATAATATCAGAATATGATTTTTCATGACGTGACACTTGTTGTGGGCTGTCACAAGGATAACTGGCACAGTTAATGAATTAATTTATCGTTTTTAGAACGCAAGCTTCGTGACATTTCATTCCCACGGTTGCCATACGGCTACGTATTTTAAATAACGAAATTAAATATTAGTATCAAGTATGTTGTCATATCCGTGGGTGTATAATAATTTTTTCTAGGCTTCTATAGATGGTATGGCACAGATTTAAATGTGTATCAAGTACTAGTTTTCGAAAAAGAATTCTATTATCGTATATACGTATAACAAGAAATTACAGTAATGTCTCGATGAGTGCAACGTACTGGGATCTACTTGGGAGCATTCATGGGAAGGCTCATACATTTTTTTTGTCCCAAACGGAGCCTCTGCTTAGCTTCTGTTTACTCTGTTTTGATTGGTTCCACAGAGGGACTCCTCCAGTGGTGGGGATAACGCCGTTCCTCGTGTCGCAATCATCGAGTAATCACTGTATTACAGAGCTGGCCCTTAAGGGATCAAAGTTTCTCGTTACTGTATAGTTTAACTCGTACTGTTAGAGTGTGAATCTAGTAAAGACTTTATTTACTTATGTATGTTTCATTCGGCATAAATGCAGTGACACCAAGATTTCTAGTTTGTACTTGCGCAATTATCGGTCATGTATAATCAATGATAATAAGCTTATTGGACGCAGAGCTCGCTTTTTCTCACTCTGCTTTAACATGAAATAGTAATAAATTGTATAACTATAAGCATGAACGCGTGGCTCGTTTGAATTACAGATTAGAAATCGTGACAAAGAAATATACATATGAAATGATTCTTCTCTTTCTGTTCCCTTGCTTCTGCTTCGGGTAATGAACAACCGTCGGTTTAATTGTCTACGTATTGTTATCTCCTTTATATAGTACGTCCCTGTTTTTTCACTGAATCAACAACACTGTTTCTTGTATTTTACTATAAACACACTGGAAGTCTAATTTGCACTCAACATCGTAACCAAAAGCATATCATCGATTTATATTAATTTATCAAGTAAAATCAGAGAATAGTACATACGTCGGTGTAGTTGCAAATTAATAAGATTGGTACTGTAAAACTATTTATCAATAACTGAAGAAAAATCAACATTATTTACAATTAAAATCATTCCCTTTTAGGAAACTACACACCGCCGGTGACATTGCTTCCCTCTAACGGAAACAGCACCGAAAGTCATCGACTGGAAATACTTTCAGTTGCTCTATTGCAGTGATGGGCAACTCAGCGCCAGCCAAACTCACTAGCAGGCAACAGTGGTGGGTGAAATGTGTAAATGAGAGCACGTATCTATCATTTTATTCACACACAAACACGTCGTCAATCACGCCTCGTGACTCGTGATGTGTCCTGCTTCGCAACCCCTCCACAGGAGTCCCACATCTATCGTATGACCCCAAGAATGAAAATTTCGACGACAAATGCATGAAACTATTCCATCTGAAGCTTAGAACATCGTACGGAAGATTTACAAGTTACAGAAGAGTGAATAATTTTTATAGTAAAATTTTTTTATCATTTTACAAAAATGAATGGAGAAAGGAAATTATGTGCTGCTTTTTCTATCGTAAAAACTGCAAATGTTAATTGCATGCAGAATATTCTAAATGTATACCTTCACGTTTATTAGTTTTTTTTAAGTAAACCAGTCTACGATGTCAGTAATTCGGTAGGTGCCAGTAAACGGGTCTGTCACCCTACCTTAAAATATATTAAACAAACATTTTATTTCATCACCGATCTTCAATAAGGAACACGCGAAAAAAGGTCGGACGGCCTTCGAGGATCTCCATTTGTTTCTCAAGACAAAAACGAAAAATACAGCCATGGGGAACAGGTTTCCTGGTTCGTGACGCGACAATCGCTGAAACCGGCGGCGAGGAACACGTTAGAAGGGCGAGTTGGATCGCGCGAGCGGGGCGCATCGAGCGGATTTCCTCGCGAGGCTTCTGGCGAACCGCGGCGGCGTGTTTCGCATTCTGTTCCGCGCGGCGTCTTCGAGTGTTGCCCGCGAGAGCTACCGTCGCGTCGTGTGAACCGATCCCGTGTGATCCACTTCGATATATCATCGTGACGACTCGGTGATCTTGCCCTTGCTGATCGAGACGATCGATAATAAATCCTCGGTGAGTGTTCCAAGAGAATCGACGGAGAATCGTGAGGGGAGGAAATAGAAAAACAAGTGAATTGATGCGAATCGGAGTGACTAATATTTCAGGAGCTCGGATGAATTTATAAAAAATCGGTAAATAATTGGAAAATTAATCGCGAGGATCTTGATTCTTCCGTGGTATATTTTTTTCATTCTCGTAGAATGATGTACAGAGTGGTCATGATCGGACGGATGTTTCGTTCTGGAAAGTGAGTGTTTTAGAAGAGTAACCTTGTTTATTGCTTTTCTTGTAGGGATTTTCGAGAACTTTTGATTTTGTTGTGAGAAGGATAGAAGTGAAGATTTTTCTATGTGTCGTATTTAGAAACATCTAAGTGATCCGATGTGAATATTGCACGCGCGGTATTACCCGGATTACCCGGTATATTAATGCTTGAAACAGTTGCATGATCGTGCATGAAGAAACTGACGTTAAAGATTAAAATGAAAGATACCATTAATCAAGTTCATTATTACTGTACAACATTACATAATCCACTTTTTATTGTGGTTTAAGTAACAAATGAGATGCCAATTTTTCTGCGGGCATACAAAGTAGTAATCATTCATAGACGTATGCAAGTTCTTTAAATTCTTGAAATTAGACTTAAAATGTTCTTCGTCTTGATAACCAAAGTTGAATATAAATCCATACTAACTTCTAGTGATCACCTCGAGTTCTATTTTACTATTTTATTAATAATTAAAATTGCAAAATAATCTTAAATCTGCTTCTTTCGAAAATTGAATTTTTTTCCTTCTGTTTGTTGCTGAACAAACACATGGTATCGTCATCTCGGGCGTCGCACGTGTGTACGCCACGTGCCTCGATAACGACATACTCATCGATCCATTTCAGACAAGCTTTGTAAACAATCTACACGTTTAGACGTGTAACTGATACTGATTAAGGTGACCGGTTTCTGAATCGATTTACTCCAGTACCACACAATCATCGAAATCAAGCGTTCCTAATGATAGATAATTAACAAATTAAAGAAACAGGAGGTCGATAACCATATATACAGGGTGTACCATGAAATGTGATCAGCTTAGATTATTCTACTGATAGCTGTTCGATCGAAAAATTTTTGGATGCTTAACCATCAGTGCAAACTTCATAAATAGAACTAAACAGTCGTTTCTTAACCGTTTACGCGAGTGTATTGTAGCTGATGGACAATAGAACATCGTTTTAATTAAGGTAAATGATATTTTCTTAATGTCTTTTTGGTTTAGAAGAAAAGAATTATTTGTTATGATGCTTGCTGAATTCGTCTCAGTATCCACTGCAAGGTGGGCGTAATAAAATTATAGGTTTATTTATTAAAAAAACTGAAGGTGACAAACATTCTGGTAAAAAAGGGTTAAGAAAAAATTGGTATAATCTGAAGAAACTTTCAATCGAACAGCTAGCAGTAGAATAATCTAAGCTGATCAGGTTTCGTGGTCCACCCTGTATATACATGTACAATTATTTATTTATAATTTCTCTACTATTTTTCTAAGTTGATTTCCTCTGCTATTTCCATCGCATTTTTTACGGAAAATGATAATAATTTTTATTGTAAGTTTAGTATAGTTAATTACAATGTAATTGTCATTGTAATTACATTGTAATTCAGATTTGGGTATTGTAATTATGATATGATACTAGTCTGCGGATTTTATACAGTTATAGGGCTCTGTGAAATACAATGTAAAGTTTTCTATTTTATTTTGAACCCATTAAGACACTTAAGAGAAAAACTAAATTCCTACATTTGCACTAGTCTTTACAAATTCCTTTAAAAAATTTCATTCTGCATAAAAATTCGCAGTCTAGTAATTACATTACATTTTACCCAACTCTGATCTTTAGTATATTCTCCGAATGGTCGCTCAGTCTCCCCGTTTCACATAGTTGTAACATTCCTAATAGATAATCCACGCGAGGATGGAACGATTGCAATGACAAAAATTTCGAGAATCTATAGTATATCGAGAGAAAAAAAAACCCCAATGTGTCGATAGCATAGCCTCCTAAATGACGCTACCGATAATAAAATCCATAAAAGCAGTCAATGTTCGCCGAGACTCGACGTTAAGGTGGTTGCATCATTCTTGATCGATCGTCCACGCGAAGGCCGAACAGGTTGAATTAACAAAAATTTCCGAGAATCTTACTGTAAAAGAAAAAAAAAAGCCAACCCGTTGATAGCAAAGTTCGTCTGAGAGCATTATTTTACATTCTACGATGTAAATTAACGCGAAACGGAAATATAAACGTCTGTCTACGCGGAATGAATGTAAGATTAGAAGATATATATAATGTGCTATGTAACACGAGAAATCATCGATCCACTTGTGCAACGATAACCGATATCCTCTTTGCACCCTATAGCGCAACTATAACAGAACCATTATCGTTTATCGATCGTGACCGTGACCTTATCGTATATGACGCATCCAACGGAACAACCTTTTTCCGGTTCCCATAGTACTGAACATAGCGGAATAACGGTAAATGTACGGATTTTTTTTCTCCCCCACCCACCCTTGATAAGATGAACCCTGTCCTCAATTACCAATCGTAAGTGGCCTCTATTACTTCTTATCTCAGCCGCGGAAATAGATCAGTACAGACTCGACGTTATTTCTCGCGACGGAAAATTGTTTTTGATTCCCATTCTGGATGAAAATTCATTGGAGTAGGACCTACAAGATTCTGGACATTTGCGACGAATTTAAATGTCACCTTAGCAAATGTTTGTTTAGTGATTTTTATTAGTCAATCTTGGAACTAAATTACGTATTTTATCGTTCAAAAGTTTGGTATCATTGATCGTAATTTTTAATGCTGTCGCTAGACTGCGGATGTTCATGCATTTATAATATTCTTTCACTTGGAAAATGCACTAAGCTGACGGTTTTATTAAAGTTTAATAATATTTATGTATTATTATCAACACAGTAAAGCCTCTACTACAGAATTCTGCTCGGTTTTAATTTTTAGAAACGAGTTTCTAAAATTTTGATTTTGTATAAACTTTCGCAGTCAATTGATCGTTCATCACTGATCGACACCTTCAAAGTATGCGCTCTGAACGGAGTTAGGTTAGCTCGAAATAGATGCAAGTTACACCTCAATTTCCTCGTCCGACCGAAACTCGCGAAATTGCTGAAAGTCTTCAAGTAAATGTTATTTACGGAATATTAAAGGTCGATGGACAACTTTGTTTAGTAACAATCGAAAGTTCAAGCTTTTAAGATTGTTCTGTAAAATTTTCGACTATACTTATAATTTTTAATAATTTAATTCCTAGCTGGGGCTCCATATAGACCTTTATACTTTATGTCAATATTATCAATTTAACTTGAATGATTAATATTTTAAACTACTTCAAAATGCTGAAATGGAAAATAAATGTATTAATTAGTGGAAAAAAAAACAAAAATTTGTTTTCTTTATTATCTCCCGGTGCAAGCCTCACATTTTTTTATGTTACTGATTCAAGAAAAGTGGCTATTTATTCATATTTTGCAGTGAAAAAATTACTATAAGCACTTTAAGATGTACACTTTCCGATACAATGACGTATGTTTACATTATATATTAATAATTTATATATGTTACATTATATAGTATACATTTTTATATTAATAATGTATAATAATACAGTATGTAGTAACGCCCTACCCGTAGTAACGTTTTAACACCCTCCCCAGACTTTGAGCATATTTTTTTCATCACTAATTAGAGCACCCAATTCTTTCATCACTAGTTTGAGCGCCCGAAATTTGTTATCACTAGTTTGAGCGCCCAAAAACACGAATTTCGGGTGCTCAAACCAGTGATAACAAATTTCGAACGCTCAAACTAGTGATAACAAATTTTATCGCTAGTTCCTAACGAGTTATTAACGAAAAACCCCGACCAATCAAGACGCGAGTCTGCTAACGTTACCGCGGGAACTGATCAGAATCGCGCCTTGATTGCTCGGGGTTTTTCGTTAATATCTCATTAACAAAGCCTGGAATAACATTTCTGCTAAGGAAAAACTTGTTTCAAATCACCTCAAGAGTCTCCCACTGTCGGGTCCTCCCACATTTTTATTCCAGCCTTTATTTACACCCATATTTTTCGCCGACATTTCGACTCACGGTTTATTCCACGCCGAACGATGACTCAAAAGGACACGTCGCAATCACAGATCGTCTTGATTCCAATGAAATGACACCCGCGGAATATTCCGCTTACACGATGCAAATCAGCCTAACAGATACCCATGATAACTCTCAGCTGCTCAGCGCATTTTTTAATAAAACTAGTCTTTTCTTCTTCGTAATGTATTCAACGGGTGTTAGGTCACTATTAAGTCATCCAGTGCTAATGTATAAAAACGTCGAGTCTAGACGGGCCCGTGTGTTCCCTCGTGGTTTATGAGAACGGCTACGGAAACGGCTCGTTATCACGGTTGAACGAAACGTTAGAAAAATTGAGTGACTTTACGTAACGTGTCCATACGGAAAACCGGGGGTGGGACGCGGGAAGGTTAATGGCAACATTCGTAATAAGAGGGAATTAACGGGAATAAAAAAAAGGTGACGCTAACGCTAATTAATTGCGACTGTTGTCTGCGTGATCCAACACGGACTGACGCGTTTTCACTGCACGAAACGGTCGTCGTCGCGATAGGGGGAAAGAGAGAGAGAGAGAGAAAAAAAAACAACGCGCGATTACGACATCGTTACGTCTATCGATGAACAGAAAAGTGTGTCAATAAGTCTCGAGGTTTTGTATATATAATACTACCAATCGATGTTTTGGCGAACTCGCGATTTTTACCTCGTTTATCTGACGGTCAGCTTTAATCGCCTCTGGCGGTCAAAAAGAATTTATGTAAAATATATTCGCCCGTTTCTTATTCGTCTGAGTACTGTCCGAAATGATCCATCAATCTTCGTTGCGTGTTTGCGTAAAATGTTCCCATGAATCATCGGATGAGAAACACGTTCTGTCGTATGTTTATGAATCCTGCATAATATCTTCGATGCGTACCGTTTTATTAAGGCCCAAACCTCGGCCCCCTAAGGTGTTTCTGGTTCTTGTTTCGAAACTAATCTAAACTTTCATACTTTATACTTTGATACTTTAATTACGAAAACATATTATCATTTTTTTCATAAAAGTTCATAGAAACAAAATCAAAAATGGAAATGTAAGAAGATGCACGTTTCACTTTTCAAAGGAAGTGTTCCCAATTTCGTCCCCCTAGTTTTAATGCTTTTAGTTGACTGACATAAATTTTGTAGTTGACTTTTAATACGTTTAAGAAGTATTATTTATGAAAATATAAAAATAATGTTTCTATTGAGTAAAAACAAACAAAAACTAAAGATCATTCGCAGTAATCACACAGAAACTTCTTTGTTTGACGTTTAGATGCATCCATTTTTCCAATAAACCATTTTTTTCTCTTAATAAGGGGGCGAAATTGGGCACAATGTCACTTTTCAATATAATTATCAAAAATTGAAAAATTGAAAATTTGAATTCATACCGTCTCGTCGTTTCTTCTCAGAAAAGGAAGTACGTTTTGCAGAGTAGACATACAAATAATCTTGAGGGTTCGTAACCTCAATTTCGTTTTCTTTTTTTATCTAGTCACATTAGAAAGGACCGATTAATGTATTCCAAGGTGAACGACATCGTGTGCCTTTCCATCATTGCCCGCGATTAAGATCGTTCCGTATCCCTACGACGAATTTCGTGTGGTCTCGAAGTCCCTTTACCAGTGTCGTTGAAGGTTCACTGTCGAGAGTCGTTTGTCTGTCACTGGTCCCTGAGAAGCTTCCATGTAGATCTTATCGTCACTGGACACTCGTGCGTAATACGCACGTTGATTCGACGCGATTGATAACGGAAGTATAATGAGGCACAGTTGTCCACCCAGTCGTCCTTTCAGTACAAAAGTCGAGGACCGAATAACGAAATCTATATAACTCGAATGGCAGGTACGGCCTCGCCAGGTATTCCCGGAAACGATATGACGCTCGAGGTCGCTGAACAAGGGAATTAAAGGTGGGGTAGTGGGGAAGGAGGGTTGAACAAGGTGTCAGTGATCGTGTTGATGACCTGACAGGAAGCCAATCGTTTCGACAGGCGGAAATATAGCATCTAAAAAATAAAATAAATAATTAGTATGAGGATAGATTTTGTAACTACTAAAGTCGAATTTAAAATGATAATAATATTAATAAATATGTATGTATGTTGTCTCGTTTTAGAACGTATAAATTTCAATTTGAAAAATTGGAAATATGTAATTAATTAGATTAAAAGGAAACAATACTGGTTTCACCAGTGAATGAGCAATATTAACCCTTTTTGTACCTTGATACCCATATATCGGCTTTGTGGATTTTCTGAAAAATACCTTCAGCAGATATGTCGGCTTTGCATTTTTAATATAATTTAAGCACATGTAATGACACTTTATTTTTATAAAATAAGTTTGTATAGTAGTACATACATTTCACAGTAAAATAAAAAGGAACGTGAAAATATCTTCATTGTTAAAAGAGAAAAATTTCGTATACTTCAAGTAAACTAAACTATCAAATGGTGACGATGTTCTTTCAACACAGCCACTGTTCGAAAATTTTGTTGCTTCCATAGTTCCGAAGATATTCAAGGTGGTTCAATTTTTATTTGCCCACCCCGTGTATTCTCCGTATCCTGTTTTCAGTGGAAGATGGACACCAGGAAATTGTCCAGTTCCGAATAAATTTCGGGCAGTCTCATCCTCTCAGCACGGTCATATAACTTTATTGCCCAGTTCGCAGGCAACTAATATTTATATACTAGATAATTTATTCCAGACTTTATTTACTTTTACGTGTCCTTTCATCGTCGGTGTTGGCTGAACTCTCGTCTCGCCTCCTTAACGTCCTATCGATCATCGTTCTTCCAATGACACGATCATTGCCTAATATTCCAATGTCATTTTCCTTTCTCTCGTTACCTTACACGCGACATATAATCGCGATCGAACGAATGGCAATCGTTAACTTCGCGTGTACCGTTAATGAACAGACGCGTTATTTGCATGAGCTTTTTTTTTTCTTCCTCGGACAGTTCGTCGAGTCTGAATATGGATGCAAATATTCGGTATTTAGCTAAATTAATTCTGCCTAAAAACTGAAAAGGAACACGTCAATCCCCGCAGTAAAATTTAACGTACAATATCGACTTAAAGAATATAAAATTTAATTGTCACATATAAATTATGTTGTTTTTAATTAAATTGTTGGATGTAAGCATTGAAATGGACATAACTGGAATACGGATTTTTTTTCGACAATAAAAACCCTAATTGATTTCACTGAAAATTTAACTATACCGAGTTTGAGACAATCGTATATTTGATAAATGCATAAAATCTATAATTTAGTCGTAACTTCTGCAGCGTCCTAATTTATTGAGAGTATAAAATCTAGTTGAAATGGCTGAACAAGTGTCCAATCACTACGCAACCAGCATTTTCATTGAAGATTTAAAAGAAAGTTTTTATTTTTTAAAAATTAAGAAACCTTTACCATAGTAGAAACACGCGAATTATTTATTATTTACGAGCTTAAGAAATGCACTCTGTTAAATGATAATATTTTTTTAAACAATACATCCCGCGTTTGCGAAAATTTTTGTATGCTCTTGTGATAAGAAATATCTAATGATAATTATTTTTTATCCCAAAGTACTCTACTATTTTTTTTAAATTTAATGTTAACAAAAATTCACGATAATGTCCAATTACTAGGACGTGTCAAACCACTGGGGCCATTTACCTTACTAACAGATTTTTAATGACGTTGAATTGCTATCTGATGTATCTTCGAAACGACCGGAATGTTTGCAACAACGTAATACTATACGAGCGACTTGAAAATATTCGAGTGATACGGTCAACTACGGAGGCACGCGGCGAGACGCCACTATCGCAGGACCATTCATCTTCCCGTGATCGCCGTTGTACATAATAATAGCGGCGGGAAGAGTTATGACCTTTCGTTTTTTTTCATGGAATACACACAAAGGAACGTTCTTTCTTTCGCGATCTTGTTTTTTACTTTTCAATGGCACAGTGTCCTAATGAATGAATTTCAATGGCCATATTATGTATCGGTTAAGTTGTGTTACTTAACCTCAATTTTTTTGCGAGATCACTCGGTTAATAATAATTCTCTTGCGTTCACTTGTCGCAAATGTGATGCTCGACTTGGCAAATCTTTATCGTACGAGACTGTGCGTCCATTTGATTGAAAAAAACAACTGAACTTGAGAAGGTTTCAGTTTTTGCAGCTGAATCATAGTACAAGTACATATTTAGGGACTTCCCCAATCAGTTGGAGAAAAAAATAAAAAATATAAAAATTTGACAGTTGATTGACATAAGTAATTCTAGATTTAAGATTCTAGATTTCAAATTCTAAATTTTTGATTTTAGATTCTAGATTTTAGATTAGCAAAGCGTTCCAATCCCCAATTACATAAAAAATAATAAAATCTTATTTTACTAATAAACTTCTAACTGCACATTAAAATTTCTGTCATCCCTTCTATGCAAGACAAGAAGAACCTATTATATTCTGACAGATACAAAAAAATACATAATACTATGTAAATTATCGAAAAATTAAATAAAATACAAATTACATTTAAATAAAACTTAATTTATGAAGAAACATATCTTCTCTAGATCTGACCTAATATTTTATTTCGTAATTCAGATTACGTAGCCATATGGCAACAGCGGGAATGAAACGGTAAAGAGAAAATTGGCTACTGTGCGTGGTTTAAAGTCCAATTAATCGACGTATGCAATCGGGTCAATAATTGAATCACAATCGAACAACCCACGATCAATGCACATTATATTATGTCTTATATGTCGTTGCGTTTGCGTAACTTGGCGACGCGACACACAACTAGTTCGTACGAATAAATTATCATCCGCGTAGTCTTCGATTTTGTTGCGGGTGATCGAAGTTTGATTTATGATTCGTGTCGATAACGCAGGGACAGTTGATCGTGAATATGTAAACGTTAAAACGGGTCTTCGAAGACTGCAAGGACCTTGAATTTGGTCGAGATCGACCGTCTGGAATATTTAAAAAAAAAAAAAAAAAAAAAAAAAAAAACAACGGCCGCCATTACGTCGATATTACATAAACGGCGGTTGACCGGTATTAATCGGTTAAATTGTTACCAGACGATACTGTTCAATTAAACGTACCAATTATTACTGTATGAAAAACCGCATTGTAATTGTTAATTGAGTATTTTCCCGGACTTTTATTTACATTTCCGTGATTTACACCGACAGACTGATCAATCCATATCGGATGGTTTTTTCGTGCGATCGTACGATCGAAGATCAACAAAAAATTCTAAATTGCCGATTTCATAACCTGTTAACAATATCAGTATGTTGAACTGAGAGTGTTCCCGCGATAAGTCGTTGTTACACTGTCTAGAAATGCGAACGAGCAAGCACGCAGACCGTGGGATTTTATGTAAATTTCCATATTTCGTACGGAATAGCTTCCACGAACAGGATTTAACGTGGAAGGTTGTAACCTTGACGGAACTGTGAAATAATTAAAATTTTAAACGGACTTTTTTTTTTTTTACTAGAGTGACGCAAAGGTAGCGGGGAATGAGAAATAATTGCTTGAACCTCGTGATATAGCGAGTCCGCGGGTGAAATGGCTCCCGCAGCAATTTGCTCGGCGATCTAAGGTCAGCCATTGTTCGTCATGATTCAAGATCATGTTTATGTAACCACGCCAGCCACGTGAAAACCAGCTTGTTTCGCGAAACACATGACTAACACGATATTACAGCACTGGAGTTATCGTCCGTGATAGACGGGCCGCTTAAGATGCATACAAATAGGTCGCAAATAGTACTTACTTAGATAATAGTAAAAGAATAGAAGCATGCTAGTTAAATAACAATTACGAGAATTATTAGTAATAATAGAGACCGTATGAGAGATTAATCATTAATTCCAGAATGTTTTAACCCTTTTGTTCTTATTCCCAGATAGCACGTGACGTCTTTAAGACGCCTTTTTTACGGCTATTTTTAGGTCTAAGGGGTCATTAAGCCGTCTTCAAGGCATCATGTGATACCTGGGTCGTTGGCATATGACTACGTATTCTAAATTACGAAATAAAACATTAGTATCATGTATTTTTTCATAATCTTGTATAGATGATATGGCATAAATTTGAATTTGCATTTGAAAGCTTTTGGGTAAAATAAGATGTTATTGATGCAACAGAAACTTACAAAACTCTAATTTCTTTCAAGTATTTCAAGAGGGTTTATTGATCGAAGGTAAGAAAGAATTGGGTTTCATTATGTATTATAAAACATTATAATGGGAATTATTATATATAACTCCCAGATAGTACATGACGCCTAATGACGCCTTGAAGACGGCTTAAAGACGCCTTAGACTTAAAATAGCCGTAAAAAGGGCGTCTTCAAGGCGTTATGTATTATGTGGGCAGTACTTAATAAAAGTAAAAAGATTGTCAAATGGTAACGAACGAAAAATAGCATTAGACGGTTTGAAAATATTAAAATGATCTTGTGAATAATTTATATGTCCTGTAATATAGAGAAAAATACAAGAAAATATTTCTTTGGTAATTTTTAAATAATTCGAGAATGAAAAGTTTACGATTGCTGAATTGAAACTTCAAAGCAAGATTTTATATCCTGATGAAACTATAAAGAAAAATAGTTGAACCGTAGAAGAGACAGAAATATTTTTCTCCTGGAACGGTCATCCGATGACGCGTTGAAATTATGCAACAGATAGGGATAATGAAACCGGAAGTACGTACGCGCGACAGTTTAACCGGCTATAGCGTGATCGACACATGGATCGAGATCGCTTTAAATATTCGATCGAAGGATCCTTCCTGTATGTTTTTTTTCCCCCCCCCTCCATCGGACGTCAACGTTTGACACTGGCCTGCGGTCGTACCGATCTGCAAAGGAAATCGCCTCGTATCGTACAATTTAATAGATTTACCACGCCTGTTTTCAGCTGAATCAGCGATTTTACACAAAGCCGGGAAAGGTATATTTAAACGATTAATCGATCGTTAGTCAACAGGCAAACCTCTCTGGTAAGACCGACACGAGACAGCCCACGATTTTGAGTAAGAAAAATGATCGTGGAATTAGAAAAATCGTAGTTCAGATGATAAATGATCATTTAAACGTGTACTGAGAACTGTGTTCGCTTTTTTTTCTTTCTCTCTCGACCGCACAATCATCGTCCATTAACTCTGTTAAACGGTGCGATAAATAATAACTGCCCGATTGCTCGTAACGAATGACACGGTACTGCAATAACTTCTTTTTTTCTGGATAATCAGTTGTAAATCCATGCGCGTTTTCCCTTTCACCGTGGCAACTGTCATTTCTCGATATTTTAATTAGCACCGTTGTGTGCTGAGTCTGGCAAAAACGATGCAATTTGCACAGTTTTTTACATTATTCTTTGATTTTGTGTTGTTTTTTGTACTGTACAGTTTTATTTGGTTCTACCGTATGAAAACTGGGGAATAACCAAGATTTCGCAATTTTACTCCGTTTAGTACCACAGTGAAAAAAGCCGTACGTAGCCAGACACACTTTAGTTCGTTTGTTGAGTCATAAATCGTCGAAGATATATGCGTTTAATTACTGAAGATCCTGTTTTAAATTATATTAAGAGAGTAATTTATGCAAAAATGTTGTAACGGTATTTAAATAATCCAGTTACTTTGTAATATACATATCACCAATATTTTTGGGTGTCCTGGCAATCAGTCTTAATTCAACTGAATTTTCTGTAGCTTAATTTTTCATTTAAGTAACGACTGTCGTTTTGAACAATCTCACATAACACGATTTTATTTAACATTATCATTATTATTTGGTGCTGTATAGTTTTTTCATTATTATTATTCGGTTCTACCATATGTAACTAAATATCATAACTAAAGCCACAGTTGCAATCCTCACTGTGCACGGCCTGCCAAAATATTCAACATCAACCTCGAAACTTGTCAGTCTATAATCTCGATCCATAAATTGACATCAATGTTCTAAAAATGACACGAATTAAACTAACGCTGCATTAATGCACGAGTACCTAATCTGTATTTAAATGTACATAAAATAGTACCCCTGTATTTAAATGACGTCCAAAACCATGATCCCTAATTTATATCCTTATTACGCATAATCATGCATGTACCTTAAGTTCCTACGTCACCGATTGTTCTAATGCTCGTTAATAATACCATCCCAAAACTGATTGCAGATGCACCGGATGACTGGACGAGAAATCCTCGAGATTTAAAGAGCTTCAGCGATCTCGTCGCCAAAGAAAAGAACAGTCGAAAGGGAAGAGACCGAAACGTTACTAGAAGATCAAGGTAACCGGAAGAGAGGGGATCGCGGGTAAGGAGTATCAAGACGAAGATGCCCGTCAATTCTTGCGTCTGCAGTTCTTCGTGCCAGCGAGACGCTTGCGTAACCGTTCCTCGGCCAACAGACGCATGATAAGACGCTGCCACGAAGACGATTCCCGCTACACGCGATTCGAGCCGCGTTGCAGTACACTCGCGGTCATTAATAGAACAGTTTTATTTGTCCCCGAGTATTCTGATTGAAAGCTTGAATCGTCGAGATGCGTGTAAAAAGTTGATTCGAAGTGATCAAAACGATAAAATAAAAATCCAGCGGAATACCTAGAAACATGTACCAGGAATGAGAAGAGAATTGGACACGGAAGATATACTCTATTTCGAGTGATCAGCGAAGCTACCTGGGAAGACCAAGGTGATCGGTATCGAGGTTAGTTAAGAGGCTCGATAGATATCGTTTAAAAGGCTCGAACGACGAACCTCTTCGTTGACCCCGTTTAGAGATTCCTCAAGAACAGTTTGCAACGGACCGATAACACGAATATATCACGAGGGATTACGTGTCGCATTGGCAAGACAGAGACACCAAGAGGGAAGCATCAGGGAGCAATCGTCTTCTCGACGGGTCGGAGGAAAGATCACTGGGTTACGATGTATCAGCGAGTGGTGCTGGTGAATCTGCCAAAGTCACAGGCGATCGACATCGAATTCACGAATGTGACACGCGAGGCTAGGGTGGGCTTCCGTGGCCCAACGAAGGAAATACTGAAGGGCGTCAGCGGATGCTTCAAATCGGGCGAGCTGTGCGCGATCATGGGACCTTCTGGGGCTGGAAAATCGACGTTGCTGAACATACTTACGGGATTCGACAGGGACATGTGGAAGGGCCAGATCGAGTACATCGGGAGAGAGGGCAAGCACACCTGGCAAGAGTACAGGAAACAGTCTTGTTATATCCAGCAGGACGACAGGTTACATCCGTTGTTCAACGTGGTGGAGGCGATGTGGATGGCGGTGAATCTGAAGATCGGCAGCAGTCTCAGTAAAAAGGCCAAGGGTATGCTGATAGACGACGTGTTGGAGAATCTGGATCTGATGAAGACGAAGAATACAAAGTGTAGTCAGCTTAGCGGAGGTCAGAAGAAGAGGCTCAGCATAGCATTGGAACTGGTCGATAATCCGCCAGTGATGTTCCTCGACGAGCCCACCACGGGGCTAGACGCATTATCGTCTTATCAATGTATATCGTTGCTGAAGAGCCTGGCGAAGGCCGGCAGAACGATCGTCTGCACGATCCATCAACCAAGTGCTGCGATCTATGAGATGTTCGACAACGTTTATCTTCTGGCCGATGGCAGGTGCATGTACGATGGCGCGACGAAGGACACGGTCGCCTACTTCGCCAGCATCGGACTGCAGTGCCCAAAGTATCACAATCCAGCCGACTACATGATCGAGGTGGTCAGCTGCGAGTACGGCGACTACACCGATCAGCTGATCAAGGTAGCCGACACCGCTAAAGGGTCCTGGCGATCGACGACCAAAACCGAGGAACAGTCCAACGATCACAGGAGGAACGTGGACAAAGCTACGGTGCTGGTCCAGATGCCGTCCGAGATGGACAAGTTCTTCGTGCTGGTACAACGTTGCATCACCCAGCTGTACCGTGACTGGACGATGACGCACCTGAAGATCGGGCTTCATCTTTTCGTGGGCATTCTTTTGGGTCTGTTGTTCACCGATTCTGGCTCGAACGGAAGCAAGACTCTGAACAATATGGGATTTTTATTGGTCACCTCGGTGTACCTCTGTTACACCAGCATGATGCCGGCGGTCCTCAAGTTCCCGTCAGAGTTGCAGACGCTGAAGAAGGAACGGTTCAATAACTGGTACCGGCTTAGAACGTACTATGCTGCGACGATCGTCTGCACCCTTCCAATGCAGATGGTGTTCGCTGTCGCGTACAGTTCACCGTCGTATTTTCTCAGCCATCAACCGATGGACGTGAACCGTTTCGTGATGTTCATGGTGGTGGCGATCCTTACAACGATGAACGCCGACAGCTTCGGCACGCTGGTTGGGACACTAATGAACCCTATCAATGGGACGTTCTGCGCAGCGATTATAGTCTGCGGTATGCTCGCTCTGGCTGGTTTTCTGGCCTTGTTCGCTCACATGCCCATCGCACTGTATTACCTCAGCTACCTGAGCTACCTGAAGTACTCTATGCACGGGTTCGTGCACGCGATGTACGGTTTCAATCGGGAAAAGCTGGACTGTTACAGGAATTATTGCCACTACAGGATGCCAGAAATGATCATGACCGAGTTTTCGATGCTGGAGGGAAGATACTGGATGGATATCGTTCTGTTGCTCTGCAACTACTTCGTCTTCAGGTTCGCCGCTTATTTCACCCTCAAGAGGAAGCTGTCCGCGGCTTGAACGTAACTGCGGGACAGAGTACAAACGACTGTCTTGTGATTGTGTTGAGTACAAGTTGGGTGACTTTCTGGGTGAACTGGAGAACTGCTGGAAGGCCGTGATTAGGGGATCTGGGTTAGGTCCTTCCTTGTGTTTCTTGTACCGGACGAGGCACGGGGTTCGAGTGATAGTGTCGAAGTGATTTCTGTGTTCGGTGTACTGGACGGACGAACGATCTATTATTTTGTTTATTCTTTTTTCTGGCAAACTCAGTATTTACTTTTCGTGGAAATCACATGCTTGGGCATGATGTTTATGGCGTACGTCGTTGGTATTCGATGATCGTTTTTCAGAAATGACACGGAGAGAAGGCTAGATCAATTGGATTTCAACTGATTCCGTTGAAATAATCGTGTAATTTACTGTTTCACCTGCGGCCAATATTGATTCAGGTCCCACTTAACGATCGAGCGTATACGAAATGAACGTTCAGGCGTGTCCTTCCGTCAACGTACAAGTTCACGAAAAAGGAATGGTTTCTTGGACGTTGAATGTCGTGTCTGGCGGCTTATTTCGGAAGTTATTACCGAAGGATGACTCTCTGAATGGGGACACGTGTGCATTAACATGACAGACTCTGATAGGTCGATTCTCGTGGGATCGATTGGAGGACGTCGATCGAGTGACGTCCTTTTATTTTCTTTTTTTTTAAATTGTACCGTTTTGTACGTGGAACAATAATATCCATTAAAACTATGTCGATGAAACTTTCGTCTCTCGATTCAATTTCCTTTCTGGCAGAATTCCCTGATACTAATTTCCTTTCATTCGTACAGTTCCTCGTGAAATTATTCCGACACAGAACGGAAACGCACACGGCTTTGCTTGACGCAAGCACCCGGACGGGGTCAAAAGTCGAAATCAGACGATCGTGTGGATATGCAATGCGATTTCCTAATCGAGCCGTGAGAACGTTGAACCTACGCGGAGCCAGTATTGCGCGATCCGTCGATGTGAATGGGAAGAGACCGGGCAAAAGGTGGATTCAACGAACGCTCGTCGACGCATGCTGCTCGAAAACCAGCGGGCGATCGACGTAATAGGCTACTGACTGACTGCTGAATTGTGCCAATACGGGTTTTTGAGAAAAAAAGAATTTATTAACATCCACAATCGGTATATCACCTCTATGAATTGTATAGAAATTGGACCACCGATGCAAAATTGAATTTCTTTACTAGTTCTTATACTGTTAAGCAAACAATTTGAAGAGACTAACACTTTTTTTTTTTTTAAATTGAACTACTTATTTAACCCGCTCACTGCATGTTTTTGGTATCTTGAAAAAAAAATGTTTTTTTCATTAAATCAAGAAACAATCATTTTAAGACTATTTAACATATTTTTAAAAACATTATTTTGTACATTAACATTATTATTACTCACGATAAAAAACTGCACTAGTAGTCACAGTAACACCATGTTTCTAATGTTTGAATGTCATTTAAAGAAGGTTCGTACTGCCAACTGTCAAAAAATGTTCCAAATATTGTTATTAAACTGAGAAATTACTCAAAGGTATCGATTCATTCACACAGCCAGCAAGAGATTTATCAGAGAGAAATATATTTTTCAACCCCTTTGCATTGTTTTGAGCAACATGAGTTTGAGCCCCTTAGCTGACAAGTGTCGAAAAACCAAAAAGTTCGAAACAGGAGTTTCTAACAAACTAAAATTAAAAAAAAAACCTACTATTTTTCAAATCAATATACACAACCGTTTCCACTCAAAATCATGATCTATAACGATCAAACTACCCCTATTTCAGCACTGTAAAATTCTATAAACTACGATGCAAACTAATAAACTTTCTATATTATTTTTTTAACTCTTTATAAATTACCGTATAAAAATAAGAATTTAACAGATACCTGATAGTTACTGTGCACTTGTCAGAAGCGAAGTAAATTAATTAAAAGAAGAAAGAAACTTTTTCTTCCACTTGTCACCTAAGCGGCCCACCGATCGACCACCACGTTCGACAGGCGCGGAAAGAAAGAACAGAGAAATCATAGAGACCGTTGGCGTTCCTGAAAACGTTGAAAATTCTGTATTACAAACATCCATCGTTCGACGACATTTGTAGATTGCTTTACAGCTGAATGAATTCCCCCGGAAAAGGTGAACCGGCGGGGTACACCATTTTCCCGCTCGGCGGTGCTCGCTGAGTGATCCGAGAAAGGTATTACACATCTTATCCACTAAACGGTATCTACACTATGTATATGCTCGTATCTACGCAATAATTAGGCGGCTAAGTAACGAAAAACGTGAAAGAAAACAGAAAGAAAAGAAACGAAAACAGTGGGGGAGAAGTTGGGGCTGGGAGGATCCGTACAATATACAAAAAAGAAAGGGAAGCTCGAGTGAGAAAGAAAAAAAAAAGCAAAACAACGCGAACGAAAAGCCCTGAATATCGATGAACGAATCCCGAGAGAACAGAGGCCGGAGGCACCGTGATATATGGAAAAAATGGCACATTTATTATATTATTAGTGATAATAATATTACTACCGATAATTATACAGTTTTTTTTTTCTTTCTCAAACGAAAACGCACGCACGCTCTCCATCTCGGGCGCTCTTTCTTACAAGCATTCTCTCTATCTCCCGTTCGATATATGCAATAATTAATTCAGCTCGTGCTTCATCGATGTTCGTAGAATCGCAACTGTTCCCGGTTCAACAATCGCCACAGTGGTACAGAACGCCGATTTAGGAGTTCAGAAGCTTAATCTGGATGTGAAAATGGGAATTTCGGAACGAAACTTTGTAAGCATATATATAACGTTCATATTTATTAACAGAAATGTAAAATTAATACGTAATGTTTTTTAATAATAATTTTTTTTAAGGGAACTTGTACTCCGTAAAAAAAAAAGAAGTTTTTATTACTTATTAATTTTGTATGTTTTTAATAAATATGAACATTAAATATATGCTTACCAAGTTTTTACACTCAAATTAAGCTTCTGAACTCCTAAATCAGTGTTTTGTACCACTGTCCAGCGTGTCGAAAATCATATCTCTGTCCCGTGAATCCTCCGAAGGGGGCGGAGGGGGCAGGGGCGGCCGTGACGTCACGCGAACCCCCTTTCTTCCTCTTTAATTACATATTATACAATAATGTCAGTAGTTCCTAATGTACACACGCGATTTCGCATCTCGTCGACAATCGTGTCACGGCCAAACGAGGAGGAGGATTTTTTTATCGGTGCGTTCCACAAATTAACTACTTAAGCACACCTGGAAATGTATATCTAGGACACCAGAGCCGTAGTGTGTTAAATCCACTTTTAAAAAAATTACATTTTACATGATTTCTGCATTAAATATTCCAGTCTTTCCGATGGTAAAATTATTTTGTTTTAAATCACCCTGGTAACAAGTTTCGAGCAAATTGCCAGCAATAAATGGCAAAAGTGGTCTGAAAAATGGTTCCGCATTTAATTTGGGTTTTGTAGGCAACGCCGGCTGACAAAATGGTAAATTGGCAGAAAGTCTTGCAACATGACCTATGTCAAATTGAGGGCAAAACTCTAATATTTAAATAAAATATATATATATTAATTACAGAATTGTTAAAAAATAATTAATAAAAATTTTAATATGTTATAAATTTAGTATTATAACAGGCATTGGACAAAATTTGGCTTTGCAGGTTTCCCTGACAGGGCGTTTAGTTTTTAATTTAAGTACATAATAGTGTAAACACGATAGTAAGTTCATATTTCTAAAACAATGTAAAGTTCATCACACAGAGGAATTAATGTCGATTGTAAAGTTACAAGGTTTTTGTACCTTTCATTTAATCTCCTCTAAAGTTTGAAATGTGTGACTTAATACACTCTGGCTCTGGACTCCAGATATATGTATATACGTTTTTGTGTAATGTGCAACTTTCATATAAGGAACTTTTGCATATATTAAGGCGACCAGATGTTTTATGTTGCAATACGGGACATGTCCAAAAAAAAAAAGAAAAAAAAAAGGTCACACATTTTTGAAAGCACCAATTTAGGTAATTTATTACGTCTAGTGTAGAAACATTTGTTGCCACTTAATTACGCTATCCAGTATGGAATAGGGGAAACAGTAACTTTGTGCCACTGAAGAAATGTTAAAAAAAGTTACGTCCAGGCAGTTTTTAATCCCGCCTAATGAGCGACGTCTGATCACCTTAGCATATACAGAACGTCATGTAAACTATTATTTCGAGGAAGATATCAGTCAGTCTGACCTTGTCTCGGGTGAACTTATTTCCGAGGTCAGGTTCATTTTGTCTTTTTTAAACGCAATCATCTACTTTTTCAATAGATGAATTCACTGATCCGGGTTATTAAATAAAATGTAAATTCCATGCGAGAAGCGTCAATTTTTAAAAAATCTTAACAAAATTTCTATTCAATATTAACAACACGCTTCGTTACGTTTATTTCTAAGTCAAAGCTAATCTTAAGAATTTGTACAAACAGAAGTTATTAACATAAAAAAAATATTAATACCAAGAAACAATATATCTGATCTTGCCATTCTTTCAATGTACATAGAGAAGTGATATATCGTTCCTTGGCGCTCCAACGGTTAAAAACGTCAATCTGACCATATTTCAGAGACAAGTCCACCGGAGTGTGATCTAAATATCTCGATCGAAATACCATAATTTTCATCAGAATTATTTTTACAGCAATGTCTAGATTCAAAAATATGGAAAGTATTCGCATGAAACATCCTGTACACGTTCAATCGAGCTCACCCAAAAGGGGAACGCCTAGACGAAACAGAACTACGTATGCACGTCCGAAGATTGTTGAAAAAGAATATAGAAGAAAGAAAGAGAGAAGTGAAACCAAAGAACGAACCCGTGCACGGCTGAAAACGTGATCGAGAAATCGCGTGGATCGAAAACCTGCGCTTGGAAAATCAGCGCCAAGAGACCTTTTCCGATCATCTCTCTTTCTCTCTCTCTCTCTCTCTCTCGACTCGAACCGAGCACTCTCCTCTCACCTTTCGCCTTTCCACTTTGACTATCTAAGACTATCGACAGGTGTGCCTAGCTTAGACGGGCTTACGAGCTATTTATTGTCGTTATTATTTTACATGATTACCATCGCGAATATAAGTGCGTGTGTTTATGTGTGTCATCCCGTGTATGTGTGTGTGTCTGTCTCTCGTGTCTGTATCTTCCGAGAATCGCCGGCTGACCATCTGTGATCGCAGGTTCACCGTTAACGATCGATAGATCCCTCCTGTCTCCGATTAATCGCCTGAATTTAATTTCCTTGCTTTCTCGAGGGTATTCGTCGCGATTCCGGCGATCGATCGGATTAAAAATTAAAGCGAGGTTGTGCGAGTTTAATCTCGACCGAGGTTCCGGCCAAAGTATCTCCTGGACCGAGAATTTTTAACGAGTCCGTGTTCGTGTGTGCTTTTGCGTAGTCTCTTGGACGACATCTTGGGATCGAGCTCGGAGAATCGTACCCTAACGAGCAAACTAGGCTAGGGGAAAAAGTGACGTAAAGGAAGAGCCTCCTACCAGTTGGTAAATTTATTTCAGGTACTGAAACAAATGTTAAGTCGAATGTTAGTTTGGCATAAAATTTAGTAATTCTTAATTCCCTACACCGCTAGGGGAGAAAGTGTTGTGAGGGAAGGGCCTTTTACCAGTTGATAAATTTATTTCAAGCAAGGAAATAAATGTTAATTTGGCATACATATAAATAGTTCCCGATACCAAATGGTAGACCCTTCCCCTACGTTATTTTTGCCACTAGTGGAGGCCGAGTTTGCTCGTGAAGGTACAGTAAATCATCGATGAGTGTTCGAAGGCTCTTCCACTAGGTTCACAGGTGTAACGCAGGCTTTTTAATTAGGTTCAGCATAATGATAGAGCGTGGAATTCTGAAGCCAATGATATTTGTTTCAGCCGCATACAACCATTAGTTTATGAAACATTTAATGTTCAGTGCTTGAGAAGCCTTCGAATACTCATCGAGGATTTATTGTATTCTTCTTGTTCTCTTTAAATGTTTGTCGAGACGAGTCACGGCGGAACCATAGTCTCTTTTAGGAGAGGAGAGGATATCTGTTTTCCTACACACGCTTTCACGGTTCGCAAATGAACGGTCAACAAACGGAACAAGCAAAGAGAACAGATAAGGCGGACGAATAAACGACGATCGGTTCTCGTTCGGCGGATTTTTGTTATAAACAGCAGCGAGAGAGGAACACGAAAGTTACACAGAGAGCGAGGACTTTCATCATTCTGTGTATCTGTGTGTATGTGTGTGTATCCCTCCTTTTCTTTCGGTATTGTTTTCTTTTTTTTTGCGTTTTCCAGGACCGTAGATACACCATGTATGCTTTTGAAGAAAAATATAGCTGTGATATGTCGAGGAGAGGCAATGATCACGATGACACATCGCTTAGGGGGAGGGGGGATGATGATGATGATAATGGAAACCAAGACTGAGTGCGGAGAACGGAAAAGAAAACCCATAACAGAGAGAACAAGAGAACGGAAAGAGCGTCACGGAGAAAAGAGTGAACACGGACGACAAAACACGGCCACTCGAGAGAGACGCGCTCACACACACACACACACACACAGACACACACACACACACACACATGCACGCGTGTGGATAGCCTCTGTCGATTGTTTTACTTCTCTTCTTGTTATTGTTTCGTCTTCTTTCGAATCCACCCGCCTTTCCCTTCCTGTTTTATTCAATAAAATTTATTTACGAGTCTAAATAAATTAAAATACATGGCAACTGGGTACACATTGAGTTGAGCTATATTTTTGTTCAAAAACAAAAATGTCCCCTTTTTTTCTCTCTCACTCTCTCTCTCTCTCTCACACACACACACACACTCTCTCTCTCTCTCTCTCTCTCTATCTCTCTCACGAAGGATCTCCTCGGCGATCATTAATCGGTAGTAATAATAATAATAATTAATAATAATAATTAATTAATAATAATAATAATAAAATCATGATCGTGACAATAATAATGATAACCATCGCAATAATGATAATATAATAATAGTAATAATAATAATAATCGTAATAAGGTAATTGGTTAGGCGTACACGCCACTGCTGTATATATACAATTATGCGTGAGATATGTTTGAACTCTTATTCCTTTCTTTCATCTCTCCGTTTATTCGATGGGGTGATTCGCTATCTCCAACATCCCTCCCTTATCCCCCCTTCCCCCGCCCCTATCGTATTCACATATAACGATTATACTGCTTTTTTTGCGTGATTCTTGCACTAGTACTTTTTCTCTCTCTCTCTCTCCATTCTCGCCTAATCTCGGGGAAATTCCGAATCGTTGAACCAACCGTCGTGATACAAACGGGGGTTGGGAGGGGAGGAAAGAAACAGAGAAAAAAAAACAGGCAAAAGATTCGATCGTGTTCTTCGAACAACACGTCGAACTCTCCCCTATTCCCGTTGAGATCTCGGTAGGGGGGAGGAGGGGGAGCGCGTCGATCCCTCCGTTGATCCTCCGTCGTACGTGTAAGTACAGAAAACAAAAGAACTAATAAATGAATGAAGCTAGCAGCAGCAGAGCCCCGAACCGAAAACTCCACCGGCGTCCTCGCATGCAACGATTCATTCCTGAACGCCCTCGCGGAAACAACGGTCGTGTGTCTCTCTCTCTCTCTCTTCCTATGTACAATTTTGTCGCCGCCGTCCGCCGAGGAGGATCGCTGGATCGCCGATACACAGGCCCGGGGAGGGGGTGGGGGTTCCCGATCGATACATATGTACACCGGCGACGAACGACGGAAACGCTCGATCTCCTTCGACCGAACGAGAATCATCTCACCCACCCATCCCCCACATGTCGATCCGTCGAAACAAGGAACCTTCCAAGATCCCCTGAAATACCGACACTTTTGTACGCGAACGTCCTCGGCGATCGGTTTCTACGTTGATTCTCTCGTCGTGTCTAGAGCTCGCTCTCTCACCCTCTCAATCTCCCAATATCCATATATTGCGGCGGTACAACGTAACGCGACGGCATTTCTTGCGTACACACACACACACACACACACACACACACATGCACACATATACAAACAAATGGTGGGCGATTTTCGAACAAGAGAATCGCAGAGGGGATGGTTGGGTAAGTGGGTGGTTTTTTTGGGGGGGGAGATATGGGGTAGCGGGGATCGATCGTTTCGAATAAAATCTTCGATCGCACTACACGCTTCTTACATCTCGAAAGAGAGGAACCATACTCCTTTGTCTTCTCGCTATTTATAAAAATAATTTCAAGCCGCCTTCGCAGGGGGTGAGGGGGGTAGATGCCTCTTAAAAAGTAACTTACACACACAGACTCTCTCTCTCTCTCTCTTGTTTCGTTTCCCTCGCACGCACTCACACATGCTTTCTCTCTTTCTCTCACGATTGGATATGCTCGCATATACGGCATACAGAAAACAATTTTCCCTTTGGGTTGTTGTCGTCGTCGTTGTCGTGGTGGTGTGCGCGTGTATGAGAGTCTCTTCTTGGGAAAACCATGGATATTACCGAGGGGTGTATGTACTCGCGCGCTTGGATATAGTATTCGTACATTGTTCTGCGCTAGAAAAACAAGCGCAATGTATTCTCACGGCGCTGCTCGATCTCTCGAGCAGTGTTACCCAAGCGTCTTCTCTTCGCGCACTGCCTCTTCAGGGAGGGAAAAGGGAGGGGGGAGAAACGTAAAATGGTTACGTTCGAAGAGTACACCGGCGACTCCCGTCCCCACGTAATACCCTCAATTTTGCTCGGGTTCGTACAACGGGCACACACTCCGGGTTGAGGGGGGAAACAGTCCTCTCTGTATGCACGCCAACTGCCCCGAAACCGTGATAAGTTTAAGCTGTATCTACCCCTTTAACACAGGATCACACCGCCGCTGAGCCGCTGCTACTGGGGCTGCGATGGATTGTGCTGAAGGGAAGGGGGAGGGCCCTGGAACATGTGATATTTTTAACGTTAGTGAACATTTCTGGCGTATGATTGCTTAGGTAAGGATCAAGCTACTTGGTTATTCAAGGTCGACTCATGGAGGCCATAACCTCCAAATTATTTGGGCGTTAATGTTTGGTACAGAATGGTTATTTTAAAAAAATAGTATTGTGTGCATTTATTAAGTTATTAGTACTCTGTGCGGAGAAAGTAACTACTGGTTTCTTTAGATACATATTCAAGGGGATCCAGTTCAAAAAAGTTAACCTCAATTTTTGTAGAACAATGTACATTAAAATTGACTGAGTAAGTGACATTGAACAACCACATGATAATGCACCGGACCATATTTGTCCCATTACGAGACTTAATCCATTATTATTCTAAAAAGATTCTCTAGTTTTACATTCTAATAAATATGCAAGAGGGTTCAGTCCAAGAAAGTTAACCTCAATTTTTGGAGAACAATGTACATTAAAATTGACTAAGTGACATTGAACAACCAGATGATAAGGCTCCGGATCATATTTGTCTCATTAAGACACTATACTTACAGGCATCGCGGAAAAGGGTGGCTGAGAATGCGCGTGCGGGTGAGGGTGCGGGTGAGCTATGTGCGCGGCGAGATGGCCGGGTAGTTTCGGTCCATCCTCCGCTTTCTCCTCCTCTCTCCTCTTCAAGCACGCAGCCTTTGGATTTAGATTTCGTTCTGCAAAGAGGGACGCCAAACGTTTAAATCACCCGTTTCGCGACAGCTGCTGAATTAAATCGTTGGGAAATTATTCAAATGCATACCCCTAACTTGCTGTTCCAGCGTCATGATCACTTCGACAGCCATGTTCAGGATGCCTAGCTTCGTCTGAGGTTTGTCCGTCTTCAGGTGCGTCATGCACATTCTGCCGAGTTCCTTCAAGGCCTCGTTGATGTCCCTAATACGTATCCTGAGAAGACAAATCTCGCTTAAGAATTGTCGATTCGATTACCATCGAGGAATGGGAAGGCGGAGATCGGAGGAAAGCAAACTTGTCTCGAAGCTAGAAACTTGTTTGGGGGGCGGATGATTCTCGGAGTACAGTAATGCCTCGTTGATTGGGTTGGTATGAAGAAGCGAGAAAGAACCATCTCGATCGTTTTCTTTTTGTCTGAACTTCCAGGAATAGGATTGAGAAAAAAATATGGTGATTTGTTTCGAAGTGAACCGATATTGAACCAATTAACGAGGCACTTCTGTATTGCTTTCCACAAAATGACCACCGAAGTATCTCTGTTGCAGAAGGTTTCCACTATCTTTCTGACACAGCTACTACCCGAACAAATTAGCTAACTTCGAAAATTACTAAAATAAACTGCATCAGTTTCACTTTGTATTATCCAAAATAAAATGTTACAATTCGGAACATGAGCATTTCTGTTTAATTGGGAGCACCTAAAGAGCTTTTGAAGTCTCTATTCCTGACGATTGCTTCAAAAGATTGAAATATTTGGAAGATATGGAAATCCTTTTGCAATTTCGATACTCCAAGAGGAGGCAACGAGGATCACAAAAACTTCTACGAAATAATAGCACGAGAGTCCGATCGTTCGCAGGATCGATCCAAGCCGAGTCAGCGAGCACCTCTTTGTCATGTACACATAGAATACGGGCCGAGCGATGGTCCTCGAATCGTTTGTTGAACAGGTGACTCAAACGATTCCACTGCGCCGCTTTCGTTCGACATTTCTTACCTTTCCCTAGCATTGTTCGCCTGCCGCCTCTCTTTCTCCCTTTGCGCCTTAACGTCGGGATCGTCATCCTCGTCCTCGGCGCTCGAACAACAGTTGCGCAATAACAACACTCGATTAAACACCTGACGTATAGGCGGACGGTGTGCTCGATCGTCCTAGATCGAGGACTCCGCGACAGCAGTGAAACCGACGATATATTTTTTTCCATTTATTTTTTTTTTCGATCGATCGATCAAAAAAAAAAAAAAAAGGTAAATTCTGATGCTTCGAAACGGACAACAATCGGTCCGAGAAAAATCCTCGTTCAGACTCTCTTACGATATTTCTCTATATCTTAATCGATTGAACACACGCAGATCTGATCGTGGTTATGGACAGAAATCAGGTTTCCATACTCGAGGGCCCGTATTCTTTTTGCACAGAGACCAAAAATCGGCGATGATGTGTTAAACGACAGAAAGACAATCGTGATATTATCATTCGGAGCTGAATTTCGTGCTGTTTACCTAGAAAATTGAGAATTCTTCGGAAGGGAGGGGTAATATGCATAATTGGAGGGAACGGACACTTGGATGGGGAGGAAAAGTCCTTCGAGTGGTCGAGTCTGAAAGTAAATCTTCATTATGCGTACAGAGAGAGAGAGAGAAAGACGGAATCACCACTAGGTTTTATCCAAGAAACAATTGCAAATGGGTGGTGATCGTGGGGGGATGATTTTGACAGGAGTCTAAAAAAGGAGGAATGGTTTTCAGATGATTTCTAAAGAAAGTAAAACTCTAGCAACAACACGATCAGAGTGATGCAGAGCGTAGATATGTAGGTGCTTGTAAAAAAATAAAGGGGATAGAACATGCCTTTTTTGGGGGAAGGTGGGGGTTGGCCAAATTAAAATGAGACTGATTGATGAACTGGTCTCGTATCATTTCTGCCCTTAACCAGACGCATTTTAATTGTCACGCCGGAATACGGGCCTCGTGGTTGAGGAGGACCGTAAACATGCCAAATAGTTCGAGAAACAAACAAGTTCTTTCGATACATCGCGTGTTCGTGTTACTTTGTTTTTTTCTTTTTCCATTTTTATTTCTTTGTTCTTTAGATGGTGATTTTTGTCAGGCATGCAAACGATTAGGACACAGAATATATGTATGTATATTTATGTATACATATATACGATGCCCTTGGAAGGATCACGAAGGACTTGAGAGAGTTATAACGGGTGGTGCGTACTGCGTGTGTTCACTAACCTTTCACGCACGTTGTTGGCCTGGCGACGTTCCTTCTCGCGCACCGCTTTGGTGCTGGGATCGTCACAATCTTCATCAGCGCTCGAACAACGGTTGTTTAAATGCAATCAATTAGTTGAATTCTGTGTGACACGCGACGAGCGGAAAAAGGGGAGACATTTCCGGCCGTGATTAGGGTGAAACAACCCTTGTGCGCGTTACCGTCTCGAATTAGATTTGAAAAGTTCTAATTTTGAAAAGTGGCGATGTATGATTTCTTTAAATGTATTACATTCTCTAAAAACAATAAACAAGTTTCTACTGGTATATTTACATTTCACCGTATCACAAAATATTGCACTCTGTAGTTTTTATTAATCATTTCGGTAGTAATCGACTTCATGTAAAATTTTAATAGACTAGCCGAGTGACTTTTAATGAATTTAAAATTCAAAAATTAAGCTCAAAAGACGGTGTTACAGATTAGGCAGGATATCCCTTTGCTTAAAATGAAAACATAACCTCAATCTTTTATTCTTTCTGCAGCTGCATGGCAACGAAGGGTGAATCTCCAGACAGCATGATAGTTAAATGAAACGATATTTTTATACTGAAGGTCTAAGGGTAAATCTCCAGACAGCATGGATAGGTAAATAAAAACAATATTTTTATGTTAAAGGAATAAGAATGGTATTCGAGGCAGCGACGCGTCTATGTGAAATTTTTACTTTTCGATTACTCGTCTAAGAAATGTTTACTCGATTTCTATTTCAATTCGGTTTCACTACTGTCACCTCACGGTCGTCATTGACGCGCCCTCGATCCCAGACACAAGGATACACACCCAGGATATACTTACTATCTGCGCGATCTCTTCGTCCCCTTTCCCTGAGACGTCGAGTTAACCGTGGCCGCGCCGATCACACCCGCTGCCGCCAGATCGCTGCTCGACGGTTTCGTCTCGCCACCGCTACTATCCGGAGGGTCCTTTCTCTTTTCTAAAGAGACGTATTCTGTTCATTATTAATACTGTCGTTAATCACACATTACAGACGTTGATAGATCGTGGACAATGTTCATGAAACAGAGAGACGCTGAGATCAAGATTCTTTGACTCCTGTTAATGATCAATGAACTTACATAGTAATTTTATCGTTTCATTGGAATGTCTTCTAGAATATATTCGATGATGCTTCACCTAGTTCCATCAAAGGTTGTTCGTGCATTGACGTGTCACTAGGAATTATATTCAAAACGTACATCATCCATGAACACGAAATATTGGATTGGATTATAAATAATGTCAGTTTCCCCTTTCATAAAGTTATGTCGAGACACTCTACAATTAACATTAATCTATTACGCGTGTTCCATCACTATATAACTAATTGCAATTTAATTTAAATACTGTTATGATCATTATTATTTAACACGTTCGCTACCATCATGTATATGGTTTCGAAAACGTACGTCAAATACCACTCTATATTTACGTCTCCATCGTTTCCTTCACTGGAATATTTTTGTCTTCTTGATTGGATATTAAAAATATACGAAACACAGTAAAATAGATTCTGCCTTTATCGAATAAAGTAGCTTAGAAATTAGAGCGTCATGTTAAATGTAAATTTGTGTTAACCTAATAATATTCTATCAAAGAATCACGTCACTGACTGATATTACAACTAAGGATAATTCATCCAATTATTTATCCAGACAACAATTCTACTCATCCAGAGGATTACAATCAATATTTCACAATGCAATTATTTACATTCAGAAGCCTCGACACCAGCGACTCGATCCACGTGAACCTTCAAACCCACCCTCCTCGATTCGTCCATTCCCAAGAGACCAAGTAAAGAAAACGTTTCAGACCGTTTCAACAAACGATCATTAATTCCCAGTCAAGAAAAAGAAACACGGCTGAATCCGTACCCCGGAAGCACCAGCGGCGACCTTCACCGACCACCGTCGGATCGCGATCCGACCGGTATTATCCTCGTGCTTTGGGCCGCTTAGTCACGAAACCATGAAAAGCGTCCAATTACGAACAGGAAGCGTTTCGAGATACTCTGATTCAGCCTGCTCCCCATAAACGTTCATCTGGCTTGACAATTCAAGAGTTTCGCGAATGCATTAAACCGTTGTTGCCCGCGCGTTTCATTGGAAACCCGATAAATCAAGACCCCGATTGTGTGCAAAAGTCCGCGGACGGAATTCGTTCTATCGGTTTTTTCCCTTTTACTTTTTTTTTTTTTTTTTTTTTTTTTTTTTTTGTTCCATTCAACAACTGGAACTTGGCTATCGGTGTTTTTTGCATTGGTCGACGACGGGGGAGGAAAGAGAACGGGTGAAAAAAAAACACCGTGGAACAGAGAGAGACGAGGAACATAAGTAATTGGATCGACTATCGCCAATATGGCGTTCCAAGATGGCGGCGCGGCCTCAGACGGGCGGTTGGGGGAGCTGCTAGCGGTCTGAATTCCGCGCGCCAAAAATGGTCGGCGAACGGGAGAGAGAAGAGCGCGCTTCTTCTTCGGCGAACTGCCCTCGGAAAACTTGCGCATTCCATTAGGCCACCGACGGTACAGAAGGAGAAGGATCGACGAGGGTACGGAGGAAGCGTGACAGAATATCGTGGGAGAAAGGGAGGGAGGGAGGGAAGGAACGGAGACAAGAGGTCTCTCGGAGAATAATAAAGGCACGACAACGATGCGGGAATAGTAGCTACTCCGCGTGATTTATCTAATGTTTCCTTATCGGGCTCCAACTCCGGCCACGGAACACCTGGGAACTCCTTCTCCCGCTCGTTTTTTTTTCACCCTGGTGCTGTGCGCGCGCGGTCGCTAGCCACTCATGGGAAAAAGTGCTTGCCCGATGATGCGACACCGAGAATAGAAACGGCTACACGCGCCGCGGCCTATTGTCGGAGCTCATTGACACTTGTCTTTCGAGACTTACTGGCGTCTCGATCTTTTAATCGCGCGCTTTGCGGTTCTTTGGAATTATTTTGGGGGCGTGTATTATTGTAGGAATTCCCTTATGAAAGTAGATTATGGATTATGATTTGTCTGTCTGAGAATGAGTACTTTTTGTGACTTTTTGTATGATTGTTTGAGATTTTTTATTCATTTTAACATCACTTGTCCATTTGAATCGACTCATTCGAATATTGATGACATTAAAAAATGTTTCAGACGACAGTTACATGGTGTCAGATAGCACACTTTCTGATGTAACTTTTTTCTATGTAAGCGCCTAGAGGTCATATGAAGGTTAACTCTGGTTTTTTAAAAATGGAATCGTATATTTTTTTACGCACTACTTGATGATATCCGTTATTCTCTATATAAATTACTAAGTCACTTATGGCGAATTAATGCATTAAAAAGTATACGATACCATATTTAAAAAATGACCTTGATACGACCTCTATGCATCCACATAGAAAGAAGTTACTCACATCAGAAAACAGATTGCCATACCATAATCATTGGCCTACCTCTAACACGTTGGCACCCCAGATTTTCGACAACGTGTAAAACAACCGAGGAGTTGTATATCCATTAAATCCCATTGGAATCAGTAACTAACATTCCAATACAATACAATCCTGAAATTTCCCTAAAGATTCAACGTTCACCAAAGCGTCCCCTATTCCATGAACCTGTCGTTAGCAATTACACCGTGGAAAAGGATCGTTTCAACTTACTGGCATTTGTTACAGGTAACCTTTCGATTTTTATGGAACCGTCTGTGTCGGGCGTGGGGGTGAGACCAGGGTAGGAACCCTGGGGTTGCGTCACTGTGACCGCAGGATGTGGACTCGTCTGCAATTAACAACAAAAAATAATCAATTAGCACACATTCCTTCGAGAGCCTTGGACCAAAAAAGACAAGGTACCCACCAAATGGTCCAACTGCGGTGGTGATGTGTGGGAGTAGATGGAACCGTGTGGACCAACGGGACCGAGATGTAGGCCCAGCTGGCTCTCCGCGTGGTTCCTCAGAACGTTTATGGCATCGTCCAGTCGTTCCTCCATCCGCGTTCCCTGTACCAACAGAATACCGGACGTTCGACTCGATTACACACCAATATCGGGACTGATATCCAGGATCACCAGAGTCGAAGATTTAAGCCGAAAACTCGATACAGAGTATCTTCGACACTGGTGGAATAGTTTTAGATATATCGTTGAAGCGATGGAGAAGCGTGTATAGAAATGGAGAGAGTCGAGTGATCAGTGTGTCGAAGAAATGATATGGAACATATAGAAATGATGATGGGAAGAGGATTGCAACATGCTTGGTAAACCTTGAACTGCAGACTCTGGTCCTATTGTTTTAGAACGATATACTTCCTTCTCGGAGTACTTTAATTCTTATTGGGATTTAGCGGAACATTATTCAATATTTCAACCTAGGAACTTATCCAATCTCGCGAAATTAAGCGAGAGTATCAGGTTCACAATACTCTCGGAGTATTCGAACATTCTTTTTAACATTGAAACTAGTACTATTTATAATAACAGAAAGGAAGATCTGTAGATTTTTTTGTTAACTGTACAGACATGGTTGTCGATGAGCCCAGATCCTTAAATATTTATACGTTGCCTAAAGATCAACGCTTCAGCTTCAAATACAGTAAATCCTCGACGAGTGTTCGAAGGCTCCTCGGCACTGACAAGGAGAATTGTAACTCTGATTTTTTTTTTAGTGAAATTCAACACAGTAATAGAGTTTGAAATTCTGAAGTCAATGATATTTGTTTCAGTCACATATGGTCATTAGTTTATGTTCAGTGCCGAGGATCCTTCGAACACTTATCGTGGATTTACTGTACATCGTTACACCAATAACTTTCCAAAAAGGCAGTTTCCGCAGATTCAAGGGTCATGCGAAGTCGTGGATGAAATTAATCAGCAATGGTGTGAAGTTACGAGTGAAAGGATCGAGGAAAGGTGTACACCGCGCGTTGTTGATCTCTGGCGAGAACTCGATCGTTAGTGTATACACAGAAATCGACGGTCGGGTGAGAGCTTCATGCACAGAGTATGGTGTTACAAGATGAGTGGGCGAACGGGACATAGTGAAAACCAGGAACGAACAATAGAAGGGATGACAGAAAAAGAGAGAAAAAGAGAGAGAGAGAAAAAAAACTGAAAATCGGCGGTCCTCACCTCGGCGTGGTCGCGAAGGAAGCCGATGGCATCGTCTAGCCTCTGCTGTTCAGGCGCCGGCTTCACACACAACACCAACGCAACAACAAAACCAAAAAAAAAAAAAGAGAACAACCAAGTCAACACAACGTTCACAACAAACAAAGGGGAGTAAATGGTGAACAAAAGAAAAATAAAACAGAGAAAGAGAGAGAGCGAGAGACAGAGATACGTAAAATGACGAACGATGGAGATGTGCTCGATCCGTGTGTCTGAATTGGGCGTGGGGGGGGGGGGGGGATAACGAGTAGAGTATGCGAACACACAGGGTGACATTTTCTGGTGCGTCTCTGGTGCATGCTACAGACTCCTCTCGATTATCGTCTGGCTTGTTCTACACGATTATTGTCCAGGCGTTATCCCCACCACTGGGGAGGGGAGTGTGAAACCTGTCAAACGCATACGTTGCCCTTCCGCTTTTTTTGCCGAGGCTCAGACATCGGGAAAAAAACGAATTTACGAGGGTCTGAAGCATTTCTTCATTTAAGATTATTGTCGCGATGCGGATTTGAATTCGGGACAATAATCGAGAGGAGTCTGTATTTGGGTGCAATTGCAATTTGAAATTAATCATCGTCGCAAAAAAAAAAAAAAGAAAGGAAAACGTGAGACTCGTAATCGATGAGGTGATAGTCAACTCTGATTATTGGGGGGTGCGAAAGTGCAAGGGGTGGTGACTGATCTTTCGTCTGAAGCCGCGTACGCACTTGGGAATGCATCGTGTATCGCGCACTGTTGACCCAGAAACATTTTGTACGAGCACGTTAACGACTGTACCGACAAACAGAGTACTATGCAAAATACGACAAGATGAATCTTGTTGTTGCCAGATAGTATCACGAGAAGATCGTGGTGTCACTTGTTACAACGAAAATGTAATGCACCGAGGTCTGTGTGTCGTACAATTCATGTTTAACATTCATGAAACAAATGTGACCAGACACATCCACGGATAGGAGAAGGAAACTTGAAATGAAAGCATTATTTACGGAATTATCAGTAACAGAATGATTCATGGTACCACATTGGACGTGGACGATCAACCGTATCTTTCAAACGTTTTTAACCCATTCGATGTTTATGTCGAGTATACTTGTCATGAAAAGATGGTATTTAAAAATTTTTTTTAAATAATAAGTATACTCACAATATACACAAAAATTTGCATTTGCTATTTCAAGTAAAATTTAGGTAAAACAAAAAACATATTCGTAATTCGAACACATTTTAGAATATTTTAGGACAAAAAAAGAAAACATAAGTTATCACTAGACTGCGGACTTTTATGCAGTCACATTTTAGAAGGTTGCCCATAAAGACAAAAACAAAAGTAGAAATTCTTTTCTTCCCCTAAATTTTGGGTTCAAAAGAAAATAGAAAACTCGTTGGATCTTACGAAAGTTTTGTCCTTCATTGTATTTCACAGAGACCTATAGCAATGCATAAAATCCGCAGTATAGTTGTCACCAAGAAGTATATTGGCTAGGAATACTGCCTCCAAGTGCGTAACGGGCTTAACTCTACAATCCTGCGGCGGTTCACGTGTGGTTCCTCGTCCGATCTCTTCGAACCGTTTCGATCCCCCCCAAGCAAAACTAAGGTCAGTGCGTGTGACAAAGGTGGTACATAACTTCCAACGATACACCTTACTGCGTACAAATAAAATATCGCATAAGTGTACGGGAGTACGAGTGTGGATTCTGTTACGAATCGTCCTTGACCTGTTTCTGAAGCGCACCGAAACGGTGATGAAGCGTGTTCTGCGTTCGATGATGCCTCCCGTCACTTTCCAACGAGATGATAATGAATAAAAAATTCACTGATACCGATTTTAAGAAACTCTCGAGTGGACCGTCAGATTCGAAGCAGTTATAGCGAACACTGATAGCGGGAAAAATTATTAAGCTAGGTCTGCGTATACGTTCTCAGTCCACCTTTTAGGTTTCTTTAATTCGAAGTGTATCGTTAGGGTATCTCGTTAGAAGTGTCGGGGTTTCGAAAAATGTATACATATAAAACTGTTGATAGGAAAAATGAATGATTTTGTACAATTGCATCGGTGCATACCATGTGAATGGTTCCGCGGTTCGGATCCGCCGTGAAGTGCGGCGAGACTGGCGCAGCACCTGCTGCCCAGCCTGGCGCCGAACCCGTCAAAGGTGGCGGCGAACTGACCGGTGTGGATGGGTTGCTGCTATAACTGGATACTGATTGGTCCGTGGGGTAGATCTAGAAAATCAAGAAATACAAAAACAATCAAGAACCATTACCCGGTGAGCAAGAACTGACAACATCTTCAATGCTAGAAGATACCTAGGACCCCTAACAGTAAGGTATCCTTCCCTTCATGGCAGAAATACTTCATAGACAGAAAACTGACGTGTAAATCTGACAATAATTTACAAAATTCTCGACTAAATTAAATAGTTCAAGCTTGTATCTGAAGAATCAATCGATTCAACTCTGTGGAAAGACAGTCCAAAATGCTACTTTAGGACGATCCTCTATTCCAGACTTAGGGGATATGATTTCAACACCCTGGACGGAGTAAACGTTGTAATAGAAAGTGACTATTTTAGCTGCAATAATTCGTATAACTTGAGATAGTAGTTCTTCGTGGAAAGGGATGATACTCACTCTGGTACTTACTACAGACGCGAGTGCTTTGCCGAGGTTGTCCCCCGTCGGTGGTTGTTGGTTCGTCGTGGGCGCGGAATTTGGCGGGGGTGGCGCACCGGTCGTCGGCGCACCGGGACTATGACTATATTGCAACGACGCCGGGGAAGGTGCACCGGTTCCGCTGTTCGCCCCGACCGCGCCGCTACCCCGGAATGTCGACATTGGTGGCAGTGAGGCCGCGCTGGTCACCGCCGAGCCCAGAATCGGCGCCGCCGGTTCTCCGTTCGGCGACATGGCCGAGTAAGCCTGGAATAATCAAAGAATTAATCCTTTCGACCAAAGGTCTCCTGGCACTCGATGAACAAGAAGACGTCATGTCCTTCAGCGTTATGCTGAAAGTATAGTTGAATATTAATATGTCGTCCAGCGTTAAGGGTTGATTTATAGTCTCTGTTAGGTACCCTATGAAAGAAGGATTAACTGGACAGCTGTAAAAGTATAGTAGATTTGGGATAGGCAATTCTAAAGCTACAAAAAACTCCAGTCAAAGAATGACACCTATGTCGGACAGAAAGATCCAGGAACGCCATATATGTATACAGGGTGAACCACGAATTGTGATCAGTAGAGATTACTCTATTATTAGCAGTCCGATCGAAAATGTTTTTATCAGGTATAGTATGGTTTCAAGAGACCTTTAACGTGATTATAGCAAATTTTTTGTCAACTCTTTTTTTTTTTTTGATTTTTTCAAGGTCACCTTCAATTTTTTGCAAATACACCTATAATTTTTTTACGCCTATCTGTTAGAGGATTTCACGACGAATTCGGTAAGTATAATAACATAACATGTGTTACTTTTTTTCTCGTCTGGGTCGAGGAAAGATTAAAGAAATATTCGAACTGTAATATAACAAGAGTATCGTATGCTACGCCATTGTATGCGTTCCGATGTTGAGATCTTGCCTACTGTTTGCAAATATTTCGTTCTGTACATTGGAACATATCTAATCATATCTACTGATCACGATTCGTGTTTCACCCTGTATACAAGGTGTCTCACTTGAAATGAGCACCTTGAATATCACAATTGTTTTTGAAGATACAAAAACATGTGGGGAAAGTATTATTTGGTTAGAAGGAGCAAACATTATGATAAGCAAACAAATTTTCTCAAGGTGATATTTTTCGAAAATTCGAGGTCATCGATGTTTTCTGAAATGGGAGTAGATATTTCTATCAGGCGACGTAATAGTTAAGATCAAGACCAATCCAATGACCTATAATAATGTGGTCTATAGTATGCTATACCTTCATGTGACCCTGATTACGAAAAATCCGAAAATGTGTGTGATATGTGTACGATAGAGAGATTAGTCCAAATAGTTACAACCCTGCAGCTAAAGAAGTCCCTCATCGTCTTCATTCCATAGACCACAGAATCCAACAAGAATGATCAGACCCTCAGTCTCTCCATAATAAAACCAGCAGGACAGATCGATATGCTCATGCAGCACCTATACCCCAGTGCTGTCCAATGTGGCTCTTTAGAACCAACAGCCATCCCCCACCCCGTCCAATACCAGAGACAAGAGTCTGAGCTTCTTTGTTTCTACGAAAGCAAACGGTGCGATAGAATGATTGGAAGGGGAATCAGGCTTGTGAGGGGCCCCTCTCAACTTGGACAGCACTGTCCTACACCAATCCTATACCCAAGAGGGTTAATAATCGCAAGAATGATCCATAACCAAGATTAAATCCTCCACGAAGATCAAAGAGGGCAGCCTACAAGCATCACGGGGCCCGCCAACGAAAACTTGTACACTTCGTTCCAACTTTGACGACCAGAAGAGTCGTAAGGAGACAAGACAAAGTACATCGAGATTCCGACACGAGTGCTCCCGTGAGACGCAGTGTCCGAACTGATCCAACCTTTCCTTCAGGTTCATAATGGATCAGACCAGGGGAGAAAAGCTTTGATATCGGATACGGTTAGTGGCGTGTGTTTCCACGTACGCTCGCACCTACTGAAGGCCCGCGTCGTAAAACGTCTAATTTTAAGCATCTTCGCGGCCCGAACAGCAAAGAGTATTTATCAACAAATTAGAGGGGGTTTGCGTGCGCCGTGGTCGCCTCCCCCAATCCCCCTGTTTCACGAGCTGGGAGGAGGCGTCGTTAATTGTTCGCTTTACGAACGTAGGAACGATGGACTATCAAGCGGGTTCAGGAGTCGTCGACGCGTTTTTTTTTTTTTTCGCAAGATCGTGTCGAAAAGCTTTGAGAACAAAAGAGGGCTTCTTCGTCCGCGGGTGAGGACAGCTTCTACGAACACGAAGGGGGATCATTAAACGGTTACGATCGTTAACGTTTAACTTTGTCGACCTGGACTAAATGACGGACACATCTTCTGTAGATGGGTTACCTCCATTATGCTTTTGGGTTTTAGAAACCTACGACAGGGTTTTCAGGGGTAGCTACTTTTAACCATGAAATTGGCGAATTTTTGTGGAGATCTGGAGGTCTTGTCTCGCGTAGACATAGGGAAAGGGCCTCCTATCACTTGGTATTTGGAATTACTGAAATGTATGCCAAATTAACATTCGATTTAACATTAATTTCAGTACCTGGAATAAATTTACCAAGTGGTTGCAGACTTTTATTCTACGCCGTATTTTCTCCTAATGGAAACCGAGTTTGCTCGTGAGGGTACACCCACGAACAAAGTTGGCTTCCACTAGGGGAAAAATGAGGCGTAAGAACAAAAACCTCCTACCACTTGGTAAATTTATTTCAGGTATTGAAATGAATATTAAATCGATTGTTAATTTGGCATAAATTTCAATAATTCCTGATACCATATTTTAAGAGGCCCTTCTCCAACGCCACTTTTTTCTCTAACGAAAGCCGAATTTGAGAGTACGCCCTGAACATTTCCTTCTGTAGACTATTGCTTGTTATTACATTACTGTGAAACCTATTAGTTTCTATTTTATGGAATTGTGCAAACATTGTGGCGACAGATTCGTGACGATTTCTCAGTTCAAGGTCACCTGAAGGTTATTGTACACTAGGTCATTAAATTCGTCTCCACTATCGTTTGAAAAAAGTCAAGGTGACCTTCAATTTTCATTAAAATAAAGCCCTTCTTAACTTTGTAATATTGCATTTGTAGTGGACACGAACTTGATTAACTTTTGTTCGAAACATTTCCTCGTCCAACTGTCGGAAGTACCTAAAAATCGTGGGAACGGATTTTTATATCACTCTGTATATATAATAAACAAATATAAACATGTCTACAAATTTATATATTTTTGTTATTATGTATATATTTATTTATATAATGTCATCGCAAATTAGTACCAATAAGCGCCACACAGTGTGCAGGGCGCACATGGTCTGCTTACGCAAGACAAGACTGCTACATCTCTACAAAAATTCGCCAAGTTTATGGTTAAAAGTAGCTACCCATGGCAACTCTGGACAGATTCCAATCGGTTGAAACGATCGAACAGGGGTCGCCACGAGGTCATTGAATCCTTTTATCAAAAAGGAATCCCGATGGATCCCACTTGGGATCGATTTGGGGGTAGTCTAGTCGAGATTCCATGGGGTTCGCCGGAGGAAACGCGAGAGAAGGGAATCCACGGGACGGAGGATTTCGTGGTAACCATGAACGGCGTAAATCAAACGAAGGCTGCACTTGACTAGAAACACCGAGTAGCGGGAGGGTCGTTCTATATATAGAAGCCACTGAGTCATTTCACGTTGCTCCGTGTACACTGTCAACAGTGTCTCTCAACCGCGCCCGTTGGACGACAAATGGAGGGTTGGACAAAGTGTGAGATTTTAGGAAGGGCTTGGATCACCTAAGACGGTGTACATACGAAGAGGATTCTTCGGCCAGCTGGTCGAGGGTTTGATGACGAGGATTAAAGTCACAACGGAGACTGACCTAGTGCTGAGTTAACGGCCGGCTGCTGGTGAATCCGACAATGTCAAACGAGTCGAATGTCTTGCTGGGCGTCGTCGAAACGCGTCGAGGCAAATTTACGATGATGGAACGGGAATATACGGACAATTCGGTTTTGGCTTTCATCGTGGGAACACGGAGCGATTAGGGGAGGATCGTTTGGAGAACGCTAAATCGGGGAATGCAACATTTTTTTCGGGGACTGGTGGAATTTATTAGGATAATAGATACATACAGGGAAGATAGAGACGCTAGGAGTGATCTACATAGCTGGAAGCAATTGGAGGATCGTGTATTGTTGTTCCTCTGCTCGTCGATACGACCTATAATCTTCGAAACGTTTTTCATCTAAATGTAACTAGGTGGCAATAGTGTTAGTATTGCATGGAAAAGATATTGTTTTAGCAAGCCTATAACTATTGTTCTGTTCCTTTAGGTTGTTTGCTGCAACAATGCCACCCACCTTAGCGATCCCCTAACTCCTAAAGGAATATCTTCCAGTCCACATTCCTAAATATCTTTCTTCCATATATAATTAACAATTGTATTCATTACTTGAATAAGCAATACGGATTGCTCTTAAAATCCCTTATTGACTCAATATACCAATAGGGACAATGATAACTCCTGTTGAGGAGCGTCTAAGATTTTCTAAATCTTCCTAAAGGGGAAGAAAGAATCGATCGTTCAAGGACGAAGATAACCAGGATAGTTTCTAATCGAACGACTGCGTCGGCAGCTGGCTGACCAACGACAGAAATTTTCGGGGTGGTTCCTCTTGTCTATCACGAAGTTCCTGGGGGAGCGTGTCGGGTCCGAAGGAAAAACGTGCGTAGCCAGGCGTAATTGATCGGCCTGGGGGGTCGACAAGGGGGTGCCGTACAAACGATAGAACGAAAAGGTGAGGGGAGAAAAAGACTCGCTTACCATGGGGTCGTGGGGTAGGTGCATGGGGTAGGCTGGCTGGGCCAGGTGAGGGGGTGCGTATCCGCTGTACGGGGGCTGGACTCCACCTCCGCCACCCGTCCATGGGTCTCCGGGACCCGTTCCTGCGGCGTTTCCATCTGGAACACAAAAGAAACACAATTTTCGTATCATTACCTCGACTCTGGCATCTTCAAACTCCCGCAACTGGGAGACGCGATATCAGTCATCGTTGTATCACCTAATTGACGTCTAGACTGTGTGAATTCGTGTGAATTTATATTAATGCTTAGGGGATAAATGAAAGGAAAAACTGAGATATCCACGAAACATTAATATTATCTCTAGGACACTTCAAGGAATTCAAAAGAAATTCTCTTAATTAGTGTGGGAGACGGACAATCGTGTCCTGCAAATCTGGTAATTCCTTTTACAATTTACTGTTGATGAATGTATTTACTAAACCGCGGATTTTTATGCATAATGATATTTTCTAAAGCAATTCATACAGAGAAGAGCAAATATAGGAATTTCTTTCCCTTTTTAAGTATCATATTCGGTTTCAAATAAACCAAAAAACTTATTAGATCTAATGAAAGTTCTGTCCTTTATTGTATTTTACAGACCCCTATAGGTTATAAATGCATAAACTCCGCAGTCTACTTATCACAGCTCAGCAGAGTCCACACCTAATTATACATGCAAGTTTATGGAAACACGAGCACAGTCTGCGTTCTCAAACTTTCACATCTATCAAAGATAGATGCTAAAAACGTCTACCAAAAAAAAAAAGAAATTCCCCAGATACCCTCAATCAATCCAACCCCTTCTTACAGACACATCAAAGCTATTTTCCTCGATTCCACAAAATTCCGTCGTTCTCACAATCTTCGACCCGTAAGCAGGTCGTTTGCATCCACACAGGTGTGGGGGGATGGTGGCGTTCCGGAGCAACAAACAGCAGCACGTGGCGTGTTCACTGACCAGAGAACGTCGCCGCACGTGCCCGAATGAAACGTTCGACCCCCACGAAATCCGTTTCCGAAGACACGTACCTGGTCTCGAACCTCGCTCGAATTACCAGCCATTCGATATTATCTGTTCCCGTTGCTCGACTGCCAACAGCAGAGGAAAAACGTTCCAGTAAATTCCTCAAAAATACGAATTGAGGAAATTCGATTCTGCGGTCAGCGAGGTGCGACCGAAGCCATCGTCGTGTAAATTACTTGATATAGGGAGCATGTAAAATGTCATTTTATAGAAAAGTGAACTTAATACATTCTGACTCTGGGGTGCAGATATACAGGGTGTTAATTTTAACTCGAACACCTAAATTATTTCGGCTACTATTGAAAGTAAGAAAAAATGGTGATGAAATGTTTTTTACTTCTGAAACGGATTTCTTCGCCTTCAAGGTCATGGTGCGTAGTTCGTTGAACTTATTTTGATGCCGACTACCTCATCACGTTATAAAAAATACATGTTAATATACAAAAAAAAATACGACATTGAAAAAACTGTTAAAATGATCTTCACAGGATTTTTTTATCACCATCAGATGTACGCCTTAAAACCATTTACATCCTATTTAGTCATTTTTTCTTACGTTCAATAATAGCGGAAATAATTTAGATGTTCGCGTTAAAATTAACACCCTGTATATATAACACAACCAACGACTGAGTGCCAATGAAAATGTGTGCCCCGTGCCAATATTCAATAAACTATATCATTTAACAAAACAACGGACAAAATCGCCATTTTAGAAAACTAAATCTAAAGGACGTAGCAATGAAATAAAGTACTGTCCTCTAAAACAAAGGACCCATATGGTCACCGTAGTTATACCTGGAATTCCGCCAGAATCGTCGATATTCCGCGGTTCGATCGGTACACCCGGTATCTGGCGTATGGGGGATGACGGGGTGGAGGGGCAATAGGCGAGGAGGAGGCCATTATTTCAGTTGAAAACAACAGCAATAAGCCTCGGGAACGTATTTCTTGATACTTTTGCTTGATATAATTCCGCGGCCGAGGGGCTCCCTCGACGAGCAAACTGAAACTAAGCCAAACTACCCCGGCCATTCCGACCCGACTACCGGCATTCGATGTCTGATAAAAGTTTTTCGTCCGCCTCCACCCCCCTCCCAACCGTCCCCCTGCCAATTTATAAGCTATTCCGCTCGCCTACCGGGTGTCACGGGGGGCCCAAGTGGAACGTATTCGAGACGGCGGCCACCAACGAGAGTCCTCTCTTCTCCTTACCCTCTGTGATCTTTAATAACAACTTTACCCCGGGAAAACTTTACCGATCTTATTGATTTACCGCCTCGGTAATCCATCCGGGAAACTTTTAGGTACGCGAGCCCACCTCCAGGCTCGTTTACTGGGAATTCCTTCTGGGCAAAGTGCAGACGAAACATCGGATTACGGAGAAATGTTTGCAGGTTTTACTTTGTTGTTAGGATGGTGTGGATTGTTGTATTAGGGGATTTGTTGAGTTTTTGGTTTTAGGTTCTAGGGTTTTGAATTTTTCTGATGTTACACTTTTAGGATGGAGTGTAGGTAAAGACTAGAGTAAATCCTCGATGAGTGTTCGAAGGCTCCTCGGTACTGAACATTAAATATTTCATAAACTAATGGACATATGGGCTGAAACAAATAATGGTATTTGTGTAGACAATACTAAGCCTACATTTTATTCAAGAAAAACAATAAATAAATTGTAAACGTATGTATAAGATCACCTGTTCTTAGATCAATTTACAAAATCTGGAACAATTACATAGAATCTTACTTCTTTCATTAAAATCTTCGTTAAGTTAAAAATAGACTGAAGACGCTGTTATACATTATTAGAACCCCTCATTTTCTACGTGTCAGTCTATTCAGTTACTCATACTCCTCTTATTAGACTCGAGTTACAATAAATCCAAGCTCCGCTGAAGTCCGACACCATTACAGATCCAGACATCCTCAACCTCGCGCGTTACACGACCAAAGTATATTAAAACTCAACGCGTACAAGGTTCAGTATTTGTAAAAGACATTAACCACCAGAGGTAGCTCGGATTCCACCGAATCGGAACGTATCGAAACGAAATTACGATACACCCAAGTTCCGCTAGCCCGCGCCGCGAATGACCCAACTTCCACCAAAGCCATCTGTTGAACCTAGATTTCCATCGGGCAAACTCTCGAACCTTTAAACCCCATTAAACCTGAACAACAATAACTCCAAACATCCCCCGAACTCAAAATTGAATAAACCATGGTGGGGCGGGTTATTAGGCGGCGCCATTAATCCGTGGTTACACAAAATATTGTGGAAGAGCTTTGTGAAATCACAAATTTTTGAAGAGTTAGAAGTTGGACTAGGAGAGTAACAATATTTCGTGATGGAATTCCAATGGAAAATATCATCCCTGCTTCAAGTTTATTAAGATGATTATTCTATCATATACAGTGTATATTTTCGTTCTTTCCATGTCTGGTGCTAAAAATAGGGGTTCCCAGGTTAAAAAAACAAATTGACCTCAGAATGACCTTAAATTTCACCCCTATGTCATGTTCAAGGTCACCATCAGATAGCTCTTTCTAAGTCTTCAAACATTTGTATCAAACACTTTTTCTAGAAATTTAATTCTCTCGACTGAATTCGATGTCTCAGTAGAAGAGCGATTTGACCTTCAAATGATCCCTAAAAATCATTTCGATCCGAGGATGTGACCACATGTCTGAACGTAAAATTTTTCGTTCCCACTACTGATGCTAAAAATAAGAGTTCACATTTAAAAAACTTGAATTGACCTCAAAATGACGTCTAAATTTGATCCCTAAAACCTTATCCTTTAGTACACCCTATATTTTCCAGCAGACATTGTAAAAGTTACTTCCTCGACACGTATTGCCCAGTCAATCACGAAAGGGTAAACGTTCGTTAATTCCAATTCGGAAAACGTGGTTTTTTGGTAAATTCCTTGACGTCACTGGCAATAACATCAAACTTCGGTGGGGGATTGTACCAGGTAAACAAACAGAACGCACGACAAGGATCGGAGCGGAACATAGGATCGTTAGAAGTCGACCGTGCGAAATGGCATCGGGCGACGTCGTCGGTTTCGCAACGCGATTAAATTATATCGGCGTAAAACAGGAACACCGAGCCCCGCGATATAAAGTTTATTGCGCGCAATTTCCTCCCCCTCCTTTTTTTTCCCCGCACCATTGCGTCGCGCGTTCCTTTTTTTTTTCTTCTTCGTTTCCCTTTTATTTTATCCTCTCCATTCAATTCTCGTGGGCGCGAATTTTCAGCCGAACCGAGGCACAACAGGACGAGGCGACCCGCGCCGTTCGAACAAATAACGAGAGATTGTTATTGTTTTTACGCGCGACAGCCAGAGCGACGAATTTTACGAGCACGCGCGCGCTCGCGAGCGCGTTAAACAGCTGAATATTACTGCGATCGTAAACTCCCCCTTTTATCGTTCGTACGGAATCGTTACGCGATTTTCGAGCGGATATAGATGCACGCCGTTAGCTGCTGCTGCGTGAAAATCGGATCGAACGATCGGTAGCCAGGGATCGATCGATCCAACGGAACCACGGCTTGTGATGTTACTTTTAGTTGACGAAGGACGTCACCCAGATTACTGAGTTATGCTCGACACTACGATTTCGGTTCGTATATTTCAAGAATACCACGCGTAATCGAAGGAATTTTTTAACGGTTCTGGGTTTCGGTTAAGGTACCATTTACGGTTGTTACGAATATTCGATTAATTCGAGTACTCGAATATTCGAATAGCGGTAGAAGTCGAATTTGATATTGGAATATTCGAATTATTCTAATAACAGTGGAATTCGAATTTGATATTCGAATAGCAGTAGAATTCGAATTTGATATTCGAATAACCAAAGTATTCGAATTTCATATTCGAATAACCAAAGTATTCGAATTTGATATTCGAATAACCAAAGTATTCGAATTATTATCTAGGCTATCAATTTTCGAAGGTATTAGTATGTCTTTTGCTATGAGATCTTTGAAGTATTTTACTATCAATAAGTACTGTATTTGTACATGTGTTCACACATTCATCGCAGAGCCTATTTCGGGTGCCTTTGGTTCACATAGACAGTGTTACGTTACATTTGGATTCGTGTTACATGTCGACCACCGGTGAGGTGGTAAATGTGTTAAGTGATGTGTTTACCCAGAGATAAAATATTGGCGGAATTTCTTTGCAACACGTGAGTCCCAAGAAAAAAGTCTACGCGTAAAATATGTTAAATGATTTGTATGTGCTGACCCCCGTGATTTGTACTTTTGAAATCATTCTACGATAAATACTTCCTAATTTGAACAGAAGACGTGTTTCTCTATATAATTAAACCGCACAAATAAAACAGTCTCTATGAGCAAAGTTTTATATTACAACACATTAAAGTGTTTCGCTACAGCCTTGGTCCTTATTCGATGAATGACCGATTGATATCCAGGCAATCATTATTAACACAACTACTGAAACTGAACGTGTATCTATTTTTATCAGACAGCCTGTTGGAAATACGCAAATCGATAAATAAACGAACTTCTTCACGTGATACATTCCAAGAAAAGTTGTCGAAAAATTAAAAAAAAAAAAAAAAAACACTGTCATGCCATTTTAATAATTTTTAACGAGTTCACGAACCAGTCATTTCGACTGCTTTGGTAGTTCTAGTGTTCATTTTTTCATTCTATAAAATTTAAACGATTCTTGTTCCTCGACTTACCGATATAATAATGGTCTGCGTAGAGGGCCGCAGCTTTAGGGGAGGTGTATCTCGGCGAGTCCTGGCCGAATTCGTCCGAGCCGTACTGCAACAAATGGAACAAAGACGACTATTAAGGATAAAGAACACGGGTGAACGAAGTTTACATCGAAATTCAAAAGGTGAGATCGTGGCGAATAAAAACAGATCCCATTATGAAACGGCGCCGATTCTTCTCGTGATCGGAGCTCGTGGACCATCGACACCGCGCCAGTTGCAGTTTCAGAGCAACATGTTGCAACAGCGGAACGACTGTCTCTCGGTGGCGTCAGTCTTCGAATGCCAAGCGTTTACGGTACAATGAAAATATGTGCCGAGGGATTATCACTCTGCTGCCAGAACGACGATATTCTTACGATTCGACGATCAAAAACACTTCTGAGGCATAATTCGCCCCGTTTCTCAGACTCACTGTAACCGAAGCAGCTGAATCGTGCATATTTTCATAATTTTTCTTAAATAAAACTGTTATCTTAACTCTCCAAGTATACCTAATAATTTAGGACGTTGACAACCCAAGTCAATTCCCAATTTATTGAGACTTTTCTATGAATTTTTACTTTTTATTGAAAACAATTTTAAACATTCGATTTAACGAATGATTGTACAATATAGTAGAGACTTCGATAAGTATCCCAGAATTTTTGCAATTTTTTGAAGGTATAAAACATTTGAAAAAATTAGGCTTAGACATAAACAACCAGTTTGCCTATGGAGTGAGAAATAAAATTGTAGCTTAAATAATTTCTCATGATTTATAGTTTCGTTTTTCATGGATTGCTGTGCAGCATTTAGTTGGACGCTCTTTGGACGACACAGAGAGCGTAGTTCTAGATTACTATAAAATTCTAAACATGCAGCCATGGGTTTGCCGGGAAACAAATAATAAATAACAAGACTGTGTAAGTGAGTAGAACAAAGTGAAATAAATATTACGATAAACTTTCATAGTGTTTAGAAAGGTTCGTTCGAGTTTAATGAAAACTTTAATAAAGGGGAGGAAATTCTGTTCGACGTCCAGTTTTGAAGCTGTACTTTGAAGACCGTGTATTTACATAATATTCCGCGGGCTAGCAATAACAATGTAATAACAAGAATTAAATCCACAAAAACCTTCAAATTCCTATCGTTTATCACAACTTCAAACATGTGCACTTTAAAGGACAATTGCAACAAAAATTAAGTCCAAAAAAAACCCTAAAATCCTATAGCTTTTAAAAATTTTCGTCCTTCAATGAAGAGTTACAAAAATTAAATTCATAAAAATCTTGGAATCCTACTGTTTTTCTAAAATTTTCTGATCCTCCTCAGCAAAACATGTCCTTCAAAGAATAGTTCCATCAAAAACTTTAAAATCCTATCGCTTTCCAACCTTTTCCACTACTCCTTACCAATACATATCCCTTCAAAGAATATTTACAATAAAAACTAAATCCCCAAAGACCTTAAAACTCTCTTGCTTTTCCAAAATGTTCCAATACTCCCACCACTATCTCCCGTCCTTCAAAGATCAGTCCCATTAAAAACTAAATCCACAAAAACCTTAAAATCCCATCGCTTTCAAAAACGTCCCACTGCTCCCTACAAACCTCTGCTTACCAAACTGATAAAAAAAATAACCCACAAAAATTTTCCTCTGCAAGCAAACCAGACTAGAAAATCCATCCGAGACGAGATCGCGTGGACGCCATCCAAATCTCGCTCTTACCATTCTGTAGCCGCCGTAGTCCGCGGGGCACACAAACATCTCGCCTGTGAGTGGTCGCGAACGGGGTTGGAAAGGCAGTCAAATCGTGTCGTGGGACAACATCGTGGCGTTGCGACCTACGAGGCGGTGCGGTCACGGGGGTGGAAAATGGCGGGCGGGGGTTGCGAGTCTCGCGGCGGCAGCATACCCTCGTCCCAATTTCGCCGTGATATATGTTAAAATATTCCAACGCCGCCCGTTTCCCTTATCCTCTCTGGCGACCGTGTGGTGGTAGTGGAGAGCTTCTCTCACCAGCCGAAAACTTTTCGTCGACGGTTCCAACCCCACTGTTCTCTTCCGCCACCTCCACCTGCCGCCAGGGGGTGGGCGAACGAGAGGGGACAGCCAAGTTTCGGGGGCTAACGCGAGGACTATGGCCGTCGAAATTTCACCGGTGGATAGATAGGGACACACCGTTCAAAGAATCGTGAAACTCCAAAATCCACGAAGCTACGATCATTCGAGAACTACACCCCTGTTTTCGAACAACGATTAAAGGTTCCTCGATGAAACAATATCGGGCACTTCACTTGGTAGTTTCGATTAAGACACTTTTACGCGGAGCACTGAATGGTACCGGATGGGAACATGTCTGGGGAATGGGAAATGTAACGAAAGGAAAAACGACACTGACTACGCGAAGGGTGACGCGAGACTGCGAGTGGGATACTCTGGCTGCGCGCCGAGTCGCGCCGATTGACCGAACGGAAGAGGTGGGGTGCTTGAGAACCAATAGGAGGACGGTTTGGACAAGACGGCTAAAATGCGTTAGGTATACATACCCGTCCTTTTGACAGTCATGTCTCGTCGGTTACCGTTTCGAGGAACGAAATTGGCATAGGGTATATGCACCAATGAATTGAACACTTTTAACAGATTTTGTAACTATTGAAGTTGAATTTTAAAAGATAATAATTATCATCAGACTGCAGATTTTATGCAATTATAGGCAATAGAGCTCTGTCAATTACAAGGAAAAGGCAAAATATTCGTCACATGCAATGAGTTTTTATTCTGAACCCAATAAGAAACTTAAGAGAAGAAGGAAGTTCCTGTTTACTCTAGTTTTTGCGAATTACTTTATAAAATATCATTTCGCATAAAAATCCGCAGTAATAATAATATTAATCAACATTTGGTACATGAAAATTAGATTATCTAATATCTGATTTCAATTTGAAAATTGTAAGAAAAATGTAATTACTATTTTGTTGGGGGAGGATTTTTGTGTTTGCAAACGTACAATTTCAGGTGTTTTAAAAATATTCAGAAACTACTACTTAACTTTTCCTTCTAATTTTCAACTTCTAATAGATATTCTTGACGACACGTCAAGTCCTTCGAGCTGTTCAAGGTAAATAATATCGAAAAAGAATTCGGCTCCAAGGGTGAAATCGGTTGCAACGATTTATCGAGCTCGTTCAACGGGTAAACATCGAGTTTATCGCGGCAGCAGTCGATAACGGCTTACAAATACGCACGACTGCCCCCCCCCCTCAAGGGGTGGGAGGGGACGGGTAGAACCAGAAGAGAAAAAGCCGCTGTTAATCGCGCGATAAACGCTCGGCCTCTGGACCTATTAATTTAAATGAATTGCTTTGACATCGCGCGGCTCTGATACGTTCTCGTTCGATATGATTTCTTCCCTTTCTTTTCTTCCTCGAACGTTTCCCCTTTCGTTTCGAGGGTTGGGAGCGATTACTCTTAGAACTCGTCAAGTCGGAAACAACTTCATTAACACGGGCTCTAGAAAATTTAAATGGGCCCATTTTGGTATCTTTCGTATTCGTCGCCCGAGTTCTTAACACTAGAACTATCTATGATAAACGCATGTTTAATTTCATCGATCGATAAACATGGCAAACTGTTGAAAATTTACAAATTTATAAATTAACTAATTTCTTCACTTTCATATCGTAATAAAAGTTCCAAAGATCTTAGAATATTTATTGGTATAACATTTTAATCATCGTTATAGGAGTATACTGACAAGTCATTTTTACTTGTTTGGTAGTTCTGGTGTTAATTTTAGTGTTAATACTCGGACACCAGTATGAATTTGCATCGGCGAAACATTGTTTCGTCTGTAACATTCCATCTGGCTAGCATAACGGTTTCGTTTCGTTACGATAAATAATTATTTCTCACTTTTGCAATCACTGTACCATTGAATTACTGAGGAAATATTTATGCTAAAATAAATTTGTTACGGGTCGAACTTGCCAGTTTTTAATTTTAGAAGAGTAGGCACGGAAGTGTCCATCTCCGATTTTCACGAAACTTCATATGTCTGTTAAGCAGTCAAGAATAAGGGATACGTTTTTTTTTATCGGCTGAGACGCGACTTTAAGGGGTGAAACCACCCCTCGAAGTTTCGACCTGAAAGTACTACAATCTCGAAAACCAGGGGAGATACACGAAAACTTCTAATGCACGAGGTTCACGGTTTTTTATGTAGAATAATATGGTGCTAAGAAATTGTCCAAAATATAATTTGTTTATAACAAAAAAATTTCGGATCGAAAACTGTAACTAATTATATCTTCAAAACTATCAAGGAACTACGGTTAATATTTCACACATATCATAAGAAATATGTATTTATCATCTTACAAAAGATCGATGAAATCGAAGTGATACGGTTGTGGATTCCTTCCGTTGTTAGTTTACATGTGCTCTGACGTGGGGTGTGATTTCTGAGGGTTAAATTAAATATTCCAAAAATGGTGCTAAATTCCTCGAAACTGTTCTATAAGACACCTTATTTATATCAAAATCTAGACATCTCTAGCAATAACTGTCGGACCTTTCCAAAATGAAACCAACCAAGATTCGGTTAATTGAAATACCGTATGACAATCGTAAAAAAATATGACATTACTCCCCGACGAAACGTTTCCGTTTCAACAAGAATTCTCCATACCACCTACTCATCCGAAAGATCGACGTCTCGATTAAGGTCGACGAAAGCTGATCCAAAGTAGGAGAGGCGACGATAGACCCAAGGGACCATCGACACGGACCCGTTCGCTTCGAGGATCCGCCGTGTGGCCAATAATTCACGTTTTATTTCCCTGCCCGCAGGGGTAAGTCGGGGGCAGGCGGTGGGTGTGGATAGGGAGACACGCAATAATAAAAATGTCCGGTGGGGCGGATCAGAAATCTTAATATGTCCTGGTGGGTTGTCCACGGTGGCCGAGAGTCAGCGATTTCCAGCCAATATAAATGTCCTACATTGATTTAGCTCTCTTTTTCCCCCGATGCGGGGGTCTGCGGTCGACGACGAGCGACAAGATGGAGCTGGCGAGATAGAGAGAACGAATTGGAAACGTCTCTGTCAGGGAAATTAGCTTCCTTCGGGTTTGAAATAGGACAGAAGGGTCCGGTTACGAGACGGAGTAACGCGTGTTACGTGACGCCTTCGGAAAATTGAGCACGTGATGTCCATCTCACGTTCTCATACCAGCTGTATTTGTCCTCTCAGAAATTACTCCCTCCCCCCTGGACACCCTTCCTTGCGTTTCGTTACGTAATCGCTTCCAGAATTCTTGGATCCTGATGGATTCCTTAATAGGTTGAACGAATTTTCCGTGTTGCAATTTCCATAAGCATCTGAGGTATAATAATTTATCTAGCGCATCTGAATGAAATCCAACGGACTTTTCGTCTTATTTTCAATGGAACATTTTCACTGTGATTTTTAACTCGACTGAGACATCGTACGTATACAGTCTGTTTCAGAAGAACGTTGGAACGATATCTGGGGAATAATTGATGTTTTTCTAAAATTCCAAAACTGGCTTGTAGTACAGTGGACTCTCAGTATATTGCCGCTGAAAATATTGCCACTGTGTATCTAAAACGCTACGAGGCGTAATTAATAATTTAATACAGTTCTTCGTCTGTCATTGTAAACACTCGATTTTCAAAATGAAGCACTGTTTCTTTGAGCACGTCACAAAGGACCAAAATTGACCTCCTCAAAGGCGGTTGGTTGCATGAAAAAATCAAACGAGTTCGCAAGAAAGTGAGTGAAACAGTATACATCTGCAAAGAATATTGATAATTTTGAAAAGAAGTTTCGCGACATTTACACAGGATTGACAGAAGACATTTTACGCAGGACACCCTTTATATACCATCGTACAAATGTCTGTAATAATTCGCCGATTCTCGACACGAAAACTCTTCCAAAATATCGAGCTACCATTTTTCATTCCACATATTTTTCGAATAAAACACGTGGGTTCACGTAACGAGCCGCATAAATTGCATTTGGTCTCTTCAGGCAAGTACACGACACTTGTCAGGGGAGTAAGACGTTAATCGATTAACGTCACCTTTCTCTTATTCTTCTTCTTGCGTGTCGTCATCGTTATTGACTACACGTGGGCGGAAACGGGTCCCGAAGAACGTTGGGGAGAGGCTCTGAGAGAGGGCCACATCGTTCTCGGTATAATAGATCGTCGATAACCCCCACCCCTCCACACTTATTAATTACTGTACCAAGACTTTCGACCCCGGAGGAGGGAATCGACGAAACCAGCTGGCTGCTCCCGTGAGAATTCTTCTACCGGCATTGCTGCGCTCTTATGCATATTTTACGAGTCATCTACCAGCATACGATCGGAACGATAAAATGATTCCGTAAATATTGTTTGTCTGCTCGTTGGAATAAACAAGTCGTCTCGTAATACACCTAATCTTTTTTTCAGAAACGCCGGTGCACTGGATGACACGAGAATTTGTGTCACGGAAATTGTAATCGTGGCTTGTAAATTCGATTTTAGAGAGGAGATTGTAAACAGATGCAGATAAAAATTTTTTTTTTTTTTTTAGATGCAATCATTTCGTGGAAGTATTATTTCAATATAATGATTATTAGTAAATATTAATACTTTGATATACATGGTTGATGGATGTACTGGAATTTATTTCAGATTGAGTTCTTATGAATCCACTGCGACTTCTGAGCGATTATGTCAATATTGTAGTATTACACAGATATTTTTAGAAATCATGTTTTTCGCAGATTAATTCAGAAAGATTGATACTAAGCCAGTGAAAGACTTCCCTTGACTTTGATACAATTTTATCGGAATTCTTCCTGTATTGTGTCCCACAGAATAATCCATCATCCAGATAACACACGGTATTTTTAAAAAATGGATTAAAATCGTCGTTTGGTATTACTCTGAGACGAAGAATACGATCAGGGATTCGATAAAACTGTTGTAAATTCATCTTGTATAATATAAGGCTTCGATGAAAATTTAAAAAAAAAATGTCAAGCACGATTTGATTTATACCTTTAAATTTTTCAATCGTTACTTTCTGTTTCCTTAGATTACAATTATAATTTATATTGTACTAAGCAAGAATAACGTTCGCCTTATCGGCGTCGTTGGCTCGCATAACAGATTAATGCGGGGCGATTTGTAAAAAGGACTGAACGGCAACGGTCTTTTAAACGAAACGGCCCCAGCGTGGCACTGATGAACGTCGGATAATTTCTAACAAGGTTCGTGTGGACTCCTCCGGTGCACGCACCCGCATGAAAACTGTTTACTTCGACGGAAATTGCTCGTGTCACGCATACGCCGGACGGGCGATGAGTGGCGGTGTCCCCTTCGATGGAAACTTATCTCCGAGACCGAGGAAACAGGTGTTGGAGTGGGAGAAAAACCGAATTGATCGGTCTTTCAGGTGACAGAAAAATCTTTGGGAACTGGAATTTTGAATTTCTGTTATTAATCTTGGTATTGGAGCACGAGAAACATCAAATAAAGTGGTGTTTCAGGTAACGAAAGAATTTTGAAATTTGGGAAAATTGTAGTGGAAGCACGAAACTTTAATGTCTTTCGTATTTTTCTTACTAATTTTGGTGTTGACAGAAAAATCTTTGGGAACTCGAATTTTGAATTTCTGCTACTAATCTTGGTGTTGGAGCACGAGAAAACTTCATATAAAATGCTGTTATAGGTCACAGAAGAATTTTGAAAATTGGAAGAATTGGAGTGGAAGCTCCAAAATTCTTTTGCTACTAATTTTGATGTGAGAGCTAGATTACACGTTAAAAGAAATATGAATTCAATAATGACGACTTCGGAAATATTTTAATTTCAAAATTACATGCGACTTCTATCGAGGTACTTATGAACATCAACTTTATAATGGTAAACATGGTATCACTAGTACCACTGCGCCAATTTCTGAATTAAAATATCTCCTAAACTAACGGTTTCTCGATACAAATAGGTAAATATTTTTTTACAGAGAATGACGAACTGCATCGATCGATGCATTAAAAAAAATATTATTCCATTTAAAACAATAAAGTTGACCTTCATATGTCCTCTACGCCTCCACCTACAAAAAACATAATGACATCAAGCTATGCCCCCTTCGATACCATTCAACTTTGGTTTGAAACACTTTCCGGTATCACAAATAATTTCAGAAATATTCTAGAAGATCGACCTAAACGGGACACCCTGTATATTTTTGACTTTATAGTATTGTATAGTACAAGTAATACATAAACAGAATCGTGACGAAAGTTAAGGTGTTCACCACCACAATCCACAGATCTACCACCGAATGGAGGGGAAGGCCAGGTTGAACGATCAAAAAATTTCACGGACGACCAGCGACGACACCGAAATACGGGAAAGAATAATCGAACGATAAAACCGTCGCCGGTAATTCTCCTGTTTTCTTTTTCAAAATTTATGTTTCTCTGCGGTACTCGTGTAGCATAGGGTTCCGATGGGTTCCCATGGCGCAAGGGAACGACCGGTCATAAAGGAAACACCCGTAGATGGAATAGGCATGTTCCTACATAGGACGACTTCCGGTTCGTGCCATTTCGAACGACCGACCAGGACGAATAGGAGAATCGAGACGACACCAACGTTTCGTTTCTGTCCAACGTGATGTGAAACGGAGTCTACCCCCGTCGTTTTGCATAATTTAAACGACTCGAGACACCAAGAACGACTTCTAACGGGGAAACAAAAAAAAAAAAGAAGAAAAATATTAAAAACATGCAACGCAGCACGGCTCGTCTGACACGGTTTTCAAACGAATGGATCCTCGAGTATATCGAACTTTACACTTCTCTCCCCTCTCCAACTTTGGCTCGATATCTCGCGGCTCCGATTTCGCGGAATCGCGTTTATCGTGTCTGTAGAAGAAACCATCAGGCTGGTGGGGCAGAAAGACAAGGGGAGAACGAAATAAGAGGGGATATATAACAAGGTTTTGCAAAACACAAGATTCGATGCCGTGTAATATTTGAGATTTCCTTAGTGGACGTTATTCCATCCCGACATCCGATCCGGTTGTTGTGCTTTGGGACACGGGAACCAAGTTTACAAATCCCTTCGCGTTGTTCAGGTAACCAAGAAAGTTTTTACCGGTTCTAGACTTTGTCATTGTCAAACCGTACCATGCGCACGTTCGAACAATTGAAAGTACGATTATGTATTCTTAAACAAGAATTTATTTAACAGAGAATTTACCGGTGTATGACACTTACGGAAATTAATCATTTAAAGTTTTGAAGAAGTGACCTCAGACCGACTGTCTCAAGGTCAATTATTCAGGGTTATTTATTTTATGAATTCAAATAGGGCGTCAGCTAATTGGACTATCCCACATATTCTCCAGAAATCGCGCCATCGGACTATAATCTTTTCTTGGCAATAGATATCCATTCACGAAATCGACGATTCTAAAATCGACAAGACATCGAAGGGAGTTGAAGCACATTTTTGATACCAGAGAGGAACATTTTTATAAGAAAAGAATAGAAAGGTTATTAAATCGTTGGGTAAAGGTAATAGGTAATAGTAAAGGTAACAGCCAAAGGTGACTATTTTTCTGAAGTATTCCTTGATCCACATTATGTACCATTTATCTCTGTTGATGAAAACGACAGGAACTTTCGTGGTTACCTAATATCTTCCATGTATAGCCTTACGCTGGCCAGGCAGGAGCTGAACAGTTCACGGGCAATTACGGGGCCAGGAATCACAAAAGACCAGACAGAAACCGAGAAGGAGAGGAAAGACGCGTGGATGACTAAACACCCCGATCCAAGTGAATTTTCCCAGAGTTCGTGTTTAAACAAAGAGAAGCCACGACGACGACGACGATACCGTGTGCAAACAGAAGTCGCGAGGAGAGCCTGGAATTCATTTGCGACGAGTAAATCTTCGCGTTGAAACAGGGGATGGGAGAGAAGATAGAGATAGAAGGATAGAATTGGAGGGATCCAGGGGCCACGATCGAAAGCTTACCCCCGGTTTTAATTGGCACCCACTAATTGGTAATTATCAGGCGTACCCACTCGTGGAAATCTGACGTAAGAGGCTTAAGGCCGTTTACACGGGATGGAGGATCCGGTCGGTGGCGGGGCACACACCAATACCCGTTTGGGGCCCCTCGGGGCGTAAGGTGTACCGTCGGTTTACAACGTTCCGAACACACAGCGCAGGTGTGCATATGTAATTCCGAATGGGTGCCTCGGGTAGCAGCGCGAGCAGCACGTGAAAAGAGGCTAGAGGATCCACGACGTCTACATTATTTATTAGTCGTGTCGTCGTCGTCGCGTACATAGCGAGAGCCAAGACAAACGGCTGCATAATCAACAATTAGTCGGCTGATATGGACTACGTGATCGGTTTTTAACGAGCTTCGATGGGAGGGGAGGGGGGTACGACGCGGCATGGTTGCGGCGAGGCCTCGATTAACACGCGTCTTCCGAGCTCCTGTTCGGAAACGATGTGGTCCTCGAAGGAGTTTTAGGGGATCAGCTGTGGTGGATTATGGCGGTTCTGGTAGATTCGAATTGCTAGATAGTAGGTCGTAGTAGATAGAAGGTACAGGATATCTGTGTTAGAGGGTATAAGGTACCTGGGGTATGCCAGAGTTGTAACAGAAGGTGCATGTAGGCTTTGCTAATACCTGGACTATAGGTCCTAGGGTATGAGATACCTGTATCTACTGGATTGTACTAGACTTGCAGTTTAGAGTGCATTAAAAACCAAGGTACCTAGGCTGTAATAAACGTCTAGGTTTAGTGCACTCTAGTGTGAGGTACCTAAGCTGTATTAGACTTAGAGTGCAAGGTACCTAGGATGTAATAGACTTAAAGTGCAAGATACCTAGACTGTACTAGACTTAGGCTGCGAGGTACCGAGGCTGTACTAGACTTAGAGTGCAAGGTACCTAAGATGTACTAGACTTAGAGTGTAAGATACCTAGGCTGTACTGGACTTAGAGGGCAAAGTACACAGGCTGTAGTAAACGTCTACGTTTAGTGTGCACTAAACAGTGCTCTAGTGTAAGGTACCTAGGCTGTATTAAGCTTAGAGTGTAAGGTACCTAAGATGTACTAGAATTAGAGTGGAAGATACCTAGGCCGTATTGGACTTGGAGGGCAAGGTACATAGGCTGTACTAAACGTCCAGGTTTAGTGCACTCTAGTGTAAGGTACCTAGGCTGTATTAGGTTTAGAGTGCAAGGTACCTAGAATGTACCAGACTTAGAATGCAAGATACCTAGGCTGTACTGGACTTAGAGAGCAAGGTACATAGATTGTACTAAACGTCTAGGTTTAGTGCACTCTAGTATGAGGTACCTAGGCTGTATTACGTTTAGAGTGCAAGGTACCTAGAATGTACTGGACTTAGAGGAGAAGGTACATAGATTGTGCTAAACGTCTAGGTTTAGTGCACTCTAGTGTAAGGTAGCTAGGCTGTATTAGGTGTAGAGTGCAATGTACCTAAGATGTAGTAGACTTAAAGTGGAAGATACCTAGGCTGAACTAGACTTAGAGTCGAAGGTACCTAGACGTAAAGGACAAGACACTTGTCTCTACCAAATCTGAAGTATAGGGTATGTAGACCATGAGGCGAATAAGTTACAGCAAATTCGAAAGATTAGCTAAGTCTATAATACACTATACCCACCGTACGAGACACTTGGACGGTACTAGAACCCGATAATAAAGTCTCCAGATGGCAACATTAAAGTATTTAAGTTGCACTTCAGTCAAAGGTCCGTACTGAAACACCTTCGTAACAGTAAATCCAGATCGTTAGGTAGCTAATCTCCTGAAAACCCAGACTACATAAAAGACCGTACCTCCACAAGAACGACAACGATCTCCAGCTACGCGAACCGAACAACGCCTACACCTATATATTACGTCTCGATACAGGTGGCAGTCAGTCAGTCTAGACCCCAGGTGATTCAAAGTTACCGAAATCTAGATTACACCCGCCGTCTGATCTACGGCGTGTCTAGTTTATACGGGGGAATTAGTCCGCGTAGAATCCAAATTAGGATACGCCCGAGCCATTAAACCCATACGGGAGTGTCTAATCTATATCAGATCCAGGCGGGGTCTGATCTACGCCGGAGTCTACGCTGAATCTAGGTTACGATGCTAACTCACACACCTACAAACATACACACATAAAGGCTGTTGCCGTGGCGTCGGTCGAAGTTTCGGGGCTGCTAAATCCAGTTGCTGGCTTGGCACGAAAATACAGTAGTTCACAAACACGCGATCCGTCTTCCGGTAGGCTCTCGATCTCGCCTGGACGGCATACCACTAACTTTTCAAACCTTACCGCGGTTTTTCCGACTGGCCAATCGAAATAAGTGGCCAGAGAAAGAGAGAGGAACGTAAACGAACGGATCAGTATCCAACGAGTTTTTTTTTTTTTCCTCAGTGTCCAGGCCAGTTGACTCACTGGATCAGAATGCGACTGTGAGAGCCATGTTAGGGTCCCAGCCTCCCGCAAAAGGGATCGAATGCTACCGGAATAGAGCCGTAGCTACGTGAATCGAACTTTAGTACTGGATTAATTTCATCGTCGTCACCCGTTAGAATCTGGCGAACGAGCGACCGTTCCTCTCTCTCTTTCTGTTCGAAGGGTCGACTCATTCTTCGAGAATGTGATTTAAGCCTGCATAAAAGACGACGGCCGTGCAGAATTACAAGAGGCATGCAGTTCCGCTCGTCGATATATACGAACGAAGTTTTCCTCTCTTGTCACCGCGCGCGGAATACCGAACGATCGGTTATCGTGTTCTCGCTCAACGCTGCTGAGGACCTCCACCTGGTCGTCTACTTCTCGCGAATCATCTTGAATCGGGTCGAAAGTTTTTCCCCGTGGAAAATAAAGTGATTCCATCCAGACACCGCAGCTCTGAATCCGGAAAACCTCGTTTTTCCAGCGAGACGTTCTCCCCCCTCTTTTTGAACCGACCCTCGCGTGCACGTAGATCGCTGGTGATCAATACGAGTTCTTTGCTTTTTAAGGTGGCTCCCGTAATTTTTAATAATTATAAATTTAGTTGAAGGTTTAACGGAACAATCTTTTAAAAACTTCAACTTTTCTTTCCTACCAAAAAATCTGTTCTAACTCCATTTTTTTCAACAAAAAAATTATTCAATCAATCTACGCGTGTCTCATTAATACAACGAAAAATGTCTTTGTCTAAATTCATTTGTCCGGTACTGTAGTTCCCGGGGAGGATTCTTCCTCCTCCACGAGTTTACAAGGCATTGCTCGCAGACGATACGCCTCATGGATATGTATTCACGATCGGAGGGAACGATTCATTAAATTTAGACGCTTAACGACCGACGCTTTTTTTTTGTCTGGAGGCGAGCGAACCAGAGAGAGAGAGAAATGCTTCGTTCTTCGAGCGGTCTGCGTCGATGTAATTAACCTCTTCTACTGGCAAGTGTAACTCTGAAGTTACACATGAATTTTACTATTTATCGACACTAGAACTGGCTGCGTTGAATGTATACTAAATTTATATTGTATAAAATTGTAATATACAAGGTGTTCAAAAAGGATCTAAAACTTCAGGTCTGGGCTTCTTAACCCATTCTATGTTTACGTTGAGTATACTCAAAAGTTGGTATTTTTTGTTTAGTGTCGAGTCTACTCGTCATTAAAGAAATTTTTGTTTGCTATTTAAAGTAAAATTTAGGTAAAACAAAAAATATATTCGTAATTTTAATACGTGTTAGAATATTTTTAGGACGAAACAAGAAAACATGCAAAGAAAAAATCACTTAAGCAGTATGTGTACGAGGGCTGTTTGATAAATGGGAGCTCACTTATTGGTACATACGCCGAATATTTTGAACTTTCGGAGATGACGATCTCTGGATCGTTTTCTGCGATAATTGGAGGATAATCAAGGTCGATGTTTCAACGATTGCTTGTTAAATAATCGAGAGATGCTGATAGCGATTAAGCCACGCTGGAACGCCGCGAGCAGAGGATAGAAAGGCGAGAGACAGGCGGTACTTGACCGTGTGGGACGTGCACCACGCCCGATCCGGAATATTTCATACGATTTCTTTTTCATAATCGCGTCCCCCGGTTATTGCCACAATCAGCATGTGCAACGTACGCTCGTTAATCTCGCCAGTACCCTATCCCAGTGACTGAACACAAGAAAAAAGCAATAAATAAAATAAACAGAATCGAGAAAAAAAAAGAAATGAATAAAATTACCAGAATCAAGAAAAAAAGAATAAATAAAAATAACAAAATCAAGAAAATTATACTCGAGCTTTATGATCATTAAATTATAAACCTACACCTGTGTTTTATCTTTGTCAAAGTGGACATTAAAATTACTCTGGATTGCAGATTTTTGCGTGAATTCACAAAAAGTAGAATGAGAATTGTTTTAATTGTTGTCAATGCTTTTGTACTTCAGTATTTTCTGGCATTTTTCACATTTACTAGAAGCGCATGAAATCTGCAAGTAATTATACCATTCAGAATGGTATATTTCTGTGGAATTTTGTTAACGTGAATGAAAGAAGTGTATCTGTTACGTTTTTTGATTTACGGAATCACGGTGAATTAAACGATCCATGGGGGAAAAAGTAATGGCAGATGCTATAAATCTCTTTCCTTCCAGTGAACAGCGAGCGCATGGGAACGTACACGGGAGTATCAAAGGCACTTTAATGATCCAGTGAACTAATGAATATAATTGTTATCCAACGACACGCGGTAAATCGACATACCACCTCAACGTTGGTTTTATTTATTTATCTCAAGGTATACACGTGGCTACGAGCCAACGACCGCGATTATTAATTGCTTAAAGTTCAGAAAAAAAAATCGATACCAAAGACCTGATACTTAATAAACAAAATTTTACTAGAAGCAGAATTATTCAACAAATTGGTACAACTCGAGTAATTAAACCATTACAACATTCTGTATTACACAAGAATGATCGTTAATAACCTTGCAATTAATTAAAAGAATTTCACTATGCTAGCTGAAAGGAATATTTTTAGAAACTGAATATAATGAAACTGCAATTGTCGTCGATCGATAAGCAGGCTTTAAAATAGTATCTCATCTTGCTAAACCTCTAATTATCCAAGTATTAAGCGGATTATTCAATTACCAACGCGTAACATGTCCCCATGAAAAACGAAATAAAACACTTCGACCATACAATGACGAATCCCTTGAATATTTTACACGTTATCAAAACCGTTTAATTTAAACATCAAAACTCGACAATCTCTGCCCTCACAAATTTTCGTACACCTCGACCACGACCTTCTTTACATTCAAATAGATTACAGGAAATTTCAATCGAAGGGTAAGAGGAAAGAGACGGTTTTTCTCCATGAAACTTCGCAGATCAACACGGTGAAAGGGAACAGATTCTCGACATGGGAGAACGTTAACGAGAAAAGGGAGAGAGAGTAGGAAGACGAAAGGATTCTTCAAATTCCATCGAATGATTTTTCTGCGACGGATTGCGACGGCGGTAACCGTAGGTCCCAGTGTGTGCGTTTCTCTGTGTGCGCGTACGTTTCGTATGCAAGTGTGACCACCGCCTAATACGTGCCGTCGCGGCACATACTAATTAGTTGTGCGAGCGAAACGCGCCGTGAATACGACTTCGCGCGGGCAGACAAACATTAGATACGAGCAGCGGTGCTCGAGGCTGCGGCTCGGACCTGCTAGCAATTTCCTGCTCGCGAAATGTTTTTTCGAAAACCTTGCCTAAGGACTCTGGTGTTCGATTAAGGATGTTGCATAACAGAACTGTAAGTATCGGATACTCCAACTATTCGAATAATTCGAATAGGAATAATTTATTTGAATAATTCGTATTCGAATAATGTATTTAAATAATTCGAATACGTCGGATAATTTATTTGAATAATTCGTATTCGAATAATGTATTTAAATAATTCGAATACATCGGATAATTTATTTGAATAATTCGAATACATCGGATAATTTGAATAATTCGAGTAATTTGAAGAATTCGAAAATGTATTACGAAGTATTTGAATAATTCTAATAGTACGAAGTATTCGAATATTGGAATATTCGATTCCTATTCAGTACAATACAAAATTCGAGCACTTCGAATATGAAATTCGAATTCTACTGCTATTCGAATATTCAATAAGAATTGTCACCGAAGATTACTAGGTGTACGGTCCTGTTTCGCAGTCAGTATTAGTCCCACGAACAGAATACTTGCAACCAACTATAAAACTGCACAGTAAAACATGCGGACATTGTTCAACATAATTCCGTAATAGGGATTATTTCCGAAACAAAAACATCGTTGCCCGACTAAAGAATCAACAGGTATAAAGCTCATTAAAGAACGCATCGCTCGGGCTATAAAGAAGCCTCCCCCCCCCCCCTCTTCATTCGATCGACGAAACGGTCCGTATCAGAAGAACAAAGACGAATCTAAAAGTACGTCAACTACACGTCGACCGTGGGCAATTTACCGGAATAAAGAAACGTACCGGAATAAAGGTGCCGCCAGACGACTAATTAATATCAATGGAACTCACGCCGTACGAGAACGGTGGGGTCCTTGAAAAATGATGTACCAATGAACAGTCTATACCGTTTCTCATCGGTACCCAAATAGGTAGAGGTATATACATATATATCGACCGTAAAACAGGTCAAGAGCTCGAAAACAGAACCACCTGGATCGTAGGTACGCGCAGGTAAACCGGGGCAATAATCGTTAGAACAATTTACACACCTGAGAATCGGTTATAGAACGACGCCTTCAGGGGGACGAAGGGTAACAATAAGCAGGGGGGGGGAGAGACCTGAGGTAGCCGAAGGAAATTCGAGGGCTTTGTCACCACGGGGACAGCTGACCGGTAGAAGCTCCCTTTCGCATAAACGACGTCAAGTGCATCCGGTATGCGCTCGCGCGGTGCAATAAAAGTGTTCACCGTGCACTGCCGCCGGCTCGAAGTCACGTACGGGTATACTAAACCGGTCCCTATATACCCGGTCTGGGACTAATCGGTGGGACGACTCGCGAGCAAACTATTTCTCTCTCTTTCTTTCTCCTTCGTCCGATAACAGGTAGTACACTCGAATCGTAAAACTGTCGTACCTGGGGCCGAACACGCGCGACTGCGAAAATTCGCACGAGCTCGAATGGGGCTCGACGGGTGGCTCGAGACTCCGCGCCCACGCGCGAGAACAAATTCGATTGACGATCGGGATTCCTGAATAATCATGAAAAAATGAGATCGTTGCACGATGGGTCTGTAAATGTGGGTTGTGTAAATATTCTGGCGAGACGACATCCTTTTTCGCTGAGAACTAGCAACTTGTTTTCGACTTATTTGGAACGACTTTTTTTTTGTAGAAGTTAAGTATTCTATACTTGGCTTATAGAATAAAATTGGATACCAATACAGAAACAGAGAATAGAGATAAGATAGTATATAGCAATAGGAAACACAATAAAAATATTATGCAGTAAGGAAGACAAATTATAAAACAAATACGTGCTATGTTAGGCCGGAGATTGTACTAGGCAAAAATTCTCATTACGATCAAATAAGTAAATAAATAAAAAACTAAAAATAAATTCTCTAAAAGAATACAAACAATTCTAAAATTTTCTCAAAACACAAATAATTCTAATTAAGAAAAGCTGTAAGTAAAGCTGTGTCTACACTATGTAGCCTTATAGTTAGAATAACAGGAACGTTACATACCATTATTTGTGTCATACAGCAAATTATATGTTACCATTATGTGTGACACTATTATTAACAATGAGACGCGAAATGTTACACAAACTTATTATACACTTGTCCAAAATGTATAATCTTGTACGAAATTATAAAAACCTGTTATACAACAATTTGTTATATACCACTGTTCTGCTACATACTGTACACCCAGATTTAAACATGTCTTTCCATTTAAAAAAAACGTAGTTTCGACTTTCATATGACCTGTACGCGTCCACCTATCAAAAAACTAATCACATGAAATTATATGCTCCTCGATACGATGCAAATTCGATCTGACACATTTTTTTTCACCAGTAATAACCGACATATTCAGGTGGCCTGTTACAAGTACCTCACCCTATATACCTTCATAATAAAAAGAACAATGGATTACTTATTGGTAAACCTAATGTATGCTTTTACCCCGCTCTCCTGTCCGCTGTAATGGCTCCAATAACCGGGCGACGGTACCGAGGAGACGCCGGGCTGCAACATCGAGCCGTTTCCGGTCAAACTACTCGGGCTAGAAGCCTGGAATTGATCCAGGTTCAATTGTCCGATCGATTGGCTCGGACTACGCGAGCTGCTGCTCGACGTCATCCGGGATCGATTGCAGCCGGCGACCTGCAGTGGACTCGACGGTCCACCTCCTGGACCGAGTCTTCCAGGTCTCATTTGCACCTGCTGCACCTGGACGCCCGTGATTTGGGCGTACCTCGCGGCTACGACTTTACTCTGCTCGGTGCTCGACTCGACACCGAAGTCGATCAGCCTGAAGTTCTGCTGATTCATCCTAAAGTCAGTGTTGTTGTTCTTGAAACTTCGGTCCATATCGAGGTTACCGTGTATCGGAATTAAACGCCTGTTCGGTTGCGTGTCCATGTTCCAGTTTCACACATTCTCGCTGGTGATAGCAGTTTACAACGTCCACTTGAAATTTTACCGTTCAAGTCAGCCCAACCGATGGCATATGAGGAACACTTGAAGAATCTGACGTTGAAGTGTGATCGTCGTCGATCGTGATCACCTTGGAGTTTGACGGAATGATAATATAATACTTCGTTAGGACAATTTTTCACTGTACATTACCAAAACAGGACTCGCCTAAAGATAGAGGATTGGTATTTATGGCTAGGATCACTAATGACGATTTACGACACAATATCTTCGCTATCTAAAGCCTCGGTTCTAGAGTTCTATGATTACACACTACTGTCCAGAAACGTCTCTTCGATTCGTGACACGTTGGTCTTTCGAAGTTGTTAAATAGGCCTCTACGGGGTATGGATTCTATCATCGTCGATCCCTTCGCGCTAGGAGTCCGATAAACTTGAACGACTGGCTTGATTCTCCTTCCAAAATCGCGTCGCCGTTCGAGAGAATTATGCAAAGTCGCGAGATAAATTTGTATCCGGCGTGCAACGTCGAGGATAAACAATCTCGCGTAGGACGACGATCGAGGGGAATATACCGCCCAAGCGTCCTCTAACACATTTAATGCAATTTATCGCTGCAGGAACTGCGATCGCTCGATTCGCAGACGACACGTCTCTCCCCGTTACTCTGGTTATTCGGTTAAGCTGGATCATTAATCAGCGAAGAAAGTTTCCAAGGAACCGTGTCCTCCGCCCCTGATTCCGTTCAATTTGAATTCCTCGAATCGTTCGAGCCTTTCGACGAATCTCACGCGAGCCCCCGGTCTCTCTGGGTCTTCGAACAATGCGTTTAATCGCGCAACCACGTTTTCTGTGCGCCTCGAAGCACTTTCACGGCGCATTGAAACGCGCACGAAAATATCCGTACGCCTGGGAAAGAACGCGAGCCTTCTTGGGACAGCAACTAACACTGTTGTGGAGCGAACGGTGTCTCAAACAACGTCAAACCATGTCAAACGATGATTTTCTTGAGTGTACTTTCGATCTGAAGTGAAACACTCGGATTTCTCGAAGGGAAGACTTTGTATTTCTGCAGAATGATCACGGTCTTGGTACACGGTTTGTCAAACAATTGGCAACTGCACGAGATGACGATTTCCTCGACACTTCTTTGTTATTTTCGAACTTCCACTTAAGATGCAAATTTTCCTCGTGAATTGAAATCTGATCGTAGATTGTAAGGAATTGTTCTGGGTTCTCCAAACACTTGCAAACAACATCCAACCGTGTCAAACGATGATTTTCTTGCGCGTTATTTCGATCAGGGATGAAACACTGGGTTTTCTCGAAGGGAAGACTTTGTACTCTTGTAGAATGATGACGGTCTTGGTACACGGTTTGTCAAACAACTGGCAACCTCGAGGGATGACTAACTCTACACTTCTTTGTTCTTGACGAACTTCCAGTTAGAACACAAATTTTCTTCCTTGATTGAAATCTGATTGTAGATTGTAAGAAACCGTTCTGAGTTCACGAAACACTTTTACAAACAACGTCAAACCGTGTCACACACCGAATTTATACAGTATTTTTCATAGTTTCCCTAAAATTTTTCTTTGTTCCCCTACAAAATTCCTAAAAACTGAAACGAATAAAGTAACAAGAGTAGCGAAGTAGTTCAAACACCCACAAACAGCATCGAACACAGAGTTTCTTTCTTTCAGAATCCACACTTCGTTCATCAACACCCTAACACTCTGAATCACAATAAAAACCAAAATCCCCACGATTAAACGACAAATCACTCCGAATCGCAATAAAATCGTCTCGTTGCCACAGTTCATCAAACAAGCTTCAACATCCACCAACCAATAATATTCCTTCACAGATCTATCTCTGCCGGACGAGTTCGTTGCCCAAATAAGAAACTATTCAAGATCACACGAAAACGATTCCACGTTTCACAGAACAATGTCTCAAACGCTCTCAAACCGAACGAAACGACGAAGTCTCTCGATCCCGATGGGAATTAGTTCGCGGTGTGCCGTGCGCGGCAGGCGTCGGATCGCGAGAACAATTGCTAGAGGATTAGAAGCCAGGCGGCGGCGGGCAGCTGGTTAGCCAGTAGAGAGACGACTGGTTTTGTTGCTCACATAAGCTACGCGCGCCACACGGAGCCTGGGTCCAGCGTGCCCCACCACGAAGACTTGTGTTCCCGTGGTGGCACATTGAACGCGCGCTCTTGTGCAAACCCCTCCCCCCTCTCACTCTTTGCCGCGTATCGGTCCTAGACTGTACTCGTCCCGTTTCCGCGCGCTCCCCGTCGCGTCGTAGCACTCTGCACACTATGTACTCGCCGCGTGCCAGTTGCAGTTTCTCGAAGTTCACGGAACACCTATAAGAATTTCATTGGAGGGGGGGCACTGTTTTGTCAGCCCCTTCCTGGCAGGTCGAACGATTTAAAGGGGTATTCTACTGCAGAGATGGGCAAACTTTTATTTAAATAAAAATTTCAAATAACGAATAAAAGATAAAAAAAGAACTTCGTCGTTTTCAATCGTTTAAACGTGGAAATTCTAATTTTTATAACAAAATAATTCTTCTTGAGTGAATTGACATTTGGCAAACTATTATTTAATCTTATTGACTGTTTAAAGTTTTGAACGATGCCCTTAGATATTGTTGCTTTTCAGTAGGTGTTATTCGAATAAAATTGTGCTCAACTCTGTTCTACTGTGACACGCGATTTTGTAATTTTTTTTTTAACGGTTTAATAAAAGATTTATATGCTGAACGATTCTTATGTATATTTATTAGATCGTGGACTATAAATAAAAATTATGTCCGGTTGGAAATATGAAATAAAGATGGCGCCTCGACCCATGGAAGTAGACCACCTCGAAAACAAATTGCACGATTGGTCCCCATGATCGTTCTGTTCGTTCGAAATAAAAGAATTGTAAAGATTTCTAAATTACTCAAGTATACCTATCGCAGGTACCAGATTTGGCTTGAAATATCAGAAATTTTAGAAACAGCTACAATTTCAAAAATCAACTATCGATTTTTCGAATTCCGTTTTCACAAAAAAATCTTTCTTCCAGTCTAAACATGGCTTGAAAAACCGTCCAAACTTCCTGTCAGGTCTAATAACAAATACTTAACCATAAACGATAATATAACAAAACATTACTCTCTCTGTACACAAAAAAGTTCCCGGTCTTTCGTGGATTACACGAAGAACGTTCATCCGAAATGAAAAGATTCGTCATCTCAGCATCCGCCAAATTCGTCCAAGAATATTCCACGATCCGTCTCGATCGACCCACTCCCCACCTCCGCGTGAATGTTCATCGAACAATCCAAACGATAACACTTTTTCGTCCGAGCCGGGAGAACGCGTGACGGAGCTTCCCAGAACTCCGTCGAGCGAGTGGGTGGTCGCTCGAGCGGCTTTGTCGCGAGTGTATCTCGATCAGAAAGCACTCTGCCCCCCTTACCCTCCTCTACATTTCGTCGCCCTCCGTCAGTCGGACGCAAACACGAGGCAAAGACTGTTTCCAGGCGTTTAGACCGCAGAAAGGGTCTCTCTTTCGCCTCGCGGGAGATTTTGCGGTTGTTAATAGAGGAGACCTCGTCATATCTGTTAATAGTACAATAAACAAACCGTTTATTAAATCGAAGATTTTGTAAATGTTAAAAAAAAATAATGCTGGAAAGATGTCCACGCTTATGCAAGTCGATTACTGCGATTTCTATTTTTTTTTTTAGTTCATCGTTATTTGTAGTTTCACAAAAGGGACCTTAGTACATTGTCTTAAATATGTAAAAATTCGTACATTAATGTAAACGACATTGACGTAAAATTTTATACACCGATTTTATGATAGAATTTAATAATCGACTATGTATATGTTGATACATTGGAGGCAAGCGTTGTTTTGCGACGTGTATCTGCCTTCTCTCGCCACCCCGCGACCTCCACCATTAATCGCGATATCTTAATCGGCTGTTTCTTCCCTTTTTCCGCCGGTCAAGTACCCCGAGCGCTAGAATCTCCCGCTGATTGGAAAACGAAGCTCGATCGAGCGGAAGATCGAGGGAGCGAAATCTCGTGAGCTCAAACGAGGATCGCGTCCGATTCATCGGGGAAATCTGAAGCTTTCTAATCTACGATTTTACGATGAAATCGAGAATTTCTGTAGAATGGTACCGATGGAACTAGAATTGTGCGTTACTAAGGCGTTACAATGTTTCCTTAAATAGTTAATAATTCAAGAAAACACATTTTTCACATTTACCAATTGTGACACTCCATTATGTATAATACTAAATATTATTCGAAAGAAATATTACCATAAACTAAGAATACAAATATAAAAATGGTACAAATAATACTCAACTAGAGAAAATGATTTTGATGAAATTTTCAACATGTACATAACTAACATAAATCTTCGATATGTGTTTATTAAATGTTCATTATAGCCTCAGATTAAAAAGTTGTAAAAAACGACCTTTACTATTTTCTTCGCGATTCCAACCAATTGCAACTTTTTCAATTTTTTTTTTACACGTCATTTAGTAAACTAATGCCTCTAACTTCATAAAATATTTCAAGTCGTTTGGACCAATTTTAAAAAAGCATGTACGAATACTTTTGACACCCAGTGTATCAATAAAGAAATACATACAGAACTTCCACCCAAAGTGTGTTTTATTTAAAAACAAAGTCCCTGTTGAAAAGCCTTGTACATACACCTGATATTATACTTTGCTTCTTTCATTTTCTTGAATTGCACTTGGTTATCTTACAAGGGAAGTTCGGTAACCCGAAAATTCCGATTTTGTTATATCTACGACAGTTTCAACGATATACAGGGAAATATGGAAACATCTATCTACCTTCAAGGGATGTTTTCTCCCCGAAGAACTGAAATTGGGCCAAAAACAAAAATACAAACCTGAAAAGGTTTAAAAAAAAAAATCGGAAATTTCAAGTCACCGAACTTCCCTTGTTAGCGTCTTATTTTCAATATCTTACTATCTAGTTTCCGTCCCAGGAAAGATTTATTGAAAAGCCCTGAGTTAGGCTCCGTCTGCCGATGCAGGAAGGTTCTCGCGTGCATCGTTGCATCTCCCGCGGCCAGCGGAGAGCTACAGAAATAGTTCATCTTCAGTGGCTGCCGCGGAGCGATGCGGGGAAGGGGTACGATGGTGGCGGCCCGCGTGAAAGAGGAACACGAGGGAAAATACGAGAGGCGGCCGAAGTTAACGGCGGAAAACGGTGGATTATGTGTGTTTAACCCCCACTCCTTACACTTCCCAGAGAGGGAGAAAGAGGTGGGAGAGTTATGTTTGAACACGGAAAGTAAACTTCGACTTCGCGGCGACGTGAGGCGCTTTGTGAGGGATTAGGAGAACGTAGGAGGTACCCGCCACACTGGGTGAACCCGCTCCTTTGTCCCCGACTTCACCGTGTTCAGGTAGAATCGATTCTTCCCCCGCGACCCAGAGGAACCACCGTCGTGTCTCGAGCATCTTCCAGCGAAACAAAGCTGGAGGATCCTCGGGGGTTGATCTAATTGCGAGTGCACTTATACGCGTTTCATCCCCCACGCAGATCTAGACCGTCCTTCTGACCCCGTTCCGAACATGTTCATCCAGTTAGGGTGTTAGGTAAAATGATCACGGGACTGGGAATGTTCGTGCAGATATTATTGATTGCTTTTCTTTTCACGGAGTGATTTAACCTCCTGCATCATAAGAAAAATATTCAGATTCCACGTAAACAAACACTTCTGTACCAATTAGATCGTAAGCACAATTTAAGAAAAAAAAAAAACCTATTACGAAGAGTCACTTTTACAGAATCTTAATTAAATTTTACCTAACTCAGTCCGATAAGATTCATCTAAAATTGAATGTAAGAGAAGACACCACAAAAGGATCTGCCATTTCACGTAGATATACTGACGCAATCTTCAAATATCAACAAATATTGCGATATATCATGCTGAATATATAATAATAATTATCTTAAACAGATATAAAAGTTAGAAATGATTTTTTTACTTTATAAGCGATTGAAAGCTGAAAAACCTGAAGAAATCCTGTACAAAATAAAAATTCATCGAGCCACCCTCGTCGCGTGCGGTCGAGCCGAGGGTTTCCGGGGAGGTAAACCCGAGGAAAAACTGGCCCGGCGACGTGCAACAGGTAGGAAAGCGAATGCACAGGCCGCTGCGAGTCCAAGCAGCCCGTCAAATATCGGTGAAACGAAGACGGGCGGTTAAGCTCCCCATTGGGAGACCGAAATATCGACGTGGACCAACTACATTCCCCGATTGGAATCGCCACCTCCCCCCGTTTGCCCCCGCGAGAGAAATTTTCAACGGAATTCATCGATGCTATTTCACCGTTTCCATTCGACAATCGAGAATAAAATTTTTACCTGGAAACTTTTCTTCGCGTACTGGAAGAAAAATTCATGTCGAAAAGAGTGTATATTCGTGTTCCAGATGGAGTAATATACACTCGTTGTTACAGAGAGGAAATATTCGATTAGAGTAGTAACATAAAATTATCGAAGAACACTCGTGAAAATTCATCGGAAGCTACTCTGAGGAATATTAAATCTGAAGGTACCTTTGTGTACAATTTTATTCGAATAATATATAGTGAAAAATAAAATTTAAGCAGTGAATGAGAGTAAATAATTGTTTGCCAAGTGTCTACTCATTCCAAGAAGAAATATTATTTTATTACAAAAATTAGAATTTCTACGTTTAATCGATTGAAAAAGACGAAACACTGTTTCTTATCTTTTATTCGTTATTTCGTAACTGTTTATTTAGATAATGAGTTAGTATGTACTATAATATCTGTTTACGAGCTTACGTACTCTATAATAGAAACTTCTTTGAGAGTTTCATTCACAGCAACACGCTTGGAATTCCAGTGGCGAGAAAAAATCATTCTCCGCGCAGATTCTTGTCCCCTTCTGACGCAACGAATGGATCAGAACTCATTTAACTTGACATTCCCCAGTCGTTGTCCTCGAGCTCATCAAATCGAGCTTATCATATTCTCCATCGTGCACGGATCTAACCTTCGCCACGACAACTGTGTAAACTCGTATTCGTGGAACGTCCCGACAATGTTTCCATGGTATTGATCCTTCAGAAGAATCCATTAAATGACCGTTCTACCACAAATAACGAGCTACAGCTGGTGATACAATAAATCCTCGATGAGTGTTCGAAGGTTCCGAACATTAAATACTTCCTAAACTAATGGTCATATGCGGTTAAAACAAATATCATTGGATTTTAAATTCCAAACTCTATTACTGTGTTAAATCTCATTACAAAAACCATCGAACACTCATCGAGGATTTCCTGTAGTTTCTCGTTGACCGGTCAAACTCTCACTGTACTGGTCCAGAATAAAAGTTTAGCAGTTGATAGGTTTATTTAGCTCAAACAATAAAAAGTGTTAAAACTTGAACAAAACAACACAATACAGTAAATCCTCGACGAGTGTTACAAGGACCTTTCTCACGTGGTTTGGCACAGTGATAGAGCTTGGAATTCTGAAGCCAATGATATTTTTTTCAGCCACATATGGCCATTAGTTTATGAAATATTTACTGTTCAGTGCCGAAAAGCCTTCGAGCATTCATCGACGATTTACTGTAATACGCAAGAAACTCGGCCGGATAGAGGCGGAGGGTCGAGTTGAAGGAACTATTCGATGGGTTTTTAATTTCTGTTTACGTTTTACGTAATCCGTCCGCAGGATTTCGCTCGGAAAGCCGCGACCAACGCGGATCGGCATGCGTAATCGAGCCAACCAACGCGCTCCAGAATCGGCTCGCGGTTGCTCAACGAAAACTAGTACCGTGCCACGGTACCCGCGAGGTGCCTAATCGTACACCTTCACCTAGATATCTCCCGTGATGTTTGCGCGAGCACGCCGCGACAACGTACCCTTTCGAATCTGTTACTCGTGTTACGCCGAGCCCGAACGCAATAAGGCTTCGCGATATTTATCGCGACAGACGGGAGTCGAAACGTTCTCCAATCGAAGATATCACACGTGGAATTGATAGAATATTTTGATGACGATTCCGATTTTTTTTTTGTTCAAATCGATTTTCAAATGATTACTGGATAACTACAAAGTTGCTACATGGACAACAACGTAAATTTATTTTCGTATGGCATTAATAGGTTAATCACTAGTGAAATTTCGTTCTAATGAATGAGTTTTCAGATGCTATAGATAATTATTTTCATTGGAATAACGAATTAAAGATAAAAAAAACTGTTCCATCTTCTTCAATCGTTTAAATATGGAAATTGCAAAGTTTCTAATAAGATAATATTTTCTCATGGAATAAGTAGACACTTAGCAAACAATTATGTAATCTCATCAACTGTTTAACTATTTAAAGCACAGTGGTATGAAGAATGTTCCACCTTGTATTTTATACCCAGCCTTCATAAATCGCGAAATTACTGAAAATAAAAATTAATTAAAATAAATACATCTTGACACAATTTATACAAAAAAAACAAAATGTCTGTTCAACTAGGCCTTCTTTTAATTCTAAAATCCTGTGCTTCGAGAAGTTAAGATCTTAGACACTACTCCTTTTCACTATTATTATTCGAATCAAAATTATGCCAAACTCTGAATGAGGGGTTGGTGACGTAAACTGGAAGCACCATCAAAGAAGAATCGAATCGGAAAATATTATTTTACCGAGCGTCTGTGTCTCTCTCGCTATTTCTCCTATTTCCTCTCGGTTCGTTCCCCCTACCCACGGGAGGCTGAGGAGGAGAACGGCGCGGCGCGTTACGTTGTCGACGACGACGGTGGCGGCAGGCAGTCTGGCCAGTTTACTCTTCAGCGGCTAGAGTCCACCTCTCTTCGCGTATATCACCCCGTTCTCTCCCCCTCCTTCCTCTGTCGCCTATTCCCGGGGCCGCGGCCCGATCACCTCACCCGCCGCCCCGTCCTTGTCCACGGCGACTCTCTCAGGTACACACGCGCGTATATAATACCTGTGCAGAGCACACGCCGTACAGTTTTCGGAATTGAGAAATTCAGTGACATTTTATCAAAAAATCAATTTTCCTATATTAACCCTTTTCACTCCGAGCAATTTTTAATATAACCTACCAGCAACTCCGAGTCATTTTTAGTATGAGCAACCAGCTACTGCAGGACTATTTAATTGTAAGACACAATTATACACGCAATATAACAGTAGAGGCCCCCAAGGAAAACTGAAGAATATTTTAATTTGACTAGTTGTAAAAGAAATATAGTTCAATTTAACTTTTATTTGTTATTGTTTTTACTGTTGAAATGTATAATTGTTATTGTAATTTTTTTGTTTCTTTTCACCTACTTGTAAGTTAATATTGTTAAAGTACACAGTCCAAATCTCATATGAATATCCTTTACGGTTCAATAGTTATATCAAAATGTCACTGGATTTTTTAATTCCGACCACTGTGCGCTGTCTGCGTGTTCCTCTCGCGGTTGTCTCCCTTCCACGCCCGAGGAGAGTCCTTTAAAACCGGTACAGTACCGGTAGAAAGGCGACAGCGATCTCGAACACGCCCTTCGTTCGACGACTCGAGCTTTCGCGATCGAGTTCCCTCCACGGGTTTGTCGTGATATTTGGGTCGTTTGGAAAATTCGTGGCAGTCCTTGGGAACAGAGATGAGCAAATTCGTTATCTAGATAAAAAATTTCGAATAACGAATAAAAGATAAAAGAAGGTACTTCGCCATTTTTAATAACATAACCGTGAACATTTCAATTTTAACAGTAACAGAATACTTTTTTTTTTATGTGTAGACACTTGGCAGACAATTATTTCATTTCATTAACTGTTCAAAGGTTAGGATGACGATCCCAGATACTCCTGCTTTTCACGAATATAATTGTGCCCAACTCTACTTCGGAATAATAATAGTAATGGTCGATTTTTTGTATAGTTGGGTGGGTACGAAAAGTATTCGTAGACCTTCACTTTGGCAATTATCGAATAACGTTGCAGGAGGCCTCAGGCAGGGTCATTTTTGATTCTTAACCCTTAGAACTACTTTGTTGAGGGTGACTCGATATCAATTTCATTCAGAGGTATTCCTATGTCGAGTTAAATTTGACATTTTTAGGAAAGTTCCAATGCTGCTACAAAAAGTGTTTTCAGGTAGTATTTAACATCTACAATGCTCTTGATACACCGAGAAACAGAATCTGCTGCAAAAATATTAAATATTCCATTCATTATAGGTTGCATGGACTGCATAAAACATGTCTATGTAAAGTGTAAATATTCCATTTGCATGTTACGTAACAATATTCCATTCAAAATGTTATACAACATGTAAATAGGATATTCACGTTACTGCTACGTTGGAAACGTGAACGTGGGTTTGACCTAGCATTGGAGGCTTAAAGTAATTCTTTTGGATTCTTGGATTATTTTATAAAAATTTTCGAGCGAGGATTAAAGTAACTCTTTTAGATTCTGGGATTATTTTATAAAATTTTCGAGATTACGTCACTACGCTATCCAATAAGGTAAAATTTTCTGTTACCATTTTCTATCCTTCTCAATACTACTTCTGTAACGGAACCGAGAGTGCAAACACTTTTTGCGTTTACTGTGCATAAATTATAAGCGACACGATAAGAAACTTATCGACAAAGTCAGACGACGTAGCTTTCTCGTACAAACTATTCTACAGAGACAAATTAAGTAACTAAGAGACACTTATCAGAATCAAAGTCCAAAGAGTAATATCAAAATGTAATATCTGTCTATCGGTAATTACTCCTAATGAATCATTCCGATTAACCTCTGTGGTAACTCCAAAAATACCTCGGAAAATATGCGATTTTTCAGGTATCTATTAAAATTAACATATTTCTCTTAAAAATGAAGATCTCACATTTTTTTTTATTCTATTGTGCAACATATGAGAGCGCGAATTTGTCGGCCGAGCTCCGATTGGACGGGATTATAGTATCCAGCACCTTTATTGAAAAATAATGAAAATTCGCGGATTAGTATCTGTTTTTGTGAGTGTTCCAAAAATAAGTAATCTTTTCATGAAAAACGTTAAATATAAAATGCACTGGTTAACAAAAACTCTTGAAACTGCGTGATACGATAACCATTCCTATAAGTATTAAGAAAAACTTTTGTTTTTTGAATTCATGAAACTGAAATTGTCGACGATCCAAGAGTCTAAACCACATGCATTTCTTCGAGTTAGTATATACCTAAGTATCAACGTGTTCTCAATGGTTCATCGAACTCAGAATCCTAACACAATGGTCGACACTCGTCAATTACCCAATCACGGTATCCTCAATCGAATAACCAGAGACCACAGCGAACCACTCTCACTTTCAACGTTGCCCTCCATCAGCGTCGCCCACGCGATTCTTTAATTGCCGGCCGATATTCCAGATCAGGAAGCTTTCGACTGGGACTGTACGCACAGATAGAGTCCCTTTCTCAGCCACTGGTCCAGAATCGAAATCTGGCAGCTCAAATGGCCAGAAGCCAATTTCTTTTATATTCCAAAAAAAAATGACACCAACTCATTATTAACCATGGAAGTTTTGTTCCAAGCATTATTGTTCACCTGAGACCCTTTCGTATCACTAAGCTAAGTCAAAAATAGAAAAAACAATTCCTTAAAAATGCAGGTTTAAGATTGAATGAAATTTAGAATTTTTTTTATTTGAATTTAGAATTTTCAAAAATGTTTAAGCTAATTAAGTGTACAAGCTGCTAAATTTTGATGCTGGACCACTGTGCGGCGAAGGGGAAAAAATAGCATTGCCATCTAGGGTTCAACGATCCCGAATTCGGCGACGAAATCCCCGACCCTGGACCCAGCAATTTCCCATGACACTTCCGGAATAAGAGATCCCGTGGGCAGATAGACGAGAGGCTCGTACAATTAGAAGGCGTTCTACAAGCGATTCTCTAACAGTGTTTCTGTACCGTTAACTTATTCGGGCCCATGATTCGTCGTCGATCGTGAGCTCCATGAATCCCAAGTGATCAGACGATCAAGGAATAACAATCGTTGGATAAACAGTTTCTGTGACTACTGATAGACAAAAAAGAGGAATTTTGTCTACTGATTCAAACAGTTGGAAGCTATGATTTATGATTCAGCCAGGGGAACATGGTCTGATTTGAGTATTCACTTCGATTTCGATCGAAAGACTCGACTTTAATGGTATGCCGTTACGTTCAACCTGGACTTTGAAATTATCTCATTTTATATGTGGGACATTATGTATGCCGTACTCGAGGTAATAAAGACGTAACTAGTAATATTGTTATTATTATCAACGACTTAACGATGGATGACGTTCTTAAATGAATAGATTTTGAGGTTCCGAGTGAAAATAACCGGTTAATGACGCAGAAGAGGCCGAGAAAGGACAGTTTTTTATTTTTATAAAGATCATGATCTAAATGATATTACTAGATCCATACCTCAGGAAGAAGCTGAATTTTATTGATACATCTAATGAAAAATGTATTGTAGTTTGGTCTCTGACAAAAGTTTTCGTAACCAAATGACGGCAGCGAATTTGTTATACCCATATGGTTGTTCATGATCGAAAAATCAGTCGGCCAACAGGTCAAGGAATGAGGATTACTCAATTTTAAAATTGACAGCAGGGAACGTGAAATTCTCCCAGGTTCTAAAGTCGAAACCGTGTTTCCACGAATGAAGACAGTACGATAGCGGTTCCGCCGCCGTTTCCAGCGATCGGTATAAATATCATATCGACGCGTAAACTATAAAAGCAACCCCCTCTCCGAGGCTTACGATCTTCGCCGATGCGTGAAACGACGACAGTGGCGGGTGCGATTTCCAACGCAAGATTTACAGGTCGTTCCACGAGGCTCGGTCAGAGATTAATGATCCGGCTACGTAAACACATAAAATGACTAGCTGCATATTACGCGGCCGGGGCAGCTGAATAAAGAAACCGGGCATAAACGCGCTGCGAATGACAAACATTTCCGTGCCGAGAACATGGAAAATATCGTCGTTGCCCGACGTAGGCTCCCTCGATCGCTGGCGAGGTAGGCGCGGTGCTAGAAAGTTGAATGAATTAAGCACGCCTGTTTACGATTGTTAGGTGGCTGCCCACGTGCTCGAGCCGTTGGTACAACCACCATCTTATCGGAATTTACCTTCTTTCCGAGGCCTCTTTCGTGGATGATTTATAGTCGTGATCGATCCTCGAGTGGCCTACTGATTTCATAAATCCTCGAATTTTATACACCTGTCGAATGATTCTTGGCGAAGAGGGTGATTCAGGTGTCCTCTGATCAATATGTACCTACAGACTCTTCTCGATTATTGTCTGGCTTGGTCTACACGATTATTGTCCAGGCGTTATCCCCACCACTGGGGGCAGGCCGTGGAATTTTTCAAGAGGGAATAGAGTAATTCCAGTGTCCTCTGATCAAGATGTACCTACAGACTCCTCTTGATTATTGTCTGGCTTGGTCTACACGACTATTGTCCAGGCGTTATCCCCACCACTGGGGGCAGGCCGTGGAATTTCTCAAGAGGGAATAGAGCAATTCAAGTGTCCTCTGATCAAGATGTACCTACAGACTCCTCTCGATTATTGTCTGGCTTGGTCTACACGATTATTGTCCAGGCGTTATCCCCACCACAAGGGGGAAGGCCGTGGAACTTGTCAAGCGGGAATAGAGTAATTCAAGTGTCCTCTGATCAAGATCTACCTACAGACTCCTCTTGATTATTGTCTGGCTTGGTCTACACGACTATTGTCCAGGCGTTATCCCCACCACAAGGGGGGAGGCCGTGGAATTTCTCAAGAGGGTATAGAGTAATTCAAGTGTCCTCTGATCAAAATGTACCTACAGACACCTCTTGATTATTGTCTGGCTTGGTCTACACGATTATTGTCCAGGCGTTATCCCCACCACTGGGGGCAGGCCGTGGAATTTCTCAAGAGGGTATAAAGTAATTCAAGTGTCCTCTGATCAAGATGTACTTACAGACTCCTCTCGATTATTGTCTGGCTTGGTCTACACGATTATTGTCCAGGCGTTATCCCCACCACTGGGGGCAGGCCGTGGAATTTCTCAAGAGGGAATAGAGCAATTCAAGTGTCCTCTGATCAAGATGTACCTACAGACTCCTCTCGATTATTGTCTGGCTTGGTCTACACGATTATTGTCCAGGCGTTATCCCCACCACTGGGGGCAGGTCGTGGAACTTGTCAAGCGTATATTAGTTGCCCTTCCATTTTTGTTGCCAAGACTCAGGCTTCGGACAAAAACCGAATTTACGAGGATCTGAAACATTTCTCCCTATAGGATTATTGTCCCTACGCGAACCTGAGTTCGGGACGATAATCGAGAGGAGTCTGTAACTGGTAGATGGAGGATCTATAGCAAAGTTTCCTACCGAGGGGAAATTTCATTATTTTGGGAGATACTTAGCAAATCATTGGCCTTAGTCACCTCGTTGACCGTGTTGTAAAAAAATTTCCCCAAAAAAGATTGGAAACCACTGATCTATGGTAACTGAAAATCTCTGAAAGACGGTGAAACAAGTAGTTACGGTCTTCGTTTAGTTCAAGTGTTACTGAATTTGCGATCTATTATAAGTGGTTGCCATGGTAGAGCTATCTTTTATATCTTCCACTTCGTTTTCTTTTCCCCCTATACTACAGAAAACCTCACATTTTCATCAACGAGAACAGATGTACGTGTCGAATCGTACGAATAGCAGCGTACCATTTAATAGTCAGAACAAGCATACCAAAGTCGATCTTAAAATCCAGAAATTCCCAAGAATCCACGATCCCACCTTGAGCGTTAAGATGATAGTAACGCGAAATGTCCTCGGGTCCCGATCACTTACCTGAAACAAAACGAAGGAATTTTAATTAGTAACTCCGAAGGTATAAGAGGCTCGAGTAACGCAATTATATGCGGGACAAGCGAATTATTAGAGGGGCTCAAGGTAACCGGAAGTAACGGGCGATCGATTTTCATGGAAACTGTTCAGCTCTCGGATCCTCTTATTGCGGGGAACGTGGGGCCGAAGGGGAAGTAGGAGAAGTGAAGAATTCTCATCGCGTTGTCACCGTTTTCCCTCCTGGTGACCAAGGACACGCGATTATTCCGATCGGATAAGCCGCCGCCGCGAGTCATCCGTCGGTCACTTTTTTCCCAAAGATGGACTCGAGGCTGCGCGCTTCCACTCGCGATGGAGCCGACCTCTCGCTTCACTTTGTTCGACTGGCGAACATTTTTAATCGATTACAGAAGAATCAATTTCTTCTAGTTGTAGCCTACCAAATATGAAGTTACCTGCGCGTGGTTTACCAAGAAATAAAAGAGAAAAACTGAAGGGTATCTTAAGGTGCGTATTCATTTGTTGCGTATCATCGTATCGTATTGCCATACGATACGATCTTATACGCAATGATGCAACACTTGCTCGCCACAGTGTTACAGAACGGTGATACGAAACGAGGGTACGCAACAAGTGGATACGCACCTTTAGAGTAGGTAATTTAAAGGAAAATGTAGGGATGAGCTGAAGGATGACAACTGTTTTTTAGATACACTTTGTTTGTATACGGTTGGTGTTCATTAATTTGTTCTTACCACTCGCGTTATTGTAATTTACTTATCCCGTGTATACAGGGTGTCCCACCTAATGTAAGCATCTTCGATATCTCACTTGTTTTTGAAGATACAAAAAATTTGAGGGGATAATATTTTTTAAATGATACTACATATTTTTATCGTGGCGTAATAGTTGAGATCAAGACCAAACCAATGACCTATAGTATTACGACCTTCATTTGACCTTGAATACAAAAAATTCACAAATGTAAGGAAGTAGATTTAAATAATAAAGCAACTACGATAGAGGGATTAGTACAAAAACCTGTCGAAGATGATGGGCATCACTTAGAGTATTTGTTAAAATAATTTTTAAAGGGTTAAAGAAACTTCCCATTGGACCAATTTCACTAGAAACAATCGATAAATTTTAACCCGTCTCCTCGTGTTCACGGTGCATTTTTCTTGATCCACGGCCTCGACAGGAGTGGGGGGGAGCGACTTCTAACTTATTCACGGACGTGGGGTGGGGTGGAACACTTGAGAAAATTACCCTGCCGCGTTCCTTCCATCCCTTCCCGTGGAAGGGGTGCGAGGCATTCGTCATCCCCGCGGGCCGAGTAATAACGGAGTCAACGAGAGCGAGTAGGTGACACCCCTCCGCCACCCCTGGCCGGATATTCCGTACGTTATCGTTCCCGCCGCCCACGTACATATATACATATACATACACATATATACGGCGGCGAATCGCCAGCCGCTGCTCCGAACGCGGCGCGAAAAATCACGTGTCTCTTGGAGGTGTGCTGGATCGGCGCTGTGGGAATGACGTCACGCGTCAGCACGGGTGTCGTATAACTGCACGCGAAATTTCACGGAAAGCCTGCGCCGCAGACCGACCGACCGTCACATCGTCGTCTCAAGAAATGGCGATTAAAGTCTGTTTCCACTTACGCTGGTAAAAACGTCTCCTCCTGTGTCACCACTTACTTGTTGCTAAATGTTAAATTTGATGTTACGTTTATGTTTGTGTCTATGCATAGACTGATTAAAACTATCGTTTAACAACATCTTTTCTATTTGTTGTTTTTTTTTTTTTTTTTTAATGAAATTAGATGTAGTGTTACAATTGTTCGTAGGAGTGGGGACAAAAGTAACAGGTGAGTCATTTTAACAGTGGAACTAGAGAAGCAAGACAAAATTACTTGTCAGTACTAGAGCTGTGGGTATTCGGGTATTCAAGCTATTCGAATAGTACGGAGTATTCGAATATTTGAATAATCGAATAATAGGGATCGGATTTCGGATTGTACCGAATACGAATTTGAAAAGCAAATAATTGTAAAGACCAATTTCTAGTATATTCAAGTTAACCCTCTTAGGATCAGCGATTTTCAAGGAGCACGTGCTAAACATCTCATAGAATATTTTTATAACGAAAACACAAAAATTATTTAAATTCCACGCAAAAAAATCTTCTTTTATATAATGTGACGACAGCAGGCAACAAAAGGCAATAAAAACAAATCGTTACGACGATCATTTTCACAAGTAACAGGACATACATTCTTATCGTCAGCCCAAAAGGGTTAAAAACGTCTGAAAATTCGTCGAATTCTAGAACACCAGAAATCTCACCACCGTACAATTCGTAAATATTAACAAAACAAAACATCGAATACGTACACACATGGCTATGTATATTCTATCCAATTCATCGACCGAGAAAAATAACCAACTGGGTGTGTTTCGACGGTGCAATGAATCCCAAAACGTAGTTTAACGAGGCTTTGATGAAAACGCGCGCATCGCGTAATGGTTAATCTTCTGGAAGCGTCGGGAAATTTATTGTTCCCGGACGATGACGGTACAAACCACTGTTAAATAACAATTACAACGGGGTAGGCAGCGAGGGAAAGGCCACAGCCACCGAAACGCGCCCGTGTAACGTCAACCAGGGCCGGTAATTTAACTGCCGCCTCCATAAACAATCGTAGCCAGGACCATAATTATTATTGTACAGGTCGAGGCCCGTAGAGAGGCAGCATTGTATGCGCGCCACGCTGCGACAGTTAAATCGCCATCGTTAAATGTCCGGCTTTACGAGTGCCGTTGGAATCGACGTTCTCTTCGTTATCGCTCCCTCTTCCTCGCGGAATTCTCATCCTCCTCCTCCTCCTCCACCAACCCCCTCCAGCGTGTTGTCCGTCTCTTTTTCTTCCCGTGTTATCAATGTTTCGACGTCACCGTACGCGTGGGAGACTTCCGGTGACTGGACCGCAGGAATCGCGAGTGACTGTTCCGTGAACAGGGCCGAGTCGATCGATCGGATACGTTGTCGGATTAGTCGATATTTAGGGGATGATTTTCGGCTCGATAGACGTTGAGGTAAAGATTTTATTATTGACCTGTTTCTTCCCTGGGTAAATTCACTGCAGGGAAATTGGTAAATATTAGTAGTATTGAAAAAATTATGAAGCAAGTGGTAAGAATGGAAATAAAGTGATACCACGATGAATGCGACACGAGTAAGGGCGTTATTCCCATCATTAGGGGAGTCCCCCTGTGAAACTAATCAAAACAGAGTAAACAGAAGCTAAGCAGAGGCTTCACTTCATAGCGATAAAAAATTCGTATCGTACGATACATTCTCTAATAAGGCTTTGTGAATAATTTCTGTTGGTGAGGAAATTTGGTGGGTGAAAAGATACTTTCTCTAGATAAGGGGAAGAAATGGATTAAACTCTTAATGTCCAGAGTTGCACCCAGGGACTTCCACGGAAACGTAAAATACCGGTATTATACCAGTATTTTCGGTTGTACCTTCGCCCTATATAATTCTATATAAGCCCTACCCCTATAGAACTCGAAAAAATACCGGTATTTTGTGGCATAATACTGGTATAAAAATCATACCGGTTTAAATCCCAGGTTGCACCTACGCGACACTTTTTGTAAAACAGCGTCGAATTCTGTCGCCTGTTAATATGCAACTTGTGTCAGCAAGGCTTCGTAGTTCCACTGATGCGAAATAAGATATCCATTGAAAAAAAAAGTCTCTCAAACAGAGATGTGTAATTTCGCAGTTTGTCGCTCAGGTACGAATTGAATAATTCGTCATTGGCTATCGTCGATCACCAGGAATTGGAGATCTCGCGAGTGTCCAGCTTTCCGCGCGGACAGGACGAATTTTCTTCGACCTCGTGCCAGCTAAATTATCCCGCGATTAAGCGCATCGGCGAATCCATTAACGCTAGGGGCGACCTCGGTTTAATTAACTCCCCGCCACGGAATTAAATGCTATCGCGGACGCCGTATATGAATTCGTTACGGGGCAGAGATAACGGTCAACTGCTTCATAAATTTGCCCCCCCCCCCCAATGGAGCCTCGTATCGGCCGATCTGGACGGATCCGCCACGTCGTTTCCACGATCCTCTTTCCTGGAAGCTGCAACCGGCGGAGGATCATCGTAGCGAGATCGAGAATGCATATAAACGAACCAACGATTTCTCTCGAGCTTTCGATCCACGTGTTTTACGCGTTCGTTACTCGAGAGATCTATTCGGAACACCTGTTTGTGATGAGCATTTGAAAAATCGTGTCTTGACCAACGAATCGGTTAACGTGTAGAGGATGGCAGAGATGAGTATGATGAAGCTTAGATAGCTTTGAAAAATATGTGAAAGTTAAAGGTGGATTTGTTGCTTGATAATTGAAGATTTAATTGGGTTGACCCTTTAACTAAGCAACACTCTGTCGCCTATTAATATCTAATTTTTGTCAATAAGGATCCGTAATTTCACTGATGTTAAAGTAGATTTCAAAGAAATCAGATTTCAATATAACTATTACAGCAACCCCTAACGATTGTCCCAAAAAATCTAAGAAATATAAAGCCGTTCAATCTGCCATTATCGAGACTGAATAGCTAATCTTTTTCCCGTAATGCAAAATTGCCCGAGTTCGAGGTTTCCGAACCACCCCTATTCCCCCCTCTGTGTTTGTCATTTCCCGGAGAAGTTATTACGATCGCTGAGTCACACTGCATGTGGTCTAAATGAGGCGAAAGAGGAGTTGAATTGCGAAACGAAAATGGTTTCGGTCGTTGTTAAAACGAGGGTGGAACAGAGAGGAACCGAGACGAATGGCAGTGCACGGGGAGAAGGTGGTAGTAATTTGATAATATATTACCCGCCGGTTCTCAAACCCTTTGAAGAACAGAATAACAACAGGGCAAAATCATCCCCCCGATATCACGTATTATTCACATACAAGACTCAACGAATGGAAAAAAAAAACCCATAAAATTATTTACCCAAAATTACGCTTACAGAAATACACAGTGATCATTATTAACCGTACAATACACTTGCAAGACTAACGGTTTAACAATGAAATTTTACAGCGAACAAAAAAAAAAACAATTTAAATCGTGTTCAATCCACCGCATAACACAGTGGTTAATATAATTATACGTAAAATACCAAGGCGACGCGTTAAAGGATCGAAGAGAGGGGGATGAAAATTGAAAGCCACTGGATACACGTTGGTAGACTCTCCAGAGGATTTAGGGGTGGGTTGCCCGGGCGGCTAGCTGCCTACTTTACCAACCGACCGAGGCGAGTTATTAAATTTTTAATGTGTCGAACGTTGGTACAGAACGGGAGAAAGAGATAGAGATAGAGAGAGAGAGAGAGAGAGAGAGAGAGAGAGACTCACCCCGCTTTTTCTCGCCCCAATCCGGCTCCCTCGAAGCCACTTCAACCCCTCCGGCTGAAACGAGTATCGGCGAACGGGACACGAAGGGTGAGCGAGAAAATGGGCTGCACGAGGGAGGAGGCACGAGGCGAAGGAGGAGGAGACTCTTCGCGTGTTGTCTGTCGCAATAAATTTATGAATTGTTCCAAATTACACGGGAAGCCCGTGGCCGATCGCGTTAACTCCCTTCTCTTCGACGGCTAACGGAAACTCACCCTCGTCTTTTTCTGGCCACTTACCAAGCGAGGTAAACACACACGTCCGTGGTGTATTTGGAGGAAAAGAATTTTTTATGGAAGATCGCTTAGGATTTTCTGGAGGGGGTGGTGATGAAGGGTGGAACGAGGGATAAGTACCAGTGTGGTTAGATTGGGCCCTGTATCGCAAGTTGGACGATTTTTAGAGTTAATTTGCGCTTAATTTTTTGCAAAAACCGTAAACTAAAATTTGGGCGATTATTGAAAAAATAAATTGCTGTTTCACTTTTTGTTGCTCTTTTATTTGTTGGTGGTTCGATCTAACTCATACGACGACAAGATTCTGTGTTAAGTTACTGCACGAAAAATGGATAAATGAAGAAAAATCTTTTTAAATGATGATAATAATAATTTTTAAAATATTAGTATATATATTTTCAAATAAATGTTTTTCAATTACTGTTATATATGTACCTTTTATTATTAACTAATCCAAAGAAACGATAATTATGGTGCAAAACATTTAATTCGTATTTTAGTGCCATCCGATTTACTTGATTACATTATTACACCAAGAAACATAAAAAGGAATATCTTTTTAAATGACAATAATAATAATTTTATAAAACATTAGTATATATACTTTTAAATAAATATTGTTAAATTACTGTTATATTTGTACATTTTATTATCAACTAATCCAAAGAAACGATGATTCTGATTCGAAACATTTAATTTCTATTAGTGTCATTTGATTTACTTGATTGCATTATTAAGCGCTTTTTCCATTACGAGTTTGGTTACTGAAATCTGGCCACCCTGGTTGATACGGTCTCTGCCTTGTCTTCGCGTGGCGAGATCTCTCGTGGTGTACGGCGAATTTTCGCTCCGGACATTATTTCAGATTACAAGCTCGTGACTCACGTAACCCGATAGATGGGAGATAGTTCGCTGATGACCGTGCGTTCTCATTAAACACTTGACGCGGTGTCGAGTGACACGGCGGCGGCTGTCAAGGATTGTTTGCATGTCGCGCGTCGCCCCGGCCAGGCGAACACACCTTCGCTGACAAAAATTACGGGATTTATTCAACGATCGATACCCGGTATTGGCGCTTCCGGATACGTTTTTACATTACCCTTTCAGGGAAATAATACCGTCTGAATGATCGATCATCCGGGATGGCGAATTAAACGGTACTCCGTTATGAAGTTGTGATATTGGCGTCTCGAAATCTCTTACTTTTAAAGGTTTTTGTAGGAATTTTTATATTATCGTTGACCGTTTTACCTTAAGCAGTAATTCATTGTGGTAAAAGGTTTACAAAAGATTAAGAGAATAAAATGGTCAACGTCTCGATAATCGAAGTATAAAATTCATTCCAGACGTATCTTAAGTAATGATGTCTTCTGAACCCCCAGTAGATACCTACCAGAATCACTATCGGATTTAGAAAGAACACCTACCATATTTCCCTACAATTTTCCAATTCCCATTTCCAAGGTACTGTTCGTATCCACCAGGAACAACAGCTACCAAAATCACCATTTACCCGCAATTTCCCAATTCCTATTTCCAAGATACGATTTCCACCTAATACAAAAAAAACAGACCCAATACCGAAGCATCGTCTAAAACCGATCATCGCCCCGAGTCTCTCCACCCCATCCCACGGACCACCGATGACGTCACAAAGTTCAAGCCTACCAAGAAGACGACCATACAGAGGGAAGAAAAAAAAAAAGAATCCGAAAAGGGAGAGCGACAACCGTAGAATGCCGGAGAGGGGGAAGAGAGGGTGTCGAGAAGGGGGGCCACGCAGTAACGACGTGTACACCAATCCCGAGGGGCCCTCGTGGGGCGGCAGTTTTCGGGGGTGCCACCCCTGCAACCAACGGAATATACAGTACACAGAGCGTGTAACGTCCCACTGTCAGCCACCGACCCTTCCCCGCCACAGAGCACACAGAGAAAACGGCTTCGTGCAGGGCACACAGAGAACCACACACACACACACACACATACGTGTTTGCTTGTGTTGAAGCGCAGGGGTCTGCCCTATGATTTGTAGCGGCACTATAATGCCTCAACTACCCAGCACCCTGACTCACCCTCTCTGTCCCCCTTCACTCGGTCTCACCCTCCCAACAGGGCACACACACATACGAGTATGTATGGCCGACAGGAAGAACACGCACGGCATCCGTGAAACACGCACCGACCCCCCGCCCCTTCCCCTTGCGAGGCCCTTGGCCGGTATAGCAACACGTAGCAACGTTTTCCGTTGAAAAAGAGGGGAAGGGTGCGCTGGAACGAAGAGATGGAGGGGAAGAAGAGTTACGAAGCCGGGAACGAGGCTCGACGAAGCCTGGGATCGCGCTTTCGCGTATACGTTGAGAAAGAGAACGTTTTGTGGTGAGATCGAGGGGTTTGGAGATTTTTTTTTTTTTTTGCTGCAGGAGGCTGTTTTCCGTTTTCGGATTTTTCTTCTTAATCCTTGGAAGACGAATGGTTTTTAATGTACGTACGACGACGGTGTCTGGGTCCGTTTGGATCTATGCTTTTTATTTTTTGAACATATTTGCGTACCTAATCATTTGAGCAGATCTGTTTTCTTTTTTGTTTGACGCAATATGAATGCATCCTAGCTTAAACTCGATTTTTGAGGTGATTTGTTATTTGGAGCTGTTCATCTTTTCGATGTTTCTGTCGAGTATACTCGTTATGAAATGAGAGCATTTTTTTTTTTTTTTGTTTAATGACGAGTATACTACGAAAATTGCATTTGCTTATTGTTATTCATTATTTTAAGACATTTTAGAATATTTTAGGACAAACATAACAAAAAGATACGAAGAAGATAAATCACTTGTAAAAAAAGAAATATGTAGACTAAATATTGTACGGCTGGAATAGTTATTGTAATTCGAATAAGAATAATTTAAATTAACTTAATAAGAGTAATTTCAATCACTGACTCGTTAATTGGATCTTAATGTTACAAATGAAATATTAAACAGTTAAATATCATAGATTAATTTTCCAATATTTGTATTGCTGCAGAAAAGTTATTAGACTTATTAGAAACGTGATCACAACCCTTAAGCGGACTGAAACCAGCAATGCACCCCAATAAAAGAAATTTGTCTATCAATTTACCCGCCACATTAAAACAGTTAATCCAGTCCGAAATCGAATTATTTTTTTTTTTTTACTCCATTTCGCTGAATTATTAGATCCCAACCCCGTGCTACCCTTGTCGGTTACACAACCCCCGTTTCGCCGAGGGATACAATCACACAGATAATTCGCATCGTTATTGAGTTTGCGGCAGTTAGTGTCGAAAATACATTTCGGGGAGAATTAATCGTGTGTAGGGTGAAAATCTGCCGGAGTAGCCTCGGGGATGAATTTCCTACGATTGAGATACAATTTTCGGTTCGATTCGCTCTTCAAAGGTCGTGTTATCGAATCTGAAACTCGAGCAATTCTTAATTTTTCGCCTCTTCGAAGTTTAATAGATTTATTTTCTCGTTATATTTCACGAAGATTCTCTACACCCTCTAAAGTTCCAACGCCACGAACATTAATCCTCTGTAACAATACACACATAATTCCTCTAAACTTTCATCCCCTAAATTTTCACGCAAAGCATCTTCTATTACTGTTTACAGAATTTCTGTAATATCTCACCCCCAAAATTCGACGAAAAGAAATCTCTATCCTTCACGATACAATTTTCAATAATTTTCGAAATTTCCACCCCCTCCCCTAAAAATCTTCCTCGTTACAGTCCACAGTCTCCAAAACTCTCAGCCACCCCAACAGGCTTCACCCTCCCGCGAGGTCTTCTTTTTCCAGCAGTTAACGAAACCCCCGTCGCAATGATTGATACCGTCGCGGAGTCAGAGCCCTCGGTTCCGTGGTGTACAAGGGGTGGAAAGAAAAGGGATCTGGCATTAAAGCGTTTCAATTATTTGATCGACCGATAGAGTTATACGCGTGGAAGCGGATTTGGTCCAGCCAGGGCACGAAAGGGAACGACGAACGGGCAGAGAGAAAAGAAAAATATATATTCCTCGGATGGTGGGGTGAGTGGGGGAGGGTTGGTAGCCGAGGCACAAAGCCGATCATCACGACGCACCCCCGGTAGCGAAGATTATACACCGTGTCAAAAATAACCGAGCCCCCGTCGATTGCTTAAGCCTTCCGTTTCTCGATCCCTTCTTCGCCCAAGGCGATTACTCGAGAATCTACCCCCACCCCCCTCGCTCCCCAAAAGTAACAACAGAGTTTCGATTAATTAACACGTCGAATGCCGCTGGATTTTCGTTACACAAAGTGTAAAAGAATAAAATATTATATACAAATTATGAAAAGTTATAAGAATTATAAAAATTAATAAAAGTATAAGTCAACTATATTATCATACTTTTGGCATTTAGTTTGTAAAAGTTTACCGATTTATGGTACAATATTAATAATATCGAGAAGTATACTCCTTAGAGTAGGGGTCACCGGTGACCCCCACGGCATTCAACGTGTTAATGGAAACGCGGGAAAATAGGGAAAAGTCGATGCACACGATCGTAGCCGTTACGATCGGTTTCACCGCGATTCTTCTTCTCGTCGCTTGTTAGTCGATTCATAAATTACAAGCTCGAAAGAGAGTGAGAGAGACGGGGCGAGGAAGAACGAGGAGAGACACGGAACCCGGTTTTTCGAGCTAATTGGAAGACCAGCACCGACGCTCGTAATTAATGGACATTTCGCTATCGCCCCCCCCCCCTTCCGAAGTTTTTTCGTCGGTCGAACGCGCGTTCCTCGATAACCTGTACACCACGGGAAACGCTTCCGGTACAGGGAGGAGCGCGATCGCGCGAGCGAAACGGTACTAAAGTCACAAATCACCGAGCGTTCTCGACTGCGGTAGCTCCTGAAACACGTTTGATAAATCGAGGTGTGAAGAAAACTGTGTACTAGGATTTTTTTTTTTTAATTTCATTGTGGGCACCCTTTTAGTATTAAGCACAAGAAATTACTACGGTATTTTTTAAGGGGTAAAACCACCCCTCGAAATTTCGATCCGAAATTTTTTTTTATAAACAAAATTATGTTTTGGAGAATTTGTTAGCACCATATTATTCTACATAAAAAATCGCAAACCTCTTCCATTAGAAGTTTTCATGTATCTCCTCTGGTTTTCGAGATAGTACTTTCGAGTCGAAACTTCGAGGGGTGGTTTGACCCCTTAAAAAAAATACGTATCCCTTATTTTTGACTGCTTAACAGACATGCGAAGTTTCATAAAAATCGGAGGGGGACACTTTCGTGCCTTTCCTTGTAAGTCAATTAATACGATCACCATCATCATACACATATTATCCGCTACGAAATGTAAATTGTTTAAACCTGACAAGTTACAGTAGTAGTCTAACTTAGACGATGCTCGAAATTCATCAAACATTCCCTAATTTTAAGACGTAAACTTCAATTACCACCCTACCCTATATACCCACAAAAGTCGAAGATCATTACCTCTAATCATTTACCAGGTAAAAAGATCTATCTCCAAACAAAACCAGAAAAAGAATGCTGCAAACAAACAGGTGAGCTATGAACAATGATACACATGCAAGGTGAAAAGAGCGATGGACACAGAGACGGGTAAATCTGATTTCCGTGAGATATCCATTTCTACCGGTGACTGGTTTTCATCTTCTGCAAGGGTGGGGGGTGTTCTAAAACGGTGCTGGCTTACGGCTTTATCCACGGCGGCGGTGGATCGATCGACGATAGGAAAAGAAAGCTCTGCGACGCGTACACGTAGCCGAGATGTGCACACACGAAGAAGGCCGAGCGGATCCTCCGTGAATCGTTCCCAGACGTCGTAAGTATTATTTCGTGCTCGACTCTTTTTACCAGCTGTACGACGGCGGCCAGAGGTGAAGTAGAGAGAAAGAGATGGTATAAAGCTCTCCCCAGACCCGCTGTCTTCCGTTCTCCAACCTTCCCCGTCTACCCTTTTCTCTCGACATCCACGAGTCCGCGGAGCGGAAAGTGTATTAAAGGCACAAGTATAAAAGTTCAGCGGCCCGCGAATTTACGAGGCGCGTGCGAGCACGAGATAAATATCTTACGGCTCGGTAACGCTCCGCGGAACCACGCTCGTCCTCTGACCCTAGCGAGCGAGGAAACGCCGAGCGGAATACCGAGGCGGGAACACGCATCGTCCGCGCGAACGCGTGTGCAATTACAAAGATTTACGGGGTAACATCGACGGCTGCGTGAAATGCGAGCGCGAATCGCTAATTAGCGGTGATATTTATTGCCAGGGGGCGCGTTCGGTGCTCGCGCGCGCGCGCGCACGGGATCGAGGGAACGATGATCTTGATCGGGGAATTAGAAGGGGTAATTGGAAGTGTTCCGATATGTTTGAACCGTTGATGAGATGTTCGAACCGTGTGAAACAGTGTCCGGTTGGTTCAAACATCGGTTTCATGGGCGTCGCCAGGTTATGAGTCAGGGGGGCAAAAGTATTAACACGTCGACTGCCACAGTGAAAAAGGCTGTACGTAGTCAGACACGGTTTATTTTGTTTTTATGGTCATAAATCGTTGTAAATGTATGCGTTTTGTTAATAGAGGCTGGTGGTTGTGTTTCAAATTATATTGCAATGTTAAATATTACGTAAATATTTTGTAACTCTGAGAAGGGAGGGGGCAAAATCTAATTTTGTTCTTATAGGGTGGGGCCAGTTTTTTCCGTCCAGTCCCTCCCTTGGCTACACCCATGAACAGTTTAGTATTTGGTTGTTTCGAACCGTCCGAATAGTATTAAACCAATAATTTTAAACAGTTTCAAACAATTTCAACAGTTTCAAACAGTTCGAACGTTTACAAACATTTTGGACGTTAAAACTGTTTGAAATGCACGAGCTTCGATAAATTTTTGCACTATTCCTTTCTCGTCGTTTGTTCAATACTTAAAACTACCCCTTTACATTTCTAGATTTTCGGTACTCAAGTTCACACAAAGGTCATATTATTTAGAATTTTGGATGGATCTTAACTCAACTATTACACTACAATGACAAAAATATGTATTCCCATTTAAAAAAAAACATAAATGACCTTAAAATTTCAAAAAATATAACCTTCAGAAAAATTGTTGCTTATCGTAATATTTGATTCTTCAAAAACAATTGAGATATTTATAAAGCTGCTCGCGTTAAGTGGGACACCCTGTACATAGCCAAGCTTGTCACTGTAGAAAAACAATTTTAAAAATTCACCATCCATCTTTTTCTTGCGTCTTTCCGTTTCAATATTCCCTTCAAGTTATAACGTTACAAAACGTTCGCCAGCGTTCGCTATACACTTGGAAAAGGGTTGATAGTAGGCTTACAGCCTGGCGGAAGTCTCTACGCGACCCCGTGGCCCCATCGCGTCGGGGGGATTGATCCATCGATTTCAGCCCGGTGGATACAACTCGCATTTCGCGTTCAGCCGCGGCGATTCTTGCCGATCAAGCGCACGCAGCATTCCGAAAGCGAGCCATCGATATGCACATGACCGTCTATATAACGCAACGGGGGCTTATGTGTGCAAGTACACAGCTGTGTGTTTATATACAGGGTGGTCCATGCAACTTGTCCACCCTCAATACCATCTAAAGTATGCATTGTATAAAAAATTTTTGTATAGAAAAGTTGTATGGTTTGAAGGGATACATTATGTAATGCATATATTTTTTTTTTATGTGAAGGCGTTTCGGAGATTCGAAGGGCAACTTCGTTTTTTTTTTAAATGGAATGCTTTACTTTTTATCCCAAAATGTCGAAGAGCGTTTAGGTTTGAGTAAAAAAGTACTAACCTTTATTAGCCGTAAACCTAATAATTAACGAATAATTTCACTTTGTTTCTTGAAAATGGTCTGTGCGTAAAATGTGAACAGGATGCACAGTTTTCAGCAGTGTATTGACCAGAACGGTGATAATTTTGAACATCTGCGGTAGGAGGAAACGTTACACATTTTATGTAGATTCTTTTGCAATTTAAGTATTAATTATATGTGAATAAAAACTGATGTTATAATCATTCAAACTGTGTATACATTTTTTTGGGACACCCTGTATGTGTGTGTGAGAGAGAAAGTGCACGCATGCAAATGCTAGCGTATCGTCCTGCCCCGTGTATATATATATCGCGGCCTCTCTCGGCGATTTATTACGTTTTTGCGGCCAGGCCCGGCCCCTGGTACCGCCGCAATATCTTGTGTCGCGGTAATTGAATATCTGAAAATGTCAGAAAGCACATAAGACGACGATGGGGGTGAGAGGGGGTGATGGAGGTTGGGGGTTGATTGCGTTCGCGGAAGGAAAAATAACGCGTCGCGAGCCACGAAACGACGGGTGTTCCCGTTTCCGGACAGAAATTAGGAGATACGAGTAGAGTCTGGCTTGTGGTAACGCGTCCTCCGATCGATCGATATCGCGCTGTAGGAAATAATTAGACCGACAACGTAATACAATTGAATTATAGTTTCATAGAACGTCCGCTTGGCTGTCGTCCCTGTGTTTACCCCTTTGAGAACTGAATTGAGGACCTTCTAGCGTGAGGGGTGCAGCTCCATTTTTTACAGCTTTTTAGGTATGGCGTGTAATATTCGTAAACAAAAATCTACATTGTTTGGTCCACGTTTGATGCAAATCCGACGACAAATGATTTATTTGCAAGTCGAGTGCAGCTCTAGATTTGAAAAATTCACCAAAAATAGAAAGAAAAGCTTGTCAACTCAATAACTACTGTTTATTGTGTGAAAATATATGTTTTTCTATTAGTGTTCTTTTTGTAATTTTAAGTCAAAGCAATGATTTTATAAACAGTTTTTTCTCATTTACTTGAAGTTGGTAAAAATGGAACTGCAGCCCTCTTGCTGCAAGGTCCTCAATTTTCTTTTCGAAAGTAAAAATTTTGTATTATGCATTTTAAGTCAGTAGACTGTTTAGATAATATTTTGTTTTGAAAAAGATTTTTTTTTAAGACGGGTTGTTATTGAATTCTGAATTCACTAGATCTACTAAAAACACTCAGAGTATGAAAAAATGCAATTTTATTAGAAAATTATGGATCTGCAACACACTGTACTTAAGGCTTCGTGAAGTTGTAAGAAATCTCGTGTACACAAATGTGACCACTAGGTTTGAAAGGGTTGAGATCAGAGATGGGAAAATGCATTATTCAAAGAACTTCGAATAAGGAATAAAAGACAAAAAGGTATTTCGCTATTTTAATTGAGTGAATGTGGGAATTCCAAATTTTTATAGGAGAATAATACTTCTTCATGAATCAGTTGACATTTGACAAGCAATTATTTAATCTCATTAACTGTTTGAAACTTCAGAATAATGATACAGCAGCTGTTCACTATGTATTATTCGAATAAAATTGCGCCCAACTCTGGTTAAGGTCACGGTTGCTGTAATCGTGAATATATGTAATTTTTATAAAGAATGAGCTTCGTAAAATTGGAATGGACTCTTGTGGATGGTAGTGTGACGCGTGCACGGAAATTATATGGAATTATAACAACGGTATACTGATACGAATGGTGACAGGCCATTTATTTCTGTTCAACTTTTCATAGACCGTCTGTTAGAGGTCTGACTGTGTAAAGATTACTGCTGTCCATACTATAATTGCCCTTACTGGTAATTTTATAACGTGACGAAGATCGGACATTATAGAATTCAAATCAATTATCGTGGATAGCACGGTGCTTATTAGTATGTGAACATATGAAAGGAATCGAATATAAAACGTTGCCGTATATAATTTAAAAATTTTGAAAACCCCCGACACAAAAAGAAACAGTTACTACAATAGAACAGCTTATTAACTAAAATAATAAAAATCTTAAAAAAATCCCCCCTTGGAAACTATTACACCGATTTTTACCAAACATGGCTATTAACCGTCCCAGAAATAAAAAAAAAAAAAGCATAAAAATCAGATCACAAAATCTAAAGAGAATTACAAAATCTAAATTGCAATTACACTGTAATTACAACGTAATTGCGAGAAATTACAATTACGATTACATTGCAATATTTATTATAAATTTAGTATAGTTAATTACAATTACATTGTAATTGTCATTTAGATTTTGTAATTTGATTACATTTTGCGCAACCCTGATAGAAAGACACCCACAGACACAAACATAGGCGTCAAACTTACAACACCCCTCCTTTTTGCGGCAGGGGTTAAAAATTAACATGAAAGCCCCGTATAACGGAAAGAATTACTAGTATTAATATCTAATGTGTCTGCATCGATATCCACGCCAGGAAAATCCGTCAATCAACGAATCAACGGATATAAAATTCCAAAACGATCCAACGGCACCGAAACCTGGAATATATCAAAACCACCAATTTTCGAAGAATCACCTTCCCCAACCCCCTCTTCTCCCATCGAAACGGATAGAAGGTAACGGTAAGTGGTGTACATCTATTCCACGGTTGAAGTTTTTCAATTTTTTTCTCCCCATCCGAGAGTACCGTAGAGAGAGAAGGAGAGATAAAGATAGGTGGGGGAAATTGCAAGGAGAGACACGGGTGATCTATGCCGGTCAATTGATCTACGACGAATTCGCGAGGCGGCCGCACAAATCATGCTTCGATCCGCCGGGCCCCGTAAGAGATGCGGCTCTCCTCCAGTGGAAGCAGAAATTGCCAGCGATAAATAATAAAACGAGCCGTGTAATTTGAGGTAACGGCTTTTCCCCGTCTCCCTTTTTCCCTTCGTGGCACGACGGCCTCTCTGGGGCCTCTCTTCCGCGATCGGGAAACGACGAGAGAACACCGAGGGGCCCTTCTCTATACAGGCCCCGTGTATCTACACCGACGAACAAACGTGAACGAGAAAAAGTGGCGTAAAAGAGAAAGGCCTCCTACCACTTGGTAACTCGATTTTAAGTATCGAAATAAATGTTAAATTGAATGTTAATTTGACATAAATTTGAATAATTCCCCAGAACAAGTGATAAAAGGCCCTTCTCCTGCACTGCTTTTTCTCCTAGCCGACGTAGAGTTTGCTCGTGAGGGAACCCTCGGCTTCCTCTAGGGGCAAAAGTAGCGTAAAAGAAAATTCTTGTGTTAAACAATATTGAAAAATATCGTGTCAAAACGAAATTAGAAATTTTTCTGAACGTAGCCACTTTTTAACCGTTAATAAATGGATAAGTTCACTTGTTAAAAAAAATCGTTAATTGATGTATTAATGTCAGAAAACTATATATATATATATCATAATAAGCTTTCATCCCTATTAGTGTCTTCGACATCTCTTACGAAATGTGCACGCAAAAGTTTAGTCCGAACATTTCACTGTTGCCCGAGTTATTTTCGAATTTCGACATAAATTATATACCGAATAGATACGTTGATACAAAATAGTAATCAGCACGAGAAATAATTATATCCAACGCAATACTATACGGTTAAAAGAAACCTTAATAATTTCGATGAAAGTAAAAAATCACTGAATATTATCTTCACACTCTGTGAACATCTCTACAGAACATCAAGATATGAATCACACAACAATACGATAATTTCTCTCGAAGCTATTTCTCAAAGTTGCAGAAACAGTTCTGCTAACGTACAACAGCTTAAAATTTCACAGGAGAGAAAATTGCGTCTACAAAATTAGTATTAAAACGGCTGAAAGAAACCAAGCCTCCAGAAATCTACACAGAATAAAATCTAAACCAACTCTAAAGAATTGTCACTGGACAATATCTTCTCGCATGCCAAATTATTAACATTTTAACTCCATAAATCACATTTGCTAAATAACATAAATCTGATCAGTTGTGGATTCAAAGACTAGGAAAAAAAAATTACTATCAGTCGGTTCTTAACAGGAAATTATGCTGTTTTTTTTTATATAGATAGATGTTTCCAGCGACGATTTATCGGCGAAACGAAAACGAGAGTGGAAACGAGAAGGTTGTCCGCGTATTCTCAGTGTGTTGACTAATTTTAATTAATGGGTACCGGCAGTCGATACTCGGCTTTTCACTGTCGTTCGACCGCAAGGATCGATTCGGTCCGAACCCGTCCCATAAATAAATAAATGCCCGTTGCCCGCGCCCGATTAATTAAATGATAACAAATAATTATGACGCGCGAAATTGTAGCCGCACCTGCGGCAATTGCGCAATTGTAAAGCTCGGCCCTGATCAACCCCCCTGGTCGCGATGATATTTCTCGATTTAATCGGAAATTTATTAGAGATATCGCGATGGGATAGACACGAACATATCGATAGAGCAGGGCAACATTGAAAAACTTGTGTTGACCAGGTAAGCCCCGTTCAGATTGCAATAGTTATCGACTTTCTTTTTGAAAAAAAAAACATTTAGCTAACAGTTCTGAATGTGATTTGAAATATTTGGAAAGCAAATGAAATTGCATAAATTCTGTGTGTTATAGTTAAAGTAACTTTTTAAACGATCTTTTCCCAATAACAGCTTACTCTGATCACATTCAAGTATTTGTAAAAAATTCCCTGTTTTTTCCCTTTTCTGAAGGTGTATTCTTCGGTCATTTTCTTGAAATTGTTTGTAGGCATCGCTTTCTACAAATTTGTGTCCTTAACTTTTATTCATTTACCAATTTTATAAAATAAAATTACTTAGCCTTTTTTGATAACAGGAAAATTAAATTCCTCAGTCTAGTATATGATGATCACTTCGAATCACCCGGTACATCGAACCGCGTGGATACACCGTTCCGTAGCCCCGTGGGCCGTTCGATATTTGCATAAACACGCCGCGCACACCTGTAAATAATTTCTTTTTCAACGCGCGGCGTCCAAGCGCGTAGATCATCCCTGACGGTCTATGGATCGCTCGCGACCAAGCCCGTGACCGGCTGAGCACTAGTGATTGTGTGTAAAATCACTAACAGTGATTTACCATAGTGATCGCAGAATCACGATGACGGTCGTGATTCAACATCATTCACGACCGTGACTTCTTGAGTGAATTTGCTCAGTGTGATCTCGTAATCTTGATCTTTAACTACTTCGCTACCACGGACGAGATATTTCGTGTGTTTGATTATTATTACGACGAGAGTTTTAATTAAGAAAATATCAATTCATGTAATACAATCTTACTGCTAGGGAGTAGATTCCTGTATAATTAAAATCTCGAGGCTCGAAGTTAACAAAAAAAAATATATGACTTTGAAAAAACCGTTAAAATGACCTTCAACGGAGTTTTTTATCGCCATCACACGCACGCCTTAAAACCATGTACATCCTATTTAGTAATTTTTTCTTACTTCAATTAGTAGTAGAAATAATTTAGGTGTTCGAGTGAAAATTAACACCCTGTATATACAATTACACAACATGTATGTTATGTAACATGTCGATTGGAATTTATAATCATTAATTTATACATTATTCGTTATCCCTCATTATTCGTTTACTTCGTACGATATAACTCGGCTTTTTGTTTCGACGTTGTTAATATAAAATATATACCCACAGGTTATGTGACGCGTGCAAGAACTGTTGTGTTTTCCATCAATCAGAAACTGTCAGGAAAAATCACGAATCACTGTGAAAAATCGTGATTGGAAACGAACGCATCTCTAGTGAGCATATATCGAGAGGAGTCCCTCTAGCTAACGGGTGTGTGCGTATTTTTATTCGAGAAATTAATGAGACCACGGCCAAGGAAGAAGAGGGGGGAGGGGGCACAGACCACGGTCGCGCTCGTAAACAGGAGGATTTTTCCTTTCTTCGATTCTTTCTTTTTTTTTTCTCCTCCAGGCACAATGGTACAGGGTGATGTGGTGGGGGTCCAGCGTGCTAGCTCCGGCTAATTAGCATATAGAGTGGATAATTAATTACACGGAAACGGTGCTTTCGTTTCACTGGCGGGGGGTATTTTTTTCTCTTCTTTTTAGCCGCGCGAGACCAATCGAATGCAACCGGGAAATTAGGTTACGAAAAGAGCAAGTCCTGAGGATCGTGCTCGCCGTCGAATAAAGTAAACGCGCGGAGGCGTTCGGAGGTTCGAGGATCACGGGAAATGGAGGGGGAAAAAAGAATTTCTGATAAAATGGGGAAAATAGGAGAAGGGTTGGTGAGTATTATTCGCGTGTGTATCGAAACAGGAGGACTCGAGGGCACACTCGAGGGCCTGGATCCGAGGGTGCGTTTTTCGACGAGCTGGCCGTCGAGGACACTTTACTAATTTTTTTTTTTTTTTTCGATTATCCTGCTCCCATCCTTCCCCCGGAGGCCCATCGAGCTGGAATATCGTTTTTGAACGCGTCGACGACCATCGAAACGACAACTGTTTCGCGATACCCGGAGTGCCATCGATTTCGATTAATTCGAGAATAGAGGAGTGGGTCCATTATTAAATTTCACCACAAGTGTATAAAAGCCTTAACTTTAGCGTGTTCTCAATGCTCTCGTGGGATACAGCATTCATGAGAGAGATTTTTTTAATCGAACACACGTGGCGAGGTGGTTTATTAGACGGGTCTTGTTATTTTACCGTGTGAAAAAAAATTAGTAATGTACAAATAGTAATGTAGAATTTATTTTCATATACTAAATGTTTTTTTTTTTTTTTAAGGATCAACAAGAGTTACTTACACAGTGACCAAATTCACTAAAGATGAAAAAATCACAGCCGTGAAAGTGACGCTGACCCAGGGGATTTACTTTATAGTTCATCGATAGAATATTGATCCCGGAACATTAAAAGAACAAAAAGATAAAACGTGTAACTATATATTTTTCGAATAAATATTGATTATACCGGTGGAAAGGTGTGTCCAAAATTACCATCCTCATCCAGATCCACGCGTGCTGCCCGACGAAATGGTTCAAAGTCGTCGAAAATAACGAAGATTATTCCAAAAGTTATAACTATATCTGATTTTACATAAATAGACGTTGAATTTTCTGGAGAGAAAAAAAACCGAACAAAAGAACGTAAGTTCAGAGGTAAAGACTATAAAAAGAGGTATATTCCTCCATATTCCACGGCGAAGAAATTCTCAAGGAACTCGGTCGAGTAGAAAATTTCAGAAATCAAGCCCTTCCCGCCGGAGATGGAGGACAATGAGAGGCCTGGAAAAAGCAACGGCTGGAATTTTCGAAAGGCATCTCTCCTACGCTCGGTGAATTTCCGCGGGACACAGAAACGTACTTAAGCCGGTTTCTAAGAGAGCCAATAAAACCGCGATCGGACCAACTATCTCTCTCCCTCTTTCGCTCCAGTCCCAACAGTCACCGCGAGATATCTCACGGATAAAGATAAGGGATGCTGCGAGACGTCTTCGCGCCCACACCCCCTCCCCACCCCTCTACCCCTAGCGATCTACCCTTGGGAGTGAAATGCGCTGTTACTTAAATATTTAACTGAACTCGAGGAGGGCTTTCTCATACCCTCCGTGATTTCCCGCGTCTTGCGAGACAAATATCCCGCGGAGGCGGCTCGATTTCATCGTGCTTAAGTTATTAAAAAATCAGACAAACGGAAGTCAATGGTATCCGTCCGTTAACGTTCGAAAACGACTGGACAATCGAAGAAGAATGAGATCAATGTTACTATTTCTAATCACGTCCCGATTTCTGCTCAGTACGTATATGTTTTATTTAATCTAAAATGTTAAACAATAAATTAGTCATACTTTAGACTTTTCAGCATTTTTAATTTGTTTTAAGCAGAAAACAAGCGAGTACGTTTGGATCAAGTGAATTAACGCCACGTTCCCATTTCTACTCCCCAAAACTTTAATAAGATAACCTCACAATTTTTTTTTGAAAATTGAAGTACAGATAATGAGAATTCATAAATAGGAATTGCTGGAATTTTCTGTAATAGTTAATAATTAACCAGGTTCTGTATGATTCAAGTAAATATAATATTTAGACGGTCAAAAGTGACCTGGATCGTCTGGACGATGTCGTTAATCTATCGAGTAAGTATCCCAAGGACCGAATATCGAGAGACTGGACTGTCCCAGCAGCGGTCTCTTGGTTTTCGGAAACGTTCTATTTACATTTGTCCTAAGAAGATTGTTTAGCCAGGGCTTGTGTGTCCTGGCGAAGGGACATCAATCCTCGAGGCTGTTTCCTCCCCTCTAGAGCCCTTAGGAATGTATAAATAGGAGAAGTTGGTGTGTAAACATGAGCTTCCCTGACGGAAGTCTTTGGTCGTTCAAATGGGTCGAAATGGAGGATAGAAGAAACTGAACTTTCTGGAGTAACTTCACTTCCATAAACAATGCACCATACATACATACATTTTTTAAAATAATCAAAAATAATTCTTGTTTTTTCCACTTATTTCTACATTTTTTTTTCCATTTAACCTGTTAACTAAATATGACGAAATATTACGTCAATAAGGATGACGACTTTTTTCATCACGGAAGCTACTTTAATCCCGCGGGAAACTGTCGGATGTGCGGCGGCAGCCTACGGGCCAGAACCAGGAGCGATGATCAATGGCCGGTGCAGGCTCCGCAGTTGAAAAGTTACATCGTTGTCCCCCCGGGCCGTTGCGCGTTAAATCACACAAAGGAATTCCACGAGTCCGAGGGGAGAGGTTGTGCGTTTCCCGGTCGCATTGTGCGCAAACGATACGCGCACGCGAGCTCGTGGCTGATTTTTCAAAGTGCATAATAACGAAAAGTCACCGGCACGATGCCTCGGGTACCCTGGTAATGGAGCCATTCGTCGAAAACGGGACGAAACATTATTATCGGTCAAACGCACGCCGAAATATGTAAATCTCGTCCGGCTGGAACGAGGGAGGGTTGCGAATTACTCGTTGGAACGAGGAGGGAGAGAGGAATCGAAATGCAGACGATGGAATTTTCCGCTCGTCGAAACGATAGGACGTAGTTTCGCGACGGAGACGACTGATTTTGGATCGATGACTGTATTTCATATAAACCATAGGGTAAGTGTGTCAGTTAATGTGTTCATTAAAAAGTTCAAACTTTTCGGGTCAATTAAAAAGCTATTTTTTTATGTTTTGTACTGGGGAACATTTTTAAATTATATTTTAATGTCTCTTATATAAATAGGTTATTTGTTATGAAGTATTATAATTAATATACGATAGCAGTGAAAATAAAAAAAATAAGTTTTTATAACTTTTGTTAGTATAATTATTTTCTTCCAATCGTAAGATATTACAATCTCTTTCGAATTCACCCAAGACTGCCTTCCCAGGGACCATTCGATCCAGCAGTGACGATTTTCCCAGAATACCGTTCACGTGCGAAGGGAGAAAGAGAAAAATATTTCAATTCCTCGTCAACGTGCACGCCCACCCCCACCCCCCTTCCCTCGAGGCGATCCTCGCCTCTTTCGCGCCAGGAGTCGATAACGTCGATTCTTATCTCCACCAGTGGGGGAATAATGAACGGGCATGGATCCGATGTAAACGAGAGCGGTAATGCGATGCCGCGCGCGATAAGGAGATAATGACGATGATCACGGGGGCCACGAAGGGAATCGTGCACTTTGTTCCCGCGGTCGATTACGATAATAATAATTACAATTAGGCTCGGGGCCCGCGAAGGAAAACGCCATTAATGGTATGCACGCGGGCCACGGGACAACGGGAAGAGAAGAAAACAAAAGGAGAAAAGCAGGGAAGGAAAGAGAGAAAGAGAAAGAGTCAAGGCAACTTCTCTAGCAGCGTATTATCGGGCCTCACCACGCGATTTATCGCGAAAACACGCGGCCCTCATACCACCGGATCATCGAACGTGACCGATCGATCGGTTCCGAGCGAAACTCGGAATAATACGAGACAGACCCCTACGGAATTTACATTAAATTAAATACTACAATTATTCGACCAGGGCCTAGTAATGATATACAATTATCCGCGATACGCTGATAATCGACCGCAAACAACTCACTTTTTGCCGACGGACACAATGCGGAACGTTCGCGCGAGTCACGGAATCCGTCAGTGGAAAACCGTGTATCTGATGTCGACGGACAGGGTGGATTTTTTTCTTTTTTTTTCTTCTTACCGCTGGCTATTTACCGTGGATATTTTCCTCGATGAGGGAATTACTCGAAGAGGGGATACGGGATTCTGTGGAGATTGTTGTTTGGTACACGGTGACTTTTGGTGATTTTTGTCGCGGTTTGTTATGAGATTCGACCGAGAAACTTGTAATACCGAGATCATTTGTAATTCGATGACATAACGTATATTTCTAATATTACTATTTTTAGTTCTAAATATTTGGTCGCCACGGCCAGGTTTCTAGTGGGGGCATTGTACGAGAAATCGGACACTTTTTGGAGTATTTCGGATTTTGTCGACACCTGGATATGTCTTCAGTGATCTCGGAATATATTTGAAAATTTTAACAATTGTCGATTGTACAGCTGTTTAAAATATATTGTCAACCTTTTTTCAATAAATCGTAACTGTTGAATTAACAAACCGATCAAAATGAGTTTTGTGGATGGTTATGGTACAGACATAAGAGTACCGAATAAAAATTATTTCGATTAAAGAAAAACTATTTTTTACCCATTTATTTTGCAATTGCAACTTCTGCAGCCCAGTAATAACACCTACTGCGCGAGGATCCCTGTACGAATGAGTAATCGATGAGTAGAAATGAAGTAGAGAAGACAATAGAATAAGAAACACTACATTATTATCGATGTATTTTCAATAGAATGAAATCCTCGTTAGAAGAAATATCTTGAAACCGATCACTATAAAACCGCGAAATTGCGTAAACGCTGATGAATAATGGGTAAACAGCCAGAGTGAGAGAGATAGAGAGGAATCGACACAGAACGAAACAGCGACTTCATTTTTACGTTTTCGATACGCCTGGTGGAGGGGGAGGTTGAGAGCCACCACCGCTGCGCACCACGCTCCAGGGGGTAAAAATGATGTTTGCGCGGATACGAAAATTACGAGCGATAGCCCGGGGAAACGAGTGACCGCCTCGTTATTGGCCACTTCGGTCGGCTCGCCGTCTGCTTTATTCTCGCGATATTCCGCTTTAATTTTCCACGCCCGGTGTGAATAACAATTATGTAATAATTTCAACCGGGCTACCACCCCCTTGTCGTCGTGCGTGTGTGCGCGTATATTCAGGCGCTGAAAAGCACGGACCACACATCCGCGAGGCCAGCAGGATAAATCGAAAATTTCATGCTGTCGGGACAAATGAATTTTTGAACTCTTCTGGTGCCGTTACCCTCTCTGTCGCCCCGGCCCCGCCGCCGCCGGAGGTCATATCTCAATAACCACGGTTCGAAAACGCTTGGATGAAAAAATAAAAAAATAAACAGGAAAAAAAAACAACGAAAAATTGCTTTCATGTGCCAGTAACGCAAAAATTTAACGAATTTCATTTTCACTCTATCCGGTCCAGTTATTGCTCCCTGTGATTCCGATCAAAAGAAGCGTTTTTAATTTTCTCGCGGCCGATGATTCTGGTGGACGATTAAATTATTATTTAATCGACGACACCACGGACAGTCTGCTCTGGAAATCTCTGAAACAATAACCGTGGATTTCCGTGTGGAAAACAAGGCGAGGGGGTGGAAGGAAAATGAAACGGATCGAGGTTCGAATCGTCGATACCCAGTAATCGTTCGAAAAATCATGGATCGCGGTCGTGAACAGCCAATAAACCAGCTTCCGTTTTTAATCGGTGCCGCGTCAGCGGGAAGAAGAACTCTTCCTAGTCAGGGGGTAACGTCAATCACGACACGACCAATGAGATTGTCGATAAGCCGGGCAGACAACATGGCGCTCCTCGGTGATCCGCGACTATCGGTCGATTCTGATTAAACTAAACGGCCGTTCGAAACATATTATCTTTCTCCGCCTTACCAGGGGTTATCTAATTTTTCTCCCTCGTCCTCTTTGCTCCTGTTCCATTCCGGCGTCCCTCCGACCCGCTGGAGTGGAGATACGAGCGATCGAAGCGGCGAGGTGGGAGCGTTCTACGGCAGTAAAAATGGCGGACCGTGTGTTTCTCAGAAGTGACGACGACAACGATGGTTTTATGTTCCGCGGACGCGCGTTATTACTAATTACCCAGGTTTCGTTTCTTTTTTCCCGGCGCCGATGTCATCGCGAGGTTACCACTCGTAGATAACGCGTGCATTTTTTTTCCCGCGGGAGCTAATAGATTAACAATGTAGTCGATACACGCGTGTATAATAAATTATACACTAGCCTGGAGCTGATGTGGATTATGTAACGCGGAATTTCCAAATCAATTACGCAGTTTCGCAACGAAAAGTACAGTGTCAACAGAAAATCAATTTAAGGTATACTTCATGTAATAATGTTACTTTAACTCTTAACAAACGAGCAAATCATTCTCGGATGTCCCTTTAATCGAAACACAGTCAACGAAACATTTTTCACAGTATCCCAACCTCCTCTTCTCCTCCGCGGGTCGGCGATTGTCCCTTCGTTTGGGTACGTAATCCTTCTTAAGACGTCCCCAAAACCCCCCTCTATAGCCAAGATTAACCGTAGGAAGGAGATCCAAGAAACTGGCCGGTTTCGACTCGATATAAACGCGTCTCTGCCTTACCAACCGGCTCGTATAATTGGTTGTCAGTCAAGTAGTCGGAGGTAACCCCCTCCGGGGTAGGGGGCTGGTCTCCTGTTTCTCCGTACCTCGAACCTCCAGGGATACCCGGTATATAGGACATCGAACAGGAGGAGAAGAAGACGAAGAAGAAGAAGAAGGCCTGATGGGATTTCACGTGCGATCGGTTAAAGAATTCTTGCCGATTTCGACGTCGATGAGAGAGCAGGCAAATTATCTGGATGGGCAGGAAGAACAGACATGGAGGGGCGAAGAGGAAAGGGGACCGCGATGAATTTCACGGACCGTCGAGACGCGAGAAACTTTCGGTAGGAGAATCGATAGCGATCGACGGGGAGCGAAAATTGGCACACGGGCCTCTTCCGGTGAAGGACCTCCCCCCGCACTCGGTGTGGTCCTGTCGCGAAATTAGTATGGAAAAGTGAAAGCCGGAAAAAGGGTGGGGAAAAAGTGCCGGCCAGACAGCAGTCAGAGTGGGGGAGTTGAGGGAGGAGAGAGAAACGATTGCGGGCTTCCTCGTGGCTAATGGCTTTTGGCACGAACGAGACTCTCCAAAGTACCCTTGACCCATCTAACGGGCGGGGAACGATAAATAATTCATCGGCTGATTTCATCCCGTCGCCGGGGTCCGGTTATATTCGCCCGGGCAAATTATCGGAGACTAATTAAGGGCCAATTAAGCGAGGACCTGCTGAATAATTCGTCCAATGGTAGTACGTACGACGCGTTCCAGGAGAGATGAAAGGGTGGTCCGTTCGCGAACGGAAGAGTTCATCGGACTTCGTGGATAGATACCGTCGAGAAGATGGAACTTGTCGCGCGATACGGGGTTCCAGTTTTTGGGGCCATTTTAGACTGGCTATTTAGGGGCTATTTTGGACTGGTAGGATTTTAGGACGGTTTTTTATTGTTCGTATAAATTGCGGAGGATTTTCTGAACATCCTAACGGGATGGCAAATATTTGCAGAACATTCTGATGATTCAACGTTCAGTTTCCTGCGAAACAGGGTGAGAAACGTTAAGGTGCGTATCCACTTGTTGCGTATCCTTGTATCGTATCACCGTTGCGTATCAATGCGATACGTAACGGTGATACGATACGAGAATACGCAACAAATGGATACGAACCTTTAGTTACCACTTGTTTACCTGTGTGTGGTTAACCCTTTAACGGTGTTTGACGAGTACACTCGTCATAAGAAAGTGATCACTTTTTAAAGAATAACGAGTATACTCGGATGAAAAGATAAAATACCTTCGCTATAAAAATTGAAATGTTTGTAAAAATTGAAAAAAAAAAAATACGTTTCTTTTATAAAAATAAGGAGAATCGAATGGTGTAAAATTTTCATGTATGTATGTGAATTTTTCCGATGTTTTTTAATTATGAACTTTTTAATTCGTAAGGAAGGAACGCACAATAAATATTCAAAAGGATATAAAATACCGACGTTACGGCATCGTAGGGTTAACACAAATTCAAGCGAGTTCAATTCGATCGATTCCCATTATCACGAATAACGCCGTACATCCCCGTGAACCGAGGGAAATCCACGGCTAAAGAATCGCCAGAACAGCCAGCCCCTCCCTTCGCCGTGTGCGTCGTCGCAAGTCGAATTTCCGGTCCATTTCGTAATTGGCGGTCTTAACGAAATTGTGTTGCCCGGGCAACGTCGATATCATCGCGAGATGGCGATTACGCGCACGATATACGGAAGCCACGTGATCACCAAAGGCAAGTCCATTTCCTGGTACATTAAGGCCAACAGTTAACGCGATTGAACACCGCTAGGAACGCGGACAGTGGGGGGTCGGGGGTGTGAGCACAGAGAGAGAGGGAGGATAGAGAATAGAGGACAGAGATCGTGGGCCAGTGTAAGCGTCGCGTAATGTATGTAATTAATGATTACTGGCACGCATCAAAGCCTCTCATTAATCTCACTAGCATGGCCGACGATGCGCGAAACGTTTGATCGTTCGATAGTAAACCAGCCGATTTCACGGTGCGTCGACGGATACGGAGACTCGTCGATTGCATCTAGCACACGACTGCGTTATTAATAGTGCGATTGTCTAGCCGAACAAACAACGTACCCCCCCACCACCCCTCGGTGTGTTCATCGATGCACTTTGTGCACTCGACGGAAAGAAGATGCACCCTAAATATCGGCTTGTGGTTCCACGGTATTGGGCTTCAATATTTCGGACAGAGGTCCGTAATATTCCACCATTGGTGGAACTCATTCTATTTTCGATCGTTAATGGTAGCAACGGACTCCCGGGTATAACCGTGGATCGGAAGCGAACGTGGTACAGAACTGATGCTTGTTTCTGGTCGAAGATAGAGACTTCTGTTTCACGAAATATCTTTGATGGCACGGTTCGATACTTGCGATTGTTTATGAATGGAACCGTTTCTTACGGAGGCGGTACGAGAAACAAATACACTTGCTTCTGTAAACATGCCACAGTGTGCCCTGTTGGGTAGTTTTGTGTTGGGAAATTGTGTTGGAACTGTGACAGTCGATGAGTTATTTGGAAAATGTACATTATGCTGTGTATCTGCTCTTTTGGACCAGTAATTAACCCTTGAATGGTAGGGTGGGTTTTATGGTCGTACTTATACATAATATTCATACAGTTATCCGAGAAATTGTTTATACAGACTATTCCAATATGTCTGTCAATTCTTGGTGAAATGCCAAATAACAGGGCAATAATAAAATATGTAATAAAGATGTACTGTAATTGTTCTATCTCCAGTAGTTTCTAACCTGAGGAAACTGAGTTTACGAAGTTTAATATTACACAATAATTGTCAACATACAATTTTAACTGTTGTTAGAAAAGTTTTAAAAAACTTTAAAACTTTCTTTTAACTTAAAAAGGAAGCTGTTAAGAAACTTTAAAAGTTTTGGACTTGAAAGAACATTTGTTCTTTTCTATACATATATATATATATATTTTATAGTGAATTTGTATTCCATTGTCCATTCTGGACCAATAAGACACAACTAGATCAATTAACTAAATTGTTTGAAAAATGTAGTTAGACCAGTGAAAACCTTAAACAAATTAAAAAAAATTCCAATGTTCTATTAAATTTGCTCCACAAAATCAAACAATTTCTCTGCGCGCTTTCTATAGTTCGAAAAATAAATGCGTGTACACACATAAACCGGGCATACCCTATAAAACCTCAAACATCGAGGCGAACTGGTTCAACTTCAGAAAATTATTCAATTTGCTACTTCTCGATCTTTCAATGTTTCATCGCGTCAGTGCACTTCAGAAATTCCCAATGGTGCATCTTTTCGTAGCGGTTCCATTTAAATCGTTCCAGTTTTTCTCGGTGTTGCACACACCAGAAACATCGAAGCGAACCTGCTGGAATCAGGTTTCGAGAACAAAAGCTACCCTGGACTGTAAAAAAACGGGGAGGGGGGGGGCAGAGAAAGACAGAGAGAGTAACGGGCGCAGTCTCTCCACCAGTTTCGCAATCGTCGTCGGTGGTTCCCACAATTTGCATTTTCTCGAGTGGCAAAACTCGCTCGCGATGAAAATGACATTTCCTGGCTCTTTAACCACACACACACACCCTCGCCTTCTTCTTCTGTTTTCCACTGTCGCCATCAATCGTTCCCCCCTCCACCATTGGGCCTAAACACGGCGGTTACACGGTTGCACGTGCGCGAACAACACAAATGACATTTCCCCAGCGTTTCCACCGGGCGGCGAATCAGCGGCAAATCTTGCGCGGGCGTTTCAAAGGAGCCGACGTTTTCCCTAAACGGTTAACTGGCCACGGCGGCTCTAGAAACGGAGAAAACATTCCACCCCACTCTTCAGATTCTTTTTCACTTTCGTTTCTCCCCTTTGCTCGTGTGTGTGTCGAGGCGACTGAGAGACCGTTTGGAAATCGAAATCTGGAGGCTTGAAACCGGTATCGTTTCGTGTTCGGTAACGAAATACGGTAGAGTGGATGCTCCAGTAAACGAAGACGTATATACCAGTAAATGAACATTATACAACTACGATTGTACGGTACTTTCTTTACACGGTTTTCAAAACGGATTCTTGAAAATAAAAAATTGTGGTATACAAAAATTTATGCGGCGTTTGTACAGTCAGTTTTGGGTAACGTTCGTTTGTTAACATTGGGATTAAACCGAAAGAAGAGAATTCTCCTAATGAAGAATTAATAATTTATGATAGTGATGATAGTAATTAAACCTTTGGACTAATTTTCTAATTGTGTATTTCTAGTTTCTATAAAATGAATTATATATAGCTTTACGTATTTGTTATTGTACTGATATTTTTTGTTCTTCATTTGTATTGTAGGTTAAAATAAATGAATTTAATTAAATAGCTGACTAAATGATGAGCATTTTTTTTTTTTTTTGCGGGTCACACCGTTTTCCATGCAAAAAGCCATAAACGGTATTCCGAGGAATCGATTTCCCACGTAAATCGGGATGATAAGTGTACATAAAAACGAGTAAATCAAGTTATTAAAATAAGCAAATGATTAAACATGAATTTTTAAATGATTAAATCTTGGATTTCCACATACCCAATTCTCCTCTCCCTTCTTACAACAAAGGTATTGTATACATTTCACGCAGAATTCGAGGTGTACTTACCGATGACGCAACGCGGTATCCCATAAGGAGCTGGTCCGCCGTCGATTTCACTAGGGCGACCCGGCATTTGTACCCTTTTATGTTCTACACGGTTGTACACCTATCACCGAATAATAATAGCGGGAGTCTTAAGCCGCGTCCCCTACCGTTGGTCTATCTTCCACGCCCGGACAATAAGACGGAATGGCGTCCATTGTCAGGGGAGGGCTGGGTCTCGAGGACAATTCGCCATGGATAAAGTTAGTCTCCGGATCGGCGGCCAGCTGAAGCCGATCGCCTTTAATGGATCGCTCGTATGTTTCCCGATTCTTTTTCGACTTATGCACTCTCTCTATCTATCTATCGTGCCTCTGTGCTCACCGCGAAATCGTGTTTCGCAATCACGGACCCACGTGAAATGTCTGCGCATTTTCGAACAGCTGCGGTGATTCTGACTGGTACGCGATAACTGCTCGTCGCGATTTCGGGACGAAACGAGACCACGGATATAGGTGTCTCGCGTATTGTCCAGCTTCTGGGACACGATTCGTCACCTCTGGGCATTATTCTCGTGTGACGGTACTTCTGTGTGTTGCACAGCTTTACTGAAAGTTATATTTGGTGTACCTATATGTAAGACACTATGTATTTCTTAGAGGAAGTCTGTGTAAGCTTCTATGAGACCCACGGATCTGTATTTATTTATGGCCATTATTTTGTGAAATATTTAATGCTCAGTGCCGCGGAGCGTTCGAGCACTCATCGAGGATTTACTGTACCACGTACACAATTTCGAGATTAGACGGCATTCGAAATGCGTCAAAATAACGCATCTTGTAAACAAAGTGTTAATCATCAATTATGTTCCATATTATTTATTAGTAAAATTGATTTTTCCTGGCGGTAAACGGGGATATCGAAACGATACGATTAGACTGCGGATCTTTATGTAAGTTTCGATTTTTATAGATTTATTTATGGAATGGAATTAAAGTGAAAAATTTATTTCCTTTACCGAAAGTGTCATTTGGTTTAAAATAAAGTAAAAGTTTTTACCACATTGTGTTTTGTACAGAATTTTGCGTTAAATATATAAAATCCGCAATCTGGATATGACGATCGACGAAGACTGTAGAGACCCGAGGCGCAGATAATAAAAGAAAGAGCACATTTCCTGCTGGGCAGGTAGCACCTCGAGAAAGTTCAGTTTCTGGAAGGAAAGGTGAACATTTCATGAAGGAGAACGGACGTACAAGTGACTCGATGGTCGTGGACACACAATAAACCTGCAGGAAACGCGGTACAGGTAATCCGGGAAGGTGTATTCTTCTTGGAAGACATCTATCAAGTAAAAGGATTTCGAATTCTAGTCGGAAGAGGCGAACAGTTCGTCACCCGAGTTCTTAACTGTTCTAAGTCCATTTTTGAAAAAAAATGTAGGTAATCTACATGCGTCTCATTGGTCCAAAGAATACAAATTTACAGTAATGTAAAGAAAATCCAACCTGCGAAACAACAAAAATTCTTTTAAGTCCTAACTCCGAAACTTTGAAAGTCTTTTTTTCTTAATGATGAAAAGTTTAAATACTAACAACAATTAAACATTTATGTTGATAATAAGATAAAATTGCTAAATATTGTAATAAATAGCTATTCAGTAGATGATACTATAGTGTGTTTGATTATTTCACTACTTTCCAGGTTCTATAATATTACACTTCGTAAACTTTAAACTCAGTTTTCTCGGTTTAGAACCTAGTGGTGATAGAACAATATCGATTTTGGAATGTAGTAGTATTTTATTCAGAGTAATGTTGATTTTAAAGTTCTACAATTTCCAAAAAAGGACTTGGTTCATCCTGAAAGCAATTCACCCTGTGAAATGTGTCTATCAGCTAAAAAAAGTTTCAGTTTGTAGAAGAAAATGACGAATATTTTCCAAGGAGGGATGTACGTCTAGACAATAAACCAGCAGAGAACAGTACAAGCCATTCAGAAATCGGTGATCTTCTTGGAAGTGTTCTATCAGACAAAAAACGATCAATATCTGCATATCGCGATGCTTGATATTTCCAGAAAACTGAAGAAGAGAGGTCCAGGTAGTCTAGAAAGGATATGTTCCTCTGAGAAGAAACTATCGATCACCGAAATTTTACTTTCCAGGGGGAAAAGTGAATATTCCACGAAGGACGACAGATGTTTGGATGATACACTAGTCCATCGTTCCATTGAAGCTAGACCAAAGGGTAGAAATCACAAAAAGAAGTACTATTCCAGGTGACACCTAGAAAGTAAATGCTTCCTAAAAATGCCCACTTAGGGCCCTATAGTATTCATAGACCAAAGAAAATGAATACATAAAGATCCACATTTTCTATATTACTTATACTCAAATATTGTATATACATTCTAATACATATATGTGTATACAGATTAAGAATAACTAATATACAAAAATTAACACACCTTAATTTCGACATATTTTTTAAAAATATGCAATACGAATAAATAAATTCTTGATATACCCATATGGAAAATATATTGCTTCTCGAGATATTAAAAATTTTCTTGAAAAAAAAAATCTGTTCTGTTTTTAATAAATATAGGCTAAACAAAAGTTATGATGAAATTACAGTTTGTCTGGAAACTGTTGGCAGCCACTGTATAATCCAAAAAATGTACGAATACTTATCGTATCTGAATCTGAATCTACTCTAATGTGTCTCTTTATAAAACAAATAACACGAATCCATAGAAACGATTACAAACAATTAAAAACCAAGTGTAAAACACCATTTAAAGGAAAAGTGAATTATTCAGAATAAAAGGCAGATTTGAAGAAGAGACACACGCACAGGTGATCAGAGAAAGGAGTATCGGTTCTGGAAGGACACCTATCGATCACGAATCTTTCGGATCGTCGAAGTAAAAGGTGAATATTTCGCGAGGGAGGACGGATATTTCGAGAGGTGAAGATCGTTCGGTCGCAGGTTAAAACCAACCGCCGACGGGGAAAGGGCGCAGGTAATCGAGGGCACCGAAGGTTGAGCACCCCCCGGTCAAGGGGAGGCCTCTGATTGGTCGAACGGGCCACGCACCTGGCGGACAGCTGCTACGAGATCGACGTACGCGCATGCGTCAGCGCCGTTACATCGAGTAATACGTGTGAATGCACGCGGGCGCACGCGCACATGCGCACTATCTGCCCTGCATCGATGTGTCAACACGCGCGCGCAGGCACAGAGGAGAGCAGAGAGAAACCAGCGCACTTCCAACGTTTGTACGAGTGATAAATCGTATCGAAGGGAAAAGAAGGACGAAAAACGCTGGGAATACTCCATTCGATACATTACAGTACATAGTTTACGAAATACAAAAAATTATATGTGATCGAGACTCCACTCTATGAAATTCTTGTGTAAGGTGGTACCCTAAACTCAAAAATCGACATAAGACGAAATTCTAAGGATACGTTTTTAAAATATCGCCCGTTGAATATTTTGGTAATTTTTTAAAATACGATCCGACGTTTTTGGCCACACCTCGAGTTACAGTTGACCAGCCTGAGCATAATCTTTATTTATACATCATTCAACGAGTGGAGTCCATAACTATAGATAAAGGAAGATGACCATTTATGTGGAATAAAATTTGGTTATTTTCGCTGACTCGTTTCGTTGAAGGGATAATAGACAATGAGCTGACGTCTGACTACAAAAGAATGACATAATTATAAAACCACCCCAAAGCTTTCAATTCTTATATATTATGGTTAAATAAAAACTACATTTCCCCAGAAAAATATAGATTATATTCCTAAAAAAAAAGTGGTTCGTTCTTTATTTTAACCGCAATACATAAGGCCAGAAAATTTTAGGACGGTTTAATAGTTATGCCACGCAGTGTATTCCTTTCCCACCGAACCAATGACAAAGCCTCTCACCCAGACACCAATCCAAACATCACAACATCCATAAACTCCAGCAACATCTACTCCAAATCCAGTTGGCCCTAACCCAGACACCAATCATCCAAAGACCACATCTCAACATCCACAAACTCCAGCAACATCTACTTCAAATCCAGTTGGACCAGCCTAGGGCCCGATCCGCTACCCCCAATCATCCTCAAAAAAAAAAAAAGAGAGATCCTCAAGGATCCAACAAGTTCGCTAATTTCCGAGAGCTACGACGACGAAAGGAGGTCCCCCATCATCGGGTCGGTTCGCCCACCGATTTCCAGTCCCCTGGAACGAAACGAAACGGAAGACGAGGGATGGGGCGAGGTTTCGACGGTTCCACGGAACAGGTAGAGGGTGAAGACCTGGCCTAGGAAGCGCGCAGTGGCAAGGGCTGCGAAGGAGGACCAGAAGAAGGGGGGATGTAAGGGGGAAGGGGATCATCGGTTGCAGGCGGTAGCACGGTATCCTGCGGCAGGTCCGGGGCAAGGGATTATGGGGTTTTAAAAGCGTGCGACCGGTTCTCCCGAGCGGCGCTAATCTCATTGTTTTACACACGGAACAGCAATAACGAGGTTGTGCAAGGAGACGAGGGTTCCCGAGGATTAGGGACCTTCGAAAACCTAAATCACACACAACGCCTCGAATCACCGCGAACCCGCGGCCCTGGGCCCCGATGAAGCTGTACCTCGGGGGTGAAAAAGATCGGATAGATTTTTCCAAAAGGTAGATAGAGGTAGCCGCGGAGATTGCCAGAACGATAGGAGAAAATTACGGACAGACATTTCGGTCAGGCTGGCCGAGAAGTTCGTAAATCTTGCTGTATCTGGCTGGTAATTGCTCGCGACTCCTCCCCGTCCCATGAAAATGAACCCTAGCACTTTGTGTTCGAGGGGCTTTTCGACCAGCTTTCAGCCAACGAACGAAATACAGGAAGGTTTGGCCAGGATTTCGAGTGGCTTTTTACCTGGTGAGATTTCACGTCCTCCGTTTTTGGGTAATGACATCGAGACTTTTGTTCCCACTGTTGCCATATGGCTATGTATTCTAAATTATGAAATAGAATATTAGTTAAAATAAAGTTAAACAGAGGCTCGACTTCGGGCAAAAAAAAAATTTTTTGTGGGGCTGAGAACCTTTCCCCCTTGCCATGAATGCTCCAAAGTGGACCCAAGTACGTCTCACTCATCGAGACATTACTGTACTTCCGAAGAAGGTACCGTACAATGGATTATCGTATCAGTTACCAATAGACTCACAGGCATCACATGGGCCGAAATTTTTAGAATATTTTGAATCGCTTTATATTGTGCCTAACAAAGCCAGAACAGAAGTAAAAAGGTTTTCGAGCACGCGCGCAGCTATCAACACGATTGCACAATTCAATCGTCGATAGGTGAAAAGAAGTTCAGATTAGGCGCACCTGTGTAAAGAGATCGACGCATCGAGGAAGCCTCCAACGATCGACGGTGTTTTCCATATCTCCCAGGGCTTATTACGTTAATCTCGCGATGGAGGGGCGACAGAGAGGGGAGAAAAAAGGAGAACGTGGGCTCCGAGTCGCGATACTAGCGATGAAAAGCCTCGCGGAGGGGAAAATTGATTCTCTTCTCTAGGGGGGGGAGGGGATAGAGGTAAGAAACCGAGCCGACCCTTTATCGATCCCCAGACTATTCCACGCAATCTTCCGTCGGGAGGATCCACATTGGCCTGTTTCAAGACCGTTCCTGAAAAAAATGGTCGTTTCGTCAAAATGGAAGGTCGTTCCCATCCGGACCGTCGTGTATGTATCATCGAAGATCCCACGGAAAAGAGTTTTTGTCCCGTCATAAACGAGAGTCACGTTCTTCCTCGAGATTCTCGAGATTAACCTGTTAGCTGGGGACGACGAGTGAACTCGACCTTCGTTTATTGAATCACACCACGCTGTGAATTGATATTCGTATTAACGCTAGGACTACCAAACCCATAAAAATCGAGAGTTTCTTATTTTAGGATTACAGAAATTATAATAGTGTCTTAGGCGAAATTTATAAAAAATTGAACTGTTATAAAAAAGCTGTGTCCATATACAGTTACAGGAAAGCACTCCATTCCAATGAGTTCAAATTCTGCCAGTTTCTCTCCATACTTCGTCAAATCCTTATCCAGTAGTTATAGTGTTAAAATAAATTTCGTTGAAAAATTCTCGAATAAGTTATCAAAAAAATTTACTTTAACACTTTAACCGTTAAAAAAAAAAATCTTCGCCCAATAAGCATCCATTTAAAAACGCTCACGCGAGAACAGTAGTACCCAGAGAAACCTCCAATACCAAAACTGTCCCTTGACCGCCATCATAATTTGCAACCCTCCCCGGTACCAATAACAACATTTCCCGCGCGTATCATCGCTGTGTGCTGCTTTTTGTTCCGCCGCGAACGAGGGTCACGTTTTTTTTTTTTCATTCCGTAGCTTCATCCCTCTTCGTTTTTTCCACGATCTGTAATTTTCCTCTTTCTCGTGGAGAACGAACCGAACCACCACCGTTTCCCTGTCTCCTCCAGGGCGTGTGGAAGAAGGAAGGCAGCCGCGGCAAACTGCAGTTAAGCGGGGATACAAAAAAAAAAAGGAGAGAAAAAGGGAAGAGACGAAGAAACCCGACGTCGAGAAAAAAGAAAGTGAGACAGTGGGGGGGAAGACGAAAGGGAGCAAAGGAGAGATAGAAAGAGAGAGAACACGGAGCAAGAACCTCCCGACACTCAGGAAATGACCCACCCATTGGCGTAGTCGCGGGACCATAATTCTGACCGTCGAAAACCATAATTCCCTGGGACCGAACGGGAACGCAGCTCCTCCTCGTGTTTCTGGCTGGGCCCCGGAACTCACTCCGAGGCTGTGGGACCGTCGTCGTAATTTTGGATCGAATTTCAGGACCGGTCACCCCGTGGGTCTCGAATTAAAATCCGAGACTGGTCGCGTAAATAACGCCACGTGAGAACAAATCTGACGCGGCTAGCACCAAATTGGCTCCCGCCACACGCTTTCGGCGTGAACCTCGTGGGTAGGTACGTTTTTCGAGCCGACTGGACAGCAGAAGAGAGGGGGGAAAAAAAGAAAGAAAAATACTGACACAGAAACGACGGGGATGACTCGGCCGGTTTCGGTTAGTTGTCGACGGGGAGAAATTAGTAAGCCGTCATTGGAGACCGACGGAAGTGAATTCTGAAAGGCTCGAATTTCGTTGTGATAAACAATTTTCCTCTGGGTTTTTGAATGTTTCTGTTTTGTCGATTTTTCGGCTTGTAATGTTAGTAGACTACGGATGTTTATATATTTATGGCAGTCAACATTCAGCCGCAAGAGATTTTTAATTTCGAAATAAGGGTCATTTGGCATGTTTTTCTAAACTCAAAACAGGACAAGGACAGGTGGGCTGATTGAGGGACTATGCTAGTGTGACGGTTTCAGAAAATCGGATTTTTATGCTCTAAAACAGTACTTGAAACTTTGCTCGCGTTTTTCTCGCAGATACTTTTTCTTAATCGGCGACCATGATAACTTAAAAACTAATTGACCGATTTAGTTCAAACTTGGCACATCTGTTCATCAGATATATTGTAATATATTAAAAATTACAAATTTGCGGGTTAAAAAACCAGCCATTTTTATGCAAATAAATTAAACCTTTTGTTTGGAAAATATTTGTTTCTTTTTTATTTCACACAACCACAAGAGTCTATACTATGGCCGCCACAGAAAGGAAATTTCGTTAAGACGCTCTCACAAACGAACTGTAACTTTTAAAAAATACATTGTTTTTCCTTTATAAAAATATAGCATACTTTACAAATATTACTTAGTAAATATATATATTATTCAAATTCATAAATTCAATAGTTTTTCTTTAAAAAATTCCTAAGAATTGCCTTATTATATACTCGTCACACTAGCATAGTCCCTTAAAGGGCTGTTCTCTTCCAAAAAGGACGGTTGGCAACCCTAGGTCTGAGCCACCACCGACGTAATAAGTCGACGTCGACCGATTACATGCAGGTATTTCCCTCTGTCTCCCTTCGAACGAATTATGTCCGCGGGCGGAAGAGATGGCGGCCGCTTTCAATGGCAAATTAAAAGAGACACGTGTACCTTCGCCGCGGTCGTCTTGATCGATTCGAATTAACTTATAGTACGAATACCCTCTGTGTATGTCTGTCGTAGGAGGGTGAGGGGGCAAGTAATATGCTTGAATTTCTGAGTGGTTTAGTAATCGGCATCGACAGCCAGGATCGAGGAGAGGCCACACGAACAAGCGTTTTCGGTGGCTCGATTTTCTTGGCAAAGAGAATCGTGGTCTGTTCCTCCACGCTTCTTCGTACGAAACCGCGATGCTTTCCACCACGAAATTATTGACTGTTGCTATAAATACGCCTCCCGACGCTTGCTATAGCCCCGCGAGGCGAAGCCTTCCGTGCATGGAGATCGTTATCCGGCGTGAAAGGACTTTGACTCGCGGAAAAGAAATGCCTGATTCGATGAGGTTAAGAGGTTCGATTGTTCGGCAGGCAAATGTGCTGAAGGTATTCTCTCTTTGGTTGGTTCATGATCGTGGGAGCATCGAGAGAGGAGAATTACTGTGATCGATACATTTGAAAATTATCTCCATTGTGTATAGTGAAAATTAACTTTCAATTTTGTTCGCAGGTAATTCCACTACTATTTCTCGAGTACTATCGGTAAGAGGGTAGAATCTTTAACCCCCAGGAACGACCCACCCTACTCACAGTATAAGGAAAAAAAAAGAATGACTGTGATCGATTGAAAATTTAGTTAAATAAATTATGGCTGGGGAGGGTTAGAGAAGAATGCGTTTGTACATAGTGGTTTTAATAGGAATTCGATATTAACCCCTTGAGTACCTAATAAGTTTTCCGGATACCGTCCAAAAATATCTTGAAAAATATGCGATTTTTGTGGTATCTATTAAAGGCAACATATTTCTGCTAAAAATGAAGATATTTTCAGGTTTTTTTTTTTTAATTGTATTATTCCTATCCAGTAAACGTATGTTGCACTATATATATAAACTTATTTTGTAAAAAATTAAGTGTCGGTACATGTGTTTAAATTATATTAAATTAAATTATATTTAATTATATCCTTTTGTATCTAGGAAAATATTACCGACAAAGTTAATTTTTAAGAATGAAGTGGTAAAAAAATCGTATGGTAAGGGGTTAACAGCGAGTAGTATAATTAATACTATTTTCAATTTCCTATAGTTACCTATAATTTTATTTTTAATTTTCTATGGGTTGGTAATTATTTTCAAAATAAAGATAACGAAACAATAGGATCCTTACTGTGTTTACCCAATTTTTTGTCACGTTGAAGTAAGTTTCTGCATAAATTGGCCCGGTTTTCTATCAAACTTTGATTGGACAGTATGAAATACGCCCGGTGAATAATTGAGAACCCTGCGGCCGTACGTAGAAGCAGCGTCGTATCAGGTTCGGATTAGGGTTGCTCCGAGCCAGTTCCGATTTCCGTGGAGATCTCACGGTAGATGGTGCCTACCACGGTGCCTGCCCCCAGATTATATCCTGCTGATCCTCCAACGAGTTTACGTCCCTTCGTGGTGTTCTTGCTATTGTTGTTCGTTCGCGCCGTTGCCACCCCCTAGACCGACCGACAACCCCACTCTCTCACTCTCTTTCTACCCGTTGCATTTCGCCCAACTCGAAACTTTTCTCGACTCCTCACCCCCTGGAAGTCACGAAGCAAGTTTCGGTTTCAAAGATAACTCGCCTCGCTCTTTATTTCTCCACCACCCTCCCCCCGTATCGTCAATCTTTGCGGGGCAACCCTTTCTGTTCCTAACGGTTCTTTTTAAAAAAAAAAAAAAAAGAGTAATTTTAACAAATTTTTGTGAACTACCTTATACTATATGCATACTGTGATATGAATGTGTCAACCCTTCAGTCCTTCTAATGTCTGTTATACTCAAAGGAGCACGCAAGGTTTTTTTATTAATGATAAAATATAGTTCTGGAATTTTTATTTCGTCTCTACGTGGAAAATTATATTTTTAGTGGAACGAATTAACACACGAAGGACAGACAATTTTCATGGTAATAGAGTGCACGGAGCCTGGGGCCCTTTAGGCACTTATGGGTAATTCCTTCTGCGTGTATTTTGGATTGTGATTTTTTAAGAAAGAAAGGAAATCCTGTAAAGAATACTTAACTTATATTAACTCTACTCGATCTTTTTTGGCTCACCGCCTCCCATTTCAATCAGTCTACACTGCTACGCTACAAAATCCCTATTAGGTCCACCTGGTTCCACCAAAAAAGCCTCAAGAGGTTCCAGAGACCTCAAAGTATCCCCGAAACGCATCGAAAACGGTCCAGATAAACGAACCGCCATCCTAATCCCCGGTATCATTCCGTGTAATTGAATCAGAAAATCTGGTTCGTCGCGTAGACGAGGCAAATTGCACGGTATTACCGTGAGCAAAAGTGCGAAACAGGAGGAGGATGGGCAGAAGAAAGGGAGATCAAAGGGGTGGAAACCGTCGGGCAGGCACCGAGCTAGGCACGATCTGCGGTCAGATCTCGCCGGAAATCGGAACCTGGCTGCTCGGGGCGAACCTAATCTAGACCTGATCCAACCCCAAGGCTCGAGCAGCACGCCGTTCTCGCGGTGTTACGGCCTCTGTGGACGCTTCGATCCGCCTGGCGTGCAATGTTCATATGTGCCTGGACCGGCCCCCTACACGTTTCGTGCGATTATGCGAGCTACCGTTGCCCAGATCGATCCTTCGAGTCGAACGCGAGGGCCCGCTGGCTATAACGTGTCCTGTGTGTACTCGATGCTCTGTGCCACCCTATATGTACGCTAAACCGAGTGGAATTTTCGACTGGATCGGTTCAAGGAGGTTTAATAATTCGATTGCGGATTTTATGCATTTATAGCCTATAGGACTCTGTGGAATACAATAAGAGATTAACAAAGTTTAATAAAAATGAGTTGAACAAGTCAAGTTCTCTGAGGATCACTTGGTAGAAAATTGGTAGCTAGGCGGTAGGAAGTTCCTTTCGTTTTATTTCAACCGGAGGGATCGAATTCGAAACGAAAGTCAGCGGAGCAGGTCGGTTCCGTGACTTTAAAACCGAAACCATTCGTCCTTTGAGGGCCTGACGGTTGTTGATTAAGGCTCCCGTTCGAGTAGTCGGAAGGAAGAAAGAGAGAAACGGAGGGGGATGACGAGGGAGGAGAGGTCAGGTTATGTCCGTGGAAGTTTTACGGCGCTTGGGTATCCGTAAACGCCATATGGCCCAAAAGTCGCCATGTTTCCTCTTCGTTTTCTTTCGTCCCGGAGCGGACCCGTCCCTCGTTCCAATTTTTTTTTTCTTCTTCTTTCACGCCGCCCTTCGCTACTCCCTCCGGTTCCTGATCGTTAAGGAGATCGCCCGAGTCACGTTCACATTACGCGTGTGTATTCTTTATCCCCGGTCGGAAATGAGAAAACCATTTCGATTGGAGACGCGGCCTAAAGTCTGTTACACGCTCGAACGATCGTGGAACGCGGGTTGAAAAGGTTCGAAGAGTGTGTCGAAAAAAATCGAGTATTTCACGGAAACGATTTTCGTGGAATTTTTTTTTGGTAGGAATTGTACACTTGGATGCAGAAAGTTCTCGGAGGATGTCGAAAGTCGTCGAAAGCAGAGCTTAGAAAACTTCTCGATGTTTATAGCCTCTTTCTAACAATGCGGACGTTTATGCAAGTTCATAATTTCAGATGGTAACAACTAAAAATTAAAATGGACCAGAATTTTGAATTCTGTACTAGAGGCTTTGCTATGTTAATAATAACACATAAATAGTGTTAGACTCTATTGAAATCGTTATCTTATGGCATTTTCGAAGAATAAAAAATTCTATAAATGCATAAACATCCAGAGTCTACGTAGTAATAATGTATAAACCGTACGGAATTGAACGGGTTTGTCGCGTATAATATATTTTTGGGTTGCTTTGAATTATATAAAAAGAAATTCTCAAGGAATCTTTAAATCCAAGTACAATTCCGTACAACCGCTGCATCCAAATGCACACCAGTCTAAAAGGTAGTTTCACAAGGCTCGAAGCAGAAGCAACAGAGTCGTTCACTCACCGGAGACGTCCCTAACGCCCCGCTTAATCGACAAGCAACAGGAACTGCGAACTCACCTGAAACAGAAGGAGAACGAAACCGTTAACAAGAGAACAGATCGTCGTGTTTGAAAGCATGTAATTACGGCTCATCTCACACGCGTGTAGTCGAATGCTCCAGGCTCGTCAAACTTACACAGAGATGATCGAGCATCGGAGCATATACAGGGTGTACCACGAAACATCATCAGCTTAGATGATTATTTAACTGCTAGTTGTTCGATCGAAAAAATTTTCGACTAATATTACATGGATTTATATAACTAATATAACATTCAAGGAGAGTTTAAAACCATCTTAAATGGTTGTACCAAATTTTTTGTCCACCCTTTTTTCCAGAGTTTCCAAGGTCACCGTCAGTTTTTTGTATAGATAAACTTATAATTGTTTTATGTCGGTATTTTAACAGACACTGAGATGCATTTAGCAAGCATCATAACTAGACTGCGGATTTTTATGCCAAATGAAATTTTCTAAAATAATTTGTAAAGACAAGAAAAGTAATTTGTTATTCTGTCATGCGTAGGTAAATTTAACTGAGATTCCGTGACTTTTATTTGAAAGAATTTACAAATTGAATTATTTATCTCTTCATTGTATTAATTTTTCATCACTTTGACACCGAGGGACAAATTAAATTGGAAAAATGAGGGACGTATGAGAGTTAAGCATGCAAAAAAATGTTCGATCGAACAGATAGAAGTAGAATAATCTAAGCTGATCGTGTTGTGTGGTGCACCCTGTATATCGGAGCATCGATGCGCGTGTGTGTCCGTCGTTGACGGGTGACGCCCACTCGCGACGCGTTATTAAATTGCTAGCGCACGCCTGGGCCAGTATCTACACGCTAATAACCATTGTTTGCTAACACCTCCGAGCCACGGGAACAAAATCCGCGTCTAACGACCCGCGAGCGAATGAAGGCTGAGGGCTCGAAAGCGTTCCCTCTGTCGCGACTCTTTGTTGTCCCGATGCGGTTCGATGAGTTTATGAATTAATTCCACGGCGCGTGTTCGGCGCGCGACGATAAAACGAGGCACCCAATTGGTATCGGTTTTATCGCCGTTGGAAAATTGGGAATTTTGCTGACAGAAAACTTGCATTGAATCGGGGCCTGTTTTGAGGAGAAATCGTGGATGACTGTTTTATTTATTTATTTATTTTGCAGGATAATTCCCGTTAGAATATAAGAAGAAAATATATGATAATAAAATGGACAGAAAGAGATGTTACAGGTGATGGTAGTAACATTTATATGTGATCGAATGTAGCATCAATATCCAAATGAAGTACCTGGGAAACTAGATAGTGATTAAAAGTATAGGTGGAACTATGGATTATAGTGAAAATTTTGGCAATATTCCACGATTCTCTTAATTCCACATACTATAGGTGACACCGTCAACCCCCGATATTAATGATATACTGAATAATTTGATGACCAACACTATGTAAAGGTACACAAATTTCCGAAATAATTGATTAAAGAGGTCCCCTCATGAAGTGAGATGAAACAAAAGTACCATGGAGCTGTAGGGATGACAATTAGGTACATGGCGATTCGCGAGGCGCGCTTATAAAGAGGAACCACTGTCCAACACTTAAATGTCCCTTTTCTCCATAAGTCCAATCCACAACGAGACCCAAGAAAATCTCTCGAATCAACATTGGATATTACACAGGGCCCCAAAGGCGTGTTTATAAAGAGGGACCACAATCCAACACTCAAGGGTCCCCTTTCTACGCAAGTTTAATCTATAACGAGTCACCAGAAAGTATCTGGATTCAACGTTAGTTATTACCTAAAGGATCCACAAGTCGCGTTAAAAAAAAGGGACCACTGTCCAACACTTAAATGTCCCTTTTCTCCCTAAGTCCAATCCACAACGAGACCCAAGAAAATCTCTCGAATCAACATTGGATATTACACAGGGCCCCAAAGGCGTGTTTATAAAGAGGGACCACAATCCAACACTCAAGGGTCCCCTTTCTACGCAAGTTTAATCTATAACGAGTCACCAGAAAGTATCTGGATTCAACGTTAGTTATTACCTAAAGGATCCACAAGTCGCGTTAAAAAAAAGGGACCACTGTCCAACACTTAAATGTTCCTTTTTTCCATAAGTCCAATCCACAACGAGACCCAAGAAAATCTCTCGATTCAACATTGGATATTACACAGGGCCCCAAAGGCGTGTTTATAAAGAGGGACCACTGTCCAACACTAAAGTTAAGATTCACCATCGGGTCTATCATCATCAGCCTCAACCAAGTCAGCCGTGGCACGATGCACGAGAGCAAGAGACGTCGTCGAACCTTGGAAATGGGGGTTGGAACGGGGGGTTGTTGCATACCGAAACACATCCAGCTGGCGCCTCTCGGCGCTATGGCGGCCGTTATAAGCCCGCTACCAAATCAAGCGTGTGTGACACACTAATAATCGGACGTATATATGGTGTCTATACAGTGGCTCCCGGGTATGGCACACGTGTATACATAAGGGGTGGAAGCGGGGGTGTAGCACCGTTTATATAGGTATCACACATTCCTGTCAAGCTACATCTATGAGTGTGTAACCAGGGCTTCTATATGCAGCTTCACCACACATACACACACCGTTGAAATCCGTACGAACGGATATAGGTGTATATCTTGTCAGGCGACACGTATACGAGGGCCAAACACAGGTGAGCCGGAATATAACGGGGGCAATTAGAACACGAGCGCCCGAACGACAACGTGATTTTCCGCGGAATTTTCACGCCGCCACTTTATTAATTTCCGCTTAATTAAATCGCGCCTCCGGAGGGATTACGCGGAGGATTATACCGAGGGGGTGGGGGAACGGTCGAGTAAGCGGTGACCAGAGTCCACGGAGAACTTGGATGGAACGGTGCAAGAGTTTGCGTAACTACTTATCCTTTCGTGGACACTGTTTATACTACTTTTTGGCCTTGTCTGTTTTCCGTTCAACTATGGGTGATTTCTTCATGGCTTGTTGCAGAACCGAAGTGTTAATTTGGCCCAATTTTCATTCGATTTCTTCATGACTTGTTACAGAACCGAAGTGTGAATTTGGTCCAATTTTCACTTAATCAAACGTGCGTTGTTTACGGGAGTACGGTTGGCGGAAGGGATAGATGTGTCGTCGTAAAATTGAAAAGAAGGTTAAAGTACTGGAATTTATAGGTTATACTGGGTGAGGCATTTGAATATCTTTGGTGTTACTGGTGATAGGAAAAAATGTGTCAGGCCAAACTTGTATGGTATCGAGGAGCACATAATTTGATGTGAATAGTTTTTTGATAGGTGGACACGTAGAGGTCATATGAAGGTCAACTTTGTTTTTTCAAATGGAAAGATACATGTTGCTTTACGTACCATCTAGTAAAGCGTTTTAAGACGAGTACAAAGACCTATTAATGAAGATACGTAAAAAAACATGTGTTTCCATTTGAAATAATAAAGTTGACCTTCGTATGACCTCTACACTTCCACCAGTAAAAAAACTATTCACATCAAATTATGTACTCCTCGATACCATGCAAATTTGGTCTAACTAATTTTTTCCTATCGTAACAGTCAAGACATTCAGGTGCCTCACCCTGCATAAGGTGTGAAGGGACACAAGCCACACGCAGGTGATACACTCCACACGATAATTTCCTCAGTTTCAAACACAAAAAAAAAAAAACACCAACGTGGTAAATGTTAATTAGAAGCTATAACTTTCCCGCAGCGTGAACCGTCGAGGTCTCCGCAGCATCAACAAAACCCGCTAACCAAGGGTCTACTTTACGACCACGTTATCTCGCTTCCACCAAAATCAGAAATATCTAATAAAATCACAGATTCCAAAAAAAAAATTCACGCAGCCGTGTTCCATGCGTCAGAAACATCTGTCCCATAAGTCAGTGATCAGGTAATCACACGTAATCGCAACACGTCTCCAAGGTGCTCCAAACTCGAATCGAACGTAAAAAGTCCGTACATCCGGACCACGTGTATACGCCTGGCCACGCGGGGAATACGCGTGTCGCTTGCTGGATGCAACGTATCCCGTGCAAACAGAATCAAGGGGATAATGGTTACGAGGAATGGATATATCAGTCGGGTGGGGCGCGCGCGCGCACGTTGGATCCTAGGATACCCGCTATTAGTAGAGCTCCAGGCGTATGGGATACACTGTTGTCACGCGAGTGTAGCCTGGGTATGCTGAAAACAGATCGCCCATGTGTGTGTGTGTGTATGTGTGAAGGTACACCTGTGTATGTGTGTCTCTAATTACGCGTGTGTGCCCGTGCCACTGCGAATATATTCCCCGGGCAGAGTATCTATTTACGCGTGTATATATGTGTGTTTATATATATATATATATATGTATGTTGGGCGCAAATTGTGGAGTGGACTGTCGCGCTTGTGCGCTCGCGTATGGACTAGAGGGGGAGAGATCTGTAGGTACAAGCGTGATCATATGGGTTACACATACGTGCCTAAGTACCAATGCTAATCCCGACCATAGATTACGAGAGGAGCAGCGACGATCAACCGGAACCACGGCCGCAGGAAATTCGAAGACCCTTTGGCTTCTGGCTTCTAGCCCCGGGGAGCCTGTAATATCGTCCCCAATTCCTTTTCGACGTGGAATTTATTCGCGATTCCGAAATAGCAGGTGAATGGACGTCACCGGATTTAATTATAATTACGGTTACCCGGGTTGTACAACCCGGTGTTTCTGCGGCGGTGGATGGCGAAGGCACGGAGGAGCGCGTAATCTGCGTTTTGGATCTGTAAATTATTCAGTCAGATTCGATGGGGGCATCGTGCAGCGAACGTATCGGAAAGGAAGTTGAAAAGGATGTATCGGGTCCCTTTTACACTAATTTTGAAATAATTTCTCTTGATTAACGCTGTTACGAAATTTCAGGCAAATGTTGGAGGGATACAATGGAACCTTCTTACTAATTTCCAAGTAGATTTTGTTGATCTATCATAGTTGAAAAATTGCCTATTCCTTGAGTTCAAGGTAAAGTTGGGGGATGCATCGGATTCTTTTCATTAATTCTTAAATAGTTTTTCTTAATCGAACACAGTTAAAAAATATTTTATTTCACGAGAATAAAGCTAATGTTGTGGAGATAGAAGGGATCCTTCTTACTAATTTTCACATAGGTTTTCTTGATCTATCTCAGTGGACAAATTGCATATTCCTTGAGTTCTAGCCAAAATTCGGGGTATGCATCAAATCCTTTTTACTAATCTTCAAATAAGTTTGTTTTATCTAACACAGTTGACAAAGTACCTATTCCATGAGTTCAAGCTGAAATCAGGGGGTGCATCAGATCCTTCTCACTAATTTTAAAATACGTTTCCTTGATCTAGCACAGCTAACAAATTTCATATTCCTTGAGTTCAATCCAAAATTAGGCGTATGCGTCAAACCCTTTTTACTAATGTTCAAATAACTTTTTTTGATCTAACACAATTGACAAATTGCCTATTCCACGTATGAGACTACTTCTAACACAAACAGTAAATTTCAGTATTTAAATATAACGACAAAAAATGTCCTATATTCGGTCATGAATATCATCTGTGATCGTCTCAAAGAACTTATTCATCATGAAGCTGAAATGCTTTTTCCACAGTCCCTACCGTTCCCAGTTAAACTCTACAAAGGGAACTCCAGTGTCACGGTTCACCCGCAGATTACTTGAAACAGAATTTTTCTCCTTTTTCTGCGGCTAACAATCGTGGCTTTTGCGATCGACTGTACGCGGAGAAGAGAATGAGAGAAACGAGAAAGCGAAAGTGCACGTCGTTGGCGGTGGTCCTGGTCTGCGTGCTGCCGCGGTTCAATTAAGACGAAAATTCGAGACGATCGCTGGAGCGTGCGCGCGCGCACGTCGATCGTGAAAGCTGTCGAATGGGATCGTTTTACGAATGGGATCCACAACCGATCGATAAACCGAAAAATCGACGTCGTTTCTCGACTTTCCAGGAGGTCGGGAACGTAATTGACCGCGTCGAAAATAATAATAAAAAAAAAAAATAAAAATAAAAATAAAAAAAATGAGAAGGATTGAATGAAATCGATAGGCCCCGTTACGTCGCCTCGTTTCACCTGTTCCCGTCGTGAAACGCCGGGGCTAACGACGAACTTCGCTCCGGGGCACCCGAGAATTTTATGCAAATCGTGGGGCGGCGCTCGCGCGACCTATGGGCGACGGTCAGTTCGAGGACTTATCGATCGTTTCGATGATAATCGGCTTTTCGACTTCGATATTTAGATACTCCGGTATTAAGTCCCGGTCGACGACCGAGTTTTATCTCTCGAGGAAACGATCCCGAGCGCAGGCGTCTTTCGTAGGTTTTGTTCTTGATCGTTTCGCAGTTCGACAGATTGAAGATACAGTAAAACTTGGTTTAGTACACAGAAGGATCTACAGTAAATTCTCGATAAGTGTTCGAAGACTTCTCAGCACTAAGCAGAGGTCCGCAGGTGTAACGCTGGCTTTTTAATAAGACGTAGCACAGTGATAGAGTTTGGAATTCTGATGGCAATAATATTTGTTTCAGCCGCATATGGCCATTAGTTTACGAAATATTTCATGTTCACTGCCGAGGGGCTCCGAACACTTATGGAGGATTTACTGTACAGCGTAAGCACCCGGTTTTCATCCCCACCACTGGAAAGGTAACCCTTTGAACGAATCAAGCATACAATGTAACACACTCGCGATTCCAGAGAAATTTACTACAACACTAATGCAACGATGAAAATTTTTTATTTTTGATTTCTGTTTCAATGAAACTTTTACTAAACTCATTTGTCAGATTTTTCTGACTAAAATAAGACCAAACACGATATAATTTGAATTATATTTACTTACTGACATTGATTAAGTGCCATAAATTATCAATAAGTGAATATGATACAAATTATACCGTGTTCGGTATCATGTTAATCAGAAAAATCTTACAAATACGTTTGTAAATGTTTCATTGATAGAAACTCCAAAATGGAACATTTTCATTGTTGCATTAGTGTCGTCTTACCGACACCCATGTGAACTTTGTCAACACCTCGATGCTTTGTCCCTTTTCCTTTTCACTCGCTGTTTTTTTTTCTACATTCGATATTGATTCAATATTTAGAATCGATTCCTCTATTTCGTAAGCACTCGCGCTTCAGTTCCGATTTTCGAGTGTTAATCCAAGTTTTACTGTATCCAGATGTAGATCCGCGAATGAGAACCGCTTGGGTTGATGCGAGAGGGCTAGGTTAAAAGCGGCAATGAATAGAATTGATATAAATGGGACGGCGACCTGGCTCCGGTCTCGATGCTGATTGTTTTTTCTTTCCCCTATCGTCGGATCGGACGACAAGTGCCGCGCTTCATTGCCGGGAACCCAGTTTCTCTCGTTTTCGAACCTTTGCCGCCCCGATCGACGGCGAAAGAAACTCTCCTGGCTGGACTGAACACCTTTGGCGGAAACACGAAGATTCGAAGATGTGGTCCGTAACGATACAAAATTTCTTCGGAAAAGAAATTTTCAGAGACAGAATTTTTCTTTTTTTTTTTTAGAAATTCTCGGTCTTTTGCGTTGCATTATCGTATATTCGAATAAAAAACAGATTTATTCGAATTAACCCTCATCCGTCCCTCATTTTCCTAAGTTAATGTGTCCTTCGGTGTCGTACTGACACAGTGATAAGAAATTAATATAATGAAGAGATAAATAGTTGAATTTGCAAAAGTCTAAAATAAAAGTCACGAAGCCTCAATTAAAATTTACCTACACATGACAGAATAACACCATTCCTTATGAGAAAAATGTGTCAAATTGACAGAAGGGACGGATGAGGGTTAATTTCTTTTTTAGACTGTCAAAAACCATGTCACATATAATGAATTTTCGAGTCAAGAATCGACAGTAATTGCCATTTACCATTTACTTCAATAACCGACTAAAATAACCACAAGTTAATACCGAATTTCCTCAGAAAAAAAATTTTCTTAAAAGTACTTATGTAACCTCACAGTATTGTGACACGTGTCCCTTTTCCACTGCGCCTCTCATTTTCAGCGGTTCCTCTCCCCCAATTCACGTCCATCAACAGGAGAAACTCAACAAACCAGTCACACCTCGATCCACGCATCTTATAAAAAAAAAAAAAAGGAAAAAAGATTCGCAATGTCCCACTGAATTGGTCGCGAGAGTTATCCAGCGAAAAAAAAAGGGGGAGGGTTACCTTATACGGAGCGGAGATCCAACGGTCGAAAAACTCGCGCGCAAATCGAAATTACAGAGTGGCCGGTTACGAAACGGGAATAAGGGGGGGGGGCGATATTTCGTCGGGGCCACTTACCAGTCCCAGCTTAATTTAAACGTTTAATTGCGACGCCGCTTTTAGCGGAAAAATGAACGCGCGACCGGCTAATTAAGTCCCAGCCCAAAGAGAGAGAGATAACGCTTTCATAACGAACACACAGCGGACCCCTCCTCTGCCCGACGCTTTTTGTTGTCGTATTTTTAAGTGGCCGCCTCCGCCCCGGCGTCGTTCTACGTACCCCTCTTTCTCTGTTCCTCGTCGACGATGACTCGGCCAAGATTTTACGCCCGACAAAGCCCGGAAAAAAAAGCTTCTCTCGGGTGCCCGAGAGCCGACCGTTTCCAGCGAGAGTGAGAGAGACCGTCTGCCTCTTCGTACCGGATATGAGCGGCGTGGAGGCTCCAGAGGGAAAGGGAGAGGGGGGCGGGAGCGCGGACCGGAAATGGCTGGGCTTACCACGGCTCGATCAAAAACTGGTTTCACCAGACGCCACGAAATCGAGATCGGTGGGGGGATTAGGAAAAAAAAGAGGAAGAAAATTTTTATCCCCCCTCGCCACCCTTTCTATCCGCACGCACGGTCGATAAATCTTCCCCGAATAAATTCATTGTTATGTGCGGGGCACAGGTAAAAGGATCGACAATTTTGGATCGTTATGGTGCCTAAAAAGAGCGCGCGCTTGGCTGGTGATGGTAGGGTGGAGGGTGAACGAATTCTCCAGGGAGAACATATGGAGATTTTGGAGCGATATTTTTTTTGGAAGCTAGTCGAGGTTTTTTTTCTTTTTGGTGATGTTTAGAAGTAATTTGTACAGGCTACTCCTGTGTACCACGGCGTTGGTATAAGAAGACTGCGGAAATTTATGGGAATTTGCAAGAAAGGTAGGACCTAATGTGTAAAAATTAAAATTGGGCGGAATTTTGGATTCTATGCTAGAGGCTTCACTATGTTTATCGTACAGTAGACTTCTGCTTAAACGGGCCCTGTGGGACCGGATCTAGGGACGGGTTAATGACTGGCCAGTTAATCGGACAACATGTATCACTTATCATTTCTAGATAGTTACTTAAAAAAAAAATTAACATACAAGTATATCTACATATAATGGTTATTATACAGGCTGAAACACCTAAAACGAGCTACGTGAATATCTGTGCTGTTACTGGCGATAGAAAAAAATGTGTCAGATCAAATTTACATGGTATCGACGAGCACATAATTTGATGTGAATAGTTTTTTGATAGGTGGACGCGTAGTGGTCGTATGAAAATGAAATGTATAGATTACACTCGAATTACAGGAATATACAGTAATTCCTCGATGAGTGCGACAAAAACGCCGTTATTCCTACCATTAGGGGATCCCTCTTTAGGATCAACCAAAACAGAGTAACCAGAAGCTAAGCAGAGGCTCGATTTCGTGCAAAAAAAAAAAGAACAAATTTATGAGGGGCTGAAAACCTTTCCGCCTTGCCACGAATGCTCCGAAGTGAACCGAGTCTGTCGAACTAATCGAGACTTTACTGTATAAAGTTTGATTGCTGACACCTTCCCCCTGAAATGCAACTGGCTCCTCAAATTAATTCCCAAAGGATCAATTCACACAACTCCAATAGGTATAAATCGACCAGCTCCAATTTTCCTCGCGTATCCTTACTACCTGTGCGTTCACCCGCGTTCTTTTCCGCGACACGAAGAAGCCTCGTCAAACAATGGACCGACAGCTGTCGATGTAAAACCATTCAGGTGAGAGAGAAAGAGAAAGAACCGCTCCGTGAACCTGTTGTATCGCGTCGTGACGTTCGTCCTTTGTAATTACAACAGCTTTTGTGTCGTCGCAATTAGTAGGCCGTGCGCGAAGCATCGAAAAGGGACAAGAAAATTGCGCAACGATAACATTTCGATACCGTCCGCATCGTTCTAGATCTCGAAGGACATACGGTGAAGATGACCTGAACTCCTGAGAACGTTACGTGGCAACGTAATGATTGCATGTAAGAGAACGAGATACATAATGGGGAGGTTACGATGAGATTTGTCGAACAGGGGTGGAATTTCTATGAAGGCCGGGCGATCACTTGGAAATTAACCTTTGTATTGTACCCACGCAATAAGTAGTGGCATAACACATATTGAGATAATTTGTTCCAAGTTGTTAATAAATAAAGTTAGGTAATGCATTTAATTAAAATAAAAGTGAGAAACTATTGCAGAATAGAGAAAATATTTCAATCCAATTCCGGTACCTGTAATGACGATGCAGGAATAATTTAGAACGACAGATTCTTTTTTCGAGGTGGACGAATTTCATGGGCAGCAGCGCCATCTTTATTTCATATTTCCAACCAAATAAAATTTTTACTCAAAGTCTACGGTATAATAAATTTACAAGATGAACGTTCAGCACAAAAAGCTTTTATTAAGTCCACAAAAAAAATTCCAAAAAGAATTTTTAAAAAATCGCATGTCAGTAGAATACCACTTCAAAGGTTCCAGGTGGAAAATGAGAACCGCTGCGCGTCCAGTCCATAAGCCGTAGAGAATCTAGCGCTGTGCTGTGCACGGACTGTAGCGAAATAATGTACAGTGCCGTACAAAACGGCAAAACAGAAGGGGGGGGGAGGAGGCCGTGAATAGGAGGGAGGGGAGGTGTACACGAAACACCGTGGATCTCTCTATCTGCCTCCCTCTCTGTCCCTGGTTCCCTTGCCTCTCGCGCCGTCAGGGTGACAATGGTGTGCAAAGGAGATTAACAAACAGAATAAGCTAACGCATAATCGCATTATTTCTGGCTAAGCCGCATTTAAATTAGATAGAAATTCCATTTAACGAAACAATGCAGGGATGATGATGAGTCACTGCCCCGCCATACGAGTCGAAATAGATCGTCCTCGCCTCTCTCGCGGCTCTTATCCCCCACCCCCTGTCATGCGACTGTTTCTGATATTGCTTATTACGCGTGGACTGCCTTCGCGGAGATAATCGGCGCGGAACCGCGGAAATTCGAACGAAAATCCTTTCGATATCCGTGTGGAGCCTTTATGGAGGATATAGAGGCGTTAAGGGGTGAATACAAAAAGGAGAAAATTGATCAATTTTGTATCTTTGGAGCAATTGGTACGGTATGTCGTTATAAACTTGTTGGTGAAACAGTACAAGTGTGATCCAATATTCTAGAGTTTAACCCCTTCGTGCCAGTTCATCGTAATAATCAACGATCTTTTCTATTTTGTTTTTTTGTTATTAATACTCGAAGGAGTGTAAATTGTAAATTTGTCGCACAGAATCGAATTATTAACACCCTTATTGGTTGTGAGTCATCTTTGCAGTAATATTGCAAGTTTAGTGTATAAGTCGCGTGTCACACTGGTGGCGAGGGTTAAGATGAAGACACACGAGGGGGTTAAAAGTGTCCCCGAAGACTGTACAGACTTTGGACCCTAGAATATTTAGTGGCGAGTTTTGGTGAACTATGACCAATTTTAACCCTTTCATTTCCAATATTAATATCATGTGTATTTTGATATTTCTGAGTATATAATAGTTTCTTTTAGTCTTGTCTTAAATGGTAACGTACAAATTTGAATGTGCAATTGAAAGCTCGTCGGTAAAATAAGACCGTTGTCTCTATCATTCGATGGAATTCAAGTGTTGTCCATTGTTAGAAGTACAACAGAAACTTACAAAACTCTAATTTCTTTGAAATATTTCAAGAGGGTGCATAGATCAAAGGTAAGAAAAATTCGGTTCTATTATGTATATTAATTAGGCTGCGAATGTTTATGTATTTATTGAACCTTCTAATTTGCAAATCATAGTAGAATAATGATGCCAATAAATTTTGATGCTATCTACATATTAATATTAACATTGTGAAGCCTCTAGTACAGGAAATAAAATTCTGTCCACCTTGAGTTTTTATATACTAGTATCTAAAATATGTACTTTGCATAAACTTCCGCAATCTAATAATAATATTATTAAAAATGGCGTTAGACGGTTTCAAAATATTGAAATATTTTTGTGAATCATTTATACGTTATGTAACATACACAAAAACATAACAAAATATTTCTTCGGTAATTTTTCAATAATTTGGAAATGAAAGGGTTAACGGATGCAATAGAAAATACTGTTATGCTCCGAAAAAAATATTGCTGAACGTTCAGTACGTTCTTATCGAAGATTCGCAACTCGAAATCGACAACAAAGCCACCGTTGAGGCAACTTTCGGTTCATCTGCTCGTCGAACAAGGGAAACCTGATAAACATTATCTACAAACATAAGTAACAAATTAATGTCCTTGGATAATGTGCCGGACAATCGTGACAAAAACGAAATTCCGTTTCACCCCCCAACCGAGGAAAGGGGTGGCACGGCACCGTTCGCAAAAAAAAAAAAGAGAGCAAACGACCGCGTCCGTTTGCCCACCCACGTGACGACGGCCATGCTCGTGACGTAACCCTGACGTCAGTGGGCCGATGGCGTGCTCGGCACGCTCCGTCGGCCGCGCGGAGAAAATCGTAAACGTGCCTCTATTTTCAATCGCGTCGCTCACAATCGGATTTACACAGGGGAGAGAGAAACCCCGTGCACCGTGAAAACCCGACGAGATTGAAAGAAACTCGTTTCCAACTGGTGCATCCGGTCTCTGTGGCCCCTTGTTCCGACACGGAACCAGTAGTAGCATCCGACAGCATCCCCTGAACCATCTACAAAACCTTCTACATACGACCGAAGGCCACTTCCAGACACAGGATTCTCTTAACGTTACCAAAATAGGGTGGAATATGAATCGAATAATTTTCTTTTTTACTACGCGTTCGATATTTGTTTTCCCTCTTACCTGTCCACCACCGCCGACGATCGACTGGTAGGCCGATTGAAACACGCTACCAAGCTGCGTGAGCCCGTCATCCTCCATTTGGAACATTATGTCCGCGCCTGGTGAGCCGTTGTTGTTCAGATTGTTGTTGTTGCCCATCAGCTTCTCCGTGTTAACGACGTCGCGCAGTATCGTGTTCGACTGCATCTCTCGTGGACTACCGACGCGGGGGGAACGTTAGGGGGATTTAGGCTCTGAGGGGGGGGGGGCCTACGTAGGACGGACACACCGTGGTCACCCACCGCAGGTGATGGTGATTCGCTATCAAATTTTGCTCACGATCGCGCCTCGATGCAGCCGGTTGTTTGTCGCTCTCATCGTCCGGATAGATCGCCGGTATCTACACGCACTAGGCGACGCCAAGGCTCTCTATCTCGAGGGATGGCCCTCTTTAGCTGCGTAACCGCTCGAACGAACACCTTCGACCGGCCAGTTTCCGTAGCATATCAAGAGAACGGCGAACGCGATGGACCTAACACCTGGAGGGGTGGATTTGGACGCTTTGGACACAACAACCGGGCACTATCGGGTCCTCCGAGTTTGCTGCACTACGTGAAGATCACAGGCGTGTATAGTCATCGAGATGAGGGGACACGTTCCCTGGGGGGATGATCGTCAGGGGTTCACCGACGCCGCCGCGTGCCACGAGGACGTTTTTTTTTTTTTTTTTTTTTATTTATTTATTTTTCCTTGATAAGATCACGGTAACACCTGTTTGATAGACGAGATAATTGTGACAGAGGACGATCGAAGGAGCCACACAACACGCCCAAGGATCGAGGAAGGGCTTCTTTGTGTTTCGGAGCTTTTGGAGGTCGAGGATTGTTCACACACGATGTGTATGTACGTTGCACTTGGGTCCACCGGTCGAGCACTCGACGCACTCTTTTTATCGATCACTAGAACTTTCGAATCGGTTTCCTTTTGCTGCTTCTCTCGGTGTCGAAGGAATAACACGATGGATGGACACAGGGGAGATGAGGACGGTCGGCTGGAAGGAGGATAGGAACGATATATACGAGAGAAAACGAAGAGAAACCACGCGAGATCCTTCCTATTCCGGGTACGCGACGAGACTGACGCTTCCCGAGGGGAGGCCTCCGCCCCACCACTCCCCTTCCGTCAATGCCTACCCCCACTACACTCTGGATCGTATCCCCTCCCTTTCCAGACTGGCTATGGGCGCACGGCTAGCGATGGCTGCTCGAGAGACTCTTTCTCTCGAGTTCGTGAACAATTTGACTTACGAAGAACCCAACTTTTTATCATTTCCTTTTTCTTCGTGTAAATTACGGACGTGAACTTTTCCTCTGGGGAACCTTTTTTGTTGGGGGGGGTTGAAACTTAGATTTATGGAAAGTACTTCTTGTATAGAGTTTAACGATACCAATTTTTAGTTTAGGAATCGTTTCGTTGAAAAGTTATGAGAGGGAAAATGTTGCGAAATTTCGATGTATCTTCTAACCTTTATTGTGGCAGTTGCGGTGGTTGTTGCATATGATTGGCTGTGGGACGAATAGGAGTAGAATTCGTGAACAGTGGTTTCACTTGATTACCCATGTTGTTTTATGTTTTTTTATTTTTAAAGCATTGTATTTATCTGAGTTGGTTGAAGCTAGTTAAAAAATAAAAAAAATACTGCTCAAAGCATTATACTGGCTTGAATTCAATAGGTCACAGTTAAGGTTAGAAAATACGTGAAAATTTCGGTGTCTTTGCTTAATAACTTTTCAGTGAATAGATTCCTAGACTCAAAATTGATATTTTCGATTCGTGGTTTCTATCAATATAAATTTACAATGAAAAGGTTTCAGACTCGTCTCGATTATCGTCTGGCTTGTTCTACACGATTATTGTCCAGGCGTTATCCCCACGACCGGGAGGAAGGGGGAGCGTGGAACCTGTCAAGTGCATACTCTATTGCCCCTTCGTTTTTGTTGCCGAGGCTCGGGCTTCAGGCAAAAAACGAATTTGTGCGGGTCTGGAGCATTTCTGTCTATAAGATTATTGTCCCTACGCGGACCTGAGTTCGGGAAGATAATCGAAAGGAATCTGTAACTGGTAGATGGAGGATCTATAGCAGAGTTTCCCACCGAGGGGAAATTTGAATATTTTGGGGAATAATTAGCAAATCATTGGCATTAGTCACCTCGTCGGCCGTTTTGTAAAAAAATTTCCCAAATATATAAAAAACTATACAATTTTAAAAACAGCTATTCAGTACATGATATTATACTGTGTCTGATTATTTCACTACTGTCCTGCTTCGAAAATATGAAACTTCGTGAACGTGAAACTCAGTTTTCTCAGTTTAGAAATCATTGGCAATAGAACAACTAGAGCGACGATCTACCTACAGAAGCCTTTCAAACCCTTCCCTAGTATCGGGCCTCTCAGTCCCTGAGAGATCTCTCTTTCTCTCTCCCTTCTCCCCTCGACCCTCAGCGACGGAACGGCGAGCGTTTCGGCTTCGGCGGTTCCCCCCGTCGCCCCTCGGTTCCACACTCTCACAGGAAGCAACCCCTAGCGCGAAGGGCCAGCGTTTTTGCCCGCAGAACCCGCCGCCTCTCTTCGTGTAGCAACGATAGAGGACACGGAGGAGGCCGGGTGTGGGTGGATGGCAATACGCCGGTCTTCTCTGCCCGTCCCGAAAACATCGGTCCACTTGTTGAGTCGGAGAGAGAGCGGGAGAAAGAGGGACGACGACAAACAGAGAGACCCAGCCGATCTTTTTCCTGCGTGGCGCACGCGAAAGTGCCGGCCCGAAGGAGACAAAAGCTGTTCCGCGAGGACCGTCGTCGTGGAGAGAGACACGGCGGTGCAACGATACGGAGGAGGGACAGAGGCGAAATTGAAACGAGTTCGTTCTGTCGGTACGAAAACGCGAAACGCCGTCCAACGTGCAGGAAGGATGCGCACTTTCCCCTTTTCGTGAGACCCCTTTCGACCAAGTTCGGTGAAAAGGCTCCACATAGAGAACCCGATGATGGTACCTTCTTCTTGCGGTTTTTGCAACTGTTGGGCCATTGCTACTGTGTAATGCATGAGATTGCTTGCAACTGTTGTGACGCAATTTAACGGACAAATATAAAACACTTGATCTCACGTTTTATGAGAAATTTGTATGTGGAACTGGTGAGGTGAAGGGATTCCTTTATGACAGGAGCAACAAACATTTACTGATCATTGAAACCATGAAATTGAGTAGTGAACATTGTCGCAAGGGAGCGGCAATGCTGGGAAAATAATAGATTCTTATATCTGGACCTCGGAGAGGGAGTGTTTTGAGCCCACTTTTTTAAGGAAATGACAGTTTACACATGTTTCCTGTATCAAAATATTCACCCTTTCCTATGGTCAACATTCGTTTGTTCTAAGTCGTTTAGTTTTTAATGTAATAGTATAGAAATGATTTTAAATCCATATCTTCTTCCGAGCTAAACAGTTTTTAAAGTCTATCAAATGGTGGACTTAATGCAATACTCGCCATTTCTACGTGTGGAGACAAAAATTTTTTTTCATAAAATCAAGAACCAATTGACTAAATAAAATGAACTATTTTACTACTATTTAAAACATTTTGTTCATAAACAGTATGTTTGCTCACGATAAATAACGAACCAGTAGTCACAATAACACCGTTTTTCTAATGTTTGAAGGTAAAGTTTCGTACTGCCGATCGTCAAGAAATGTTCCAAATACTGTCACTTCGGAGCAAAGCCAGAACTGGCTGGAGCTCCTTCGGTCATTGGATCGAAATTCGTCAGAAAACTGTTCAGCTTGTTACGAATATCAACGAGGCGAGACACCCGTGCATCAATTCCGCGAACGCGTCCAGCTACGGTCGCCCCCACCGTGTTGAAGCGTCGCTAAACGATCCGTTAGGCGAAAATATCTTCATTCCGTGGGACGGAAGGGCCGCGGCGACGATGCCCGCGGTTTCGGAAAATCTGTCTCGGGAGACAAACGAGATACCTCCGTGGCGCCAAAGGTAGTGCTCGTTAGTTGGAAATCCGTTGGAGTAATTTTAGTGCCCGGTATCCCACGCGACTGGCCGATGATATATAATTACCTAACCTCACCCGACCCAATCTAACCCACTTGGCAGAGGAACGAGAGTTCCAGTTTTCCCGGATTGAAATCCGGATATGACCAGCCGGACGTTGAAGGAGGAACGCAAAAATTTCCCTCGATACACCGGCCAAGAGACAGAAGAAAAAAGAAACCGGCTCGATTTAGCGTTACCTCGTTAAATGCTACACATTCGGATCTGTAGGAATGCATATAACGAGGGTTATTCCTGTTTCCACTCTTGGAACCAATTTTAGGTGTAATGTATCGTTTTTTCATCGATTTAACAGGTCTATCGAAGTTAAGGGATGATGATGAATAATCATTGAATGATTACTTTCTAATTTTCGTGGGTGATTCAGGTTTCTGTTCATGGAATCAACTGTAAGGTGTAAATTATCCCTGTTTCATCGTTTGAATAGCTCCACCAAAATTGGAAGAGATGATTTTTAATAAATATTAAGATAATATATGTTGTTATCGAGAAATTTGAAATTACTTGTTAATTTTCCAGAGTGTCCACCTTCCTGGACTTGCATTAACTTTAAGGAATAAATTATCCCTCTGTGAACATTTAAATAGCTAAAAGAATATTGAATGAATATTGAGATAACATTGTACTGTTACCGAAGAATTAGGAATTACTTTCCAATTTTCGAGGTTGATTCCCGTTTCTGCTCGTGGAATCAACCATACGTTCCAAACTACCCCTTTTTCGCTATTAAAATTTCTACATCAAATTGGAACTTCGACAAACATCAAGGTGATAATACACAAAATTTATAGTTACTACCCAATTCTAAACAGAAAAAATATAACTAATTAAGTAAATACAATATGACAATTCCATAGAATTTAAACGAAGTTCCACCAACCCTTCGACCATCCAGCTCAGGAAGGACGACGTTAACAACCCTAGGTAGGTATAGTTCACATTTTTTCCGACGATTTCTGGTCGAGGGCAAGGTGCCTCGAAATGATATTCGGGAACACCATATGCCAGTGATCTCGGGGTATATAGTGGCGCGACAAGTACCTTTCGAGATTTACAGCGGCCATATTAATGCCAGCAAGTGCACCGCGGGAGTCCGGGGGAATCCCCGTGGGCAGCGTGGTTTGCCGGTGCAACGTAAAATTTCCTTGTGCCTGGACCGTGGGGCCTCGAGGGATCGAGACGGAAGAGGGAGAGACACCCGTTGGAAGAAGGTGTATTGTCGGTCGTTAAAACGGCCCCGGAGTCCGCCACGGCTTATCAACTGAATCAACGGATCCTGTTTTTTTTTTTTTTTTTTTTTTTTTTTAAGTGTTCGGATCTGATACCATGTAGAACGCCGTAGATTTAATCTTGATATATAGATAAAATGATAATCGAATAATGGTGGGAAAACAACGGTGGATAGGTCTCCCTCGTTCATTGTTTCGTGGATAATAAAATTCAAGGGGTTCGCGAGGAACCCCTTTCGGTGAAACAATTTTCGAATCGAGCTGATTGTACGTTCCATGAATTTATGGTAATGACGTTCATCGCGATTTCAAAGCAGTCTGGCTATTATATTCTTTTAAAAAATGCTTCCTGTTGTGGCGAGCAGGTGATACATCCGAGCTATTCTGATAATATTTACCAACAAAGAAAGTTTTTTTTGTTTCTAGATTTTGTCATCATCAAACTGTACATGCCTACACTGGACAATCGAAAGGAATAGCTATTGTTCGAATTAATCTATGTTTTATCTTTAATTTGGTACCACGAAAAGTGCAGAAATAGTAATAATTTAATTATAACGTAACTTTTAAAGTGAGAAGTGCAAGGGAGCAATGTCTTATCACCTTGTTGGATACGTTTACTCTTCGCAATGCCAAAAAAAATAGGACATTCCATTTAAAAAAAACATTAGCATTAAAGAAATCTCAGAAGATATGACCTTGAAAGGACCTTCAATCTCATAGCCTAATTTCCCCTTACAATACACTAACTTTTTCCAGAACCATATTTTTGTACAATAAGAGTGTAATAAGAGAATAATTAAGGGGTGGCATAGTTAAGTGAAACACCCTTCTAGTTATAATTATTAAACCACAAATATCCCTGCGAATACACATTTTCCTGGGTGATTTCACGCTGAAATACTCTCCCAGTCCCAGGTCTTTGAAGTCTAACGGAGGTAACGAGCAAGATTTCCTACCCTGAATGGGGCAACTTTTCGTCAGGTACGAAACATCCCCTAACTGTACATTGGCTGGTGTCTCATTGTGTTCACGGCTTATTTTGATTCGGACTCGGTACCCGTCACTTGTAATTATTTTACGGCCGGTACCAGTAAAACCGGCACTCAGCGTTTCTTTCCACCTGACTGCGAGCCTTTCCGCAGAGACACGGTCATCTATTTTGACTTCCCTTTACTGGTCCCCCTATACCTGCCCATTTGTCCGTGGTTTACTGTTTTACTGCTGAATCTTCAAGCACGTTCATTGTCTGACTCGAAAAAAGAAAAAAACGTTCGGAACATTCACTGTTTTACTCCCAGGACCGATGTACCTGTACACTCATATGGTGGATCCTACCGCCAGATCATCGAGGATCGATCGATCGATCCGTTCCGCCGAGTGTTCGTTCCACAAGCACGAAACTCTCGGATCAAGTGTCTCCAATAGAAAGGTCTCGGGGACGATTGATGTCAATTCGCGTCGCCTCTCTTGCCTCGGACTCGTTCTGCTATCGGAATATGTTTCGCGTGGACGGACTGTTCGATGTATGTGATGCGAGACAGGGTGGGCGAAAACGCGATCCACTTTTAGCGGACTGGACCGCGGGAGACGTTCACGCAGACTCACATTTTCAGTTGATTGCTTTTTTTATTTAATGCATTTGAAGCTTAGTTTTTTTTTTACTGTTTTTACTTTTTTTTTAATGTTCTAAACTGATTTTTTTAAATCGCAGATCTAATTTTATTGGTTTTTAGGAGGGGTCCAATTTAGGAAACCAGTTGCCTGGAATGGACCGAAGTCATTAGTTTAGTTTTTTTTTTAAGATATTACTTTTATCACACATTTTTTCAATACGACCAATACACCATACATTCTGCGATGTTCTATGCTTGTGTAAGAGAGAAAAATAAAAAAGTGGTCCAAAATAGGCAACTCTCCCCTACAGGGTGTTCCATTTAAATCGACCCATTCGAGTATTTCCGAAATTGTTGGCGATATTTAAAAAATGTTTCGGAGGAAAGTTAAGTGGTTTAGATCCTGGTCTTGATTTTCGAGTTCTTGGTGTTGATTTCAAGACTTTCTGGTTCTTGGCATTCGCATTTGAGGCTTTTTACTAAACCCACCCTAGCAAGGGAGGCTATAAGACTGTAATGATTCGCTCGACTTCGATTGATTGTAACTATAAAGCACCTGCTAGACCCTTTTTAGAGAACCATGGCTTGGAAGAGTCGTTACAGTACAATTCAACGAATATTTTCCCTTTAGTGAAACCTTGTTCTGCAAGAATTTGATTTGTTTCGCTCGTCGCTTCTCTTTTATATGTCCGCAATGGTCGGTAAATGGTATAATTATGGATTTCTCCTAAGAATCTTTAGACATGTTTTTTGCTAATTTATCTGCCGCCTCATTTCCAACAATGCCTGTGTATGAGGGGATCGAAACAAATGTGATTATCACAATTCAAAGAATCTTTGCCTTTCTGTTTCATGTTCAAGATGCAATTCTTCAATTAAATGCTCATTACTGTTGCAATCGATCGTTTCTCGAGCAGCCGAGAAAAAGAATCTACCAAATGAACTGTTTATTAAATTACAAATAAAACTGGAAACTCACGTTGAACCTACCGAAATGTTTCTTGCTTCGTTGCACAATTAATTATTACCCGACCAAGGAATATTTACAATAACCTGAGTCGACATATTGAGACAAATGAACCATAAGAAAAACTCTTATAACAAAAAGGACAGTGGATCTCATACCCAGAGCTCCGTTAAAAAAATCTACAGACAGATTATAGACAGATCAAAAGAACCGGGAACAAAAGACTTCTATGTAGTAACCACGGCTATTAATCGAGCTCCACCTAGTCTACGTTACAAGCAGCTAATCACTCGGAATACCTCGGCCAGAATAAAACACACTGAATTTATTCCACGTATCATCGTGACGGAACGACGGTAAACGCAAAGAAAAAAAAAAAGAAGAAGAAGGGGGCCGGGAGGGATGAGACGACGTGAAAGGAAAAGAAGAGCGATATGTAACCCGACAGGCGAGGAACGTTTCGTCATTGGCAGAGAACGGGCAACAAATAATTAGGTAACCTCGCCAGGCCAACTGTGTAAACGGCGGCTCTCCTCGCGATCATCAGCTCGGGCCCCGACTCGAAGACGAGGCGAAGAGACATCGGAAAGTGTACAAGGAAGAGGAGAGAAGACGACCACACGACGGCGGCGGCGACAAGCGGAGGAAGAAGCAGAGGAGAAGACGAGAAAGAAAGGTAGAGAGTCGTCGACCCGGAGACGTCTCTTCTCCTCTTCGTCGTTCGTATGCTTCCCCACCTAGCGTTCGAGCGAGCACTACGAACAGGAAAAAACGAATAAAAAGGAAGAAAGAGAGAGAGAGAGAGAAAAAAAATGGAGAGGCATCATAAGACCGCGGTCGTTGTCGGCTGATGCCTGGGCTTGTCGAGCGTTCCTCGCGAGGACACGACAAAAAGCCACCACACTACGCTCGGGCAAGAAGACGGAACTCCGTTGCCTCGTGCCATTACCCGCGAAAGAAAGAAAGAGAGAGAGCAACGTAGTCCCAGAGCACGCTGATATAATTAAGGCCGATCGTTAGATAACGCGAAAAATCGACTCTGATCGAAATTGGACGATAAAGACCCAACGGGGCCCCCGGTGTGGAATGGAACGGGGGAACGTATGTACGATCCGTGCTCGGTTTGGGAACCGGGTGAAGATCTTGGAGGGGGCATTATAGCGTAAATGATTAAAAAAAACGAAACGGACAACCTTCTTTCGGGCAGTGTTTAAGGTAAATTGTGCCAGTGGTTGGACACGTCCTGGTGATTGGGCACTGTCGTGAATTTTTGTTAATATTACATTTTATGAAAATAATTGCGGACTTCGGGATATAAGATTATTATCCTTAGTTACTTCTTATCAGAAATCATATAAAAATGTTCGCAAAAACGCGATGTATTATTTAAAAAAAATATCATTTAGCAATTATGAATATTAATATTGAGAGCGCATTTCTTAAGCTCGTAAATAATAAATAATTCGTGTGTTTCTATTAAGTGAAGGTTTCTTGAACTTATTAAAGTCTCCAGAATTGATACCAACTTTGTTTTAATAAAACCTTTTTCTTTTAATGTCGACATTACCGAGCTTATTTACTGGGACATGAGAATGCTGATTGCGTAGTCGTTGGACGCTTGTCCAGTCATTCGAGCAGCATCGAGCAGAGTTAGTGTATGATTTAAAAAATTATTTTCGTTATATTATAGTAGGTCTTTTGTATCATTTATATTAATAACAATATTTAATTTTGTAAACTTGTAGTTTTTTTTTACATATTTAAAATATATATTTTCTATAAAACGAAAGATCGAAGACCATGAAAATTAGAGAAGTTCCGATGTGTTCAGCGAAAAACATTCATTTCTGAAGAACTTCCAGTTTCGTGATTTCTACTTTAAATATGTTAACGTTGAAATTTTCACAAAATCGCGATTGTTCCATCTTCCACCATATTAAAAGTATGTTTTATAATCTTTTTGATCCAATAAAACTCTCTAACCCAACGGTCAGAAAACTTGAATTTCTTTTAGAACAGCATAACCCATAACCGTTCGCCATCAAAATACCGCTCTGGAAATAATAAATCCAACGGCCGCACCCCCTTCTACATCAAAGCTCGACATAAAATCCACCCAGGCTCTAAATCGATTGAAACAAACGATCACAGCGGACTATCCCACAAACACGATCACCGTTAAAGAGACAAAATTCCCCCGAGGGAGAGGGAAAATCAGAATTCATGGCATCGAATGCAATTACAGCGTCCTATTTTCCCGCGATTCTAGCAACGTTTATATACGCGTCCGAGATCGTCCGTGTCCCGAAAACACCCCCAGCCGCTCTGTTGCTCGCTCGCGAAACAAAGAGAAGCACGATGGCGCGGTGGGGGGAAGCAGTGGAAAGAATAGTCGCAAGCACGAACTTCCATAAAAGTGATTTAATTCCCCGGTACAAGTCGTTCAGCCAACGTTGAGGGTAGGTGGGGGGTGTATGGGGAAGAAGGGGTGAACGGCTAAACGGTAATAGTTAATAACAGCGTCGTGCTGAGAAGGGGATTCGGTAATCCGCTTCTAATTTCTAAAACAAAGAGACAGAGAAGGAAAGTGGCGTGTACACATTGGGCAGGGTGGCGGGAAGAGGGGGAGGAGGATGGGTGGAAAGAAGAACGCCACGGCACGGGGGTGGTCCGGAATACGAGAGCGTGGCGGAAAAGGAGGATTGGGAAGGAGGATGAGGGGTGGTTACACGGAACGAAGAAGGAGAGATATTCTCTCGTTGAGGCGAACCCCGAGATCCCGAGGTTCGGTGGGTTTCCAGAGGGGTTCGCAGGGGGGAGGGAAAACGGCTAGGGTAGATGTGGAAAGAGGGCTGAAATTGGGGGCGGTCTCGGAGAAGGGGAGCCAAGAGAGGCGGCACGGAGGAGGGAGGCAGGGTTCTACCCTGGAACACATTAACTGCAGGGCGACGGGGTATATAGAGGATGGGTTGGGGGGCGACGCCACTGGCGTAAGCTCAATGGGAAAACGGGATTGCCACGGCGGCGTAGAGCGAGGAAGACGGCTTAATCTGACCTTTCTTGCGAGTCACGGAGGTGTACACTCTCGAGTATTGGCTTGTGTACTCGAAACGGGCTCCTCGAACGCTTTACCCTAACGGAAGAGAGAGAGCTTATCGGCGCGGGTGACTCGGACCCTCGAAACCGAGACTTATCGCGTGGAGGAAAGAAAATAGAACTCGGGAGATCGTTCCTCCTGGCGATCTATTGGGGGGGAGGTGGGTGTGGACTTTTAAGAGGGAGATAAATTCGACCGGGAGTATAGCTTGACCTCCCTAAATGCTCGCCGTTCGGTGGGTGGTCGCGAACGTTCGCGGAGGCTGAATTGGGAAATGGATCCAGCTTTGGCTTATGGTTTGACTGTGGATGATTTAGAACCTTCTGGATTAGTGACGGTGGACCTTTAGTTCGTTTACCCGATCGTTTAACCTGTTAAACAGGTATGATGAAATATTTCGTCATACCAGGAAGACAACTGCAATGGGGATGACGACTTTCTTCGTCATGGAAATGTTTAATGGTGCGCATTACGTTTTACGTCGTCCTTACCCATTAAAACTTAGCGTGGCCATATGGGAAAATATATATAAAATATATATGGACCATATGAGCCCATTGTGAAACGAGTTGAAGAAAAGTTAATTCCCTGGTTAACAGGTAAACAATTGGAAAGTGGGAATGAAATTTGATTCGTTAAGAGTTCTGCTTTACAGGAAATTTTCGATGAGTGTTCGAAGGCTCCTCAGCATTAACATGAAGAGGTCCTCAGGGATAAGGCTGATTTTTAAATGAGATTTAGCACAGTAATAGATCTTGGAATTCTGAAGCCTATGGTAGTTGTTTCAAATTTTCAGTCAAATTTTTCAGCATTTTTTACATGAAAAAAGATGCCCTTTTTTAAAAATATTGTCACTTTTAAAATTTTGCATTTTTTAGCTTCAGAATAGGTTCATGCTATGAAGAAGATGTTAAAGGATATGTACATGCAAGCCTGGGTCAGTTAGTTGAATATTCTGTTAGTTACATACCCCGGCGTGGAGCATCTTTTTTAAGTTGCACATAAGTCCTTATAACTAGACTATTTATGGACTTGTCGTAAAAATAAAAATTTTTATATTCACTTTAATTTTACAGTAAAGTATACTCAAAGTTTCAAAGAGACTGATTTAATACTTACTACCGAAAAATTCGTTCATTTTTGGCTGTTTGTACCAGGCTCCCCCCTCAATTCCTGTCCTAAAGCATCGACTACTCGAACGATTCGGTCGAAACAGGAAGAACACGGACAGCCTTCACCCTCGCGGCGAACAGGCGTGACACGAAATCACGACGAGAATTTGCAAAGGCGAGGGAACAATCGGTGAAGGATCGAACATGGACGTAGGGCAACGGCGTTAAGAGTCCGTTGAATGAGGAAATAAATCTCGGGGCCACTGGTGGCCGGCGTTCCGCGTTCCATCGTTACTTATCCTGTTAATTAAGCCACTAACGAAGGGTCAATTTTCGATAGATTTATGCGACGGTTTACGGGTGCTGCAGTCAGCCAGGGCGACGTTATACACACACGGGAGTGGGGGGGTTTAAAGAATCACTGCGTGACTCTCCCCGCCACGGCAGGGTCCGCAGCTTCGTCGTTAGCGAAGGCCCCCATATCTAATCTCTCTAATTAATTCTTTTTAATTCGTTCGCTGCAACCAGAAGGAGAGAGAGAGAGAGAGAGAGAGAGAGACACAGAAGAACCAAACGGTCTCTCATTGTGAGAGATCCGCGAGATTAATCCCGATTAGCCTTAATCGAGGCTGGTCTAGCGGTGTATTTTCCCCTGCCCCTCCACCGATCGATTTCGTCCAAATATAGATCGACCTAACGAATCTCGATCGCGAGCCAGCGCACACGGTTATGTGTGAGTATATACCACGTCGATTCCTAGATCCTCGTTTACGCGCGACTGAAACCAGGGAAAAGGGACAGACATAGGTGGAGAGAGAAGGAACTAGTATACAGGGTGTCCCACCTAACTCTGCTACCCTTAATTATTCTCTTATTTGTCACGGTGCAAAAAAAAAATGGTTTGGGAGAAAGTTAGTGTATTTTAGGAGGGAAATTAGGCTGTGAGATTGACGGTCATCTCAAAGGCATATCTTGCCTTAGGGATGCCCTATTTTTTACAACAATATTTCACACCATGGGGTGACAACACTTTGAACATACACTAAAATAATGAATAATGCGATTATGGCTTTCATTTTGTTTCTGCAATTCATTTTCTGTGAGCTTCCACCTCGAGCAGTTACGTGCGAAATTGTCAGCCCAAGATCATTTGAAGGTCATACTGTGATACATTGTTGCATACATTTCGATCTCCTCATTGTAATGGCAAAAAAAAGGACATTCCATTTTAAAAAAACGTTAGCATTAGAGAAATCTCAGAAGATATGACCTTGAAATGACCGTCAATCTCACAGCCTAATTTCCCCCCTAAAATACATTAACTTTCTCTCAAACCATTTTTTTTGTATCGTGACAAATAAGAGAATAATTAAGGGTAGCAGAGTTAGGTGGGACACCCTGTATAATACCGGCATATGTACGGTTTATAGGTGGATGAAGCCTAGTGTCCTAAAAAGGAGACGAAAGCCAACGACCATATCGAGAGAGACGTGTCTCTCGTTTGCTCGGTACGCGCGCACCATTCTATTTTCTTTTTAGATCGCATTTAGCGGCTCTCCACGAGCGCTACCGCGGTGGTGCTTATCGATCGTTCTGCTTCACAGAGGATTTTCATCGAACGGAACACGAACGCTGTCCACTCGATTAAGACTCGCCCGGTTTCGATTCGTGAATCGTTATGGCGCACATGTCTGACTTCGGACATGTCGACGTTACTGAGAAAAATTTTACGACAGATATACATGTATTCCGTTTTATCCGGTGGAAAATGTTCCGATTACTCTGGAAGTTAAAAGGAAAATAACTGTTGAGTCATGGGGGTTTCTCGATTTATCAGTTACAGACGTTTGAGATTTTGCTGGAAAGTGATTTTAAAGGCCAACGTTTAATCTATTTTAGTACTTTTAGTAGATAGATCTTTTTAGTGGATGTATCTACATAAACATTTAACATTCAATGCCGAGGAGCCTTCGAACACTCATCAATGACTTACTGTATTCTACTTTGATAGTTCTTAAACGATATTTATTCAAGGACACACCAAAATATATAACAATTTCTTCAAGTTTATTTTCCATTCAGTAACTGTCGTAATAATAACCATATTTAAAAAATGGGAAGCTCCGTTTAAAGACTTCCGTAAAGACGATTGTACAACGAAATACGATCTTGTTATAACCTCGTCTAAACTTTCAAAGGCTTAATAAAAAAAAAAACGATCTTGTTATTTGTCATCTGTATTTAGAGGCGACGGATAAATGTTCGGGGGTAGGCTGCTCGATAGCTACGCCAATGCGAGACACTGAACGAGGGGTGGCAGGAGCACTAGTAGCGTAGTTAGGGGTGGGCTCGGTAGGGATGCTTTAGGGTGAGATTTAGTACCAACCTCCGCCGCTTAGTCTACCCATCTTGGCTGTAGTGCACGGTCGCCCCCGGTACGTACCCGAACTATAGTCGATACTCATGAGAAATATCAAACTACTGCAAAATATTGGCCCCCCGAAACTGATCGGTCCTCCGATTTTCCTTCGTCAGCGGCTCGATCGCCGAACACACTCGACGGCCGAAACTTCGGTGGACGCAGTTACGGAATAACGTGGATCAACGGTGACCCGGGAGCGTCGTTTATCCAATGGAGTGGGGAAGGGGGGGAGATTAAACGGAGAACTCTAGAAATCGATTCCCCGGTAGCATTAAGAAACAAAGCTGGCCACAACCACCTATGATGTACACTATCGGTCATAAGTATTGGGACAACCTGTTCTATATGAAGAAAATGTGAAGTTTCGTAAAAATGATACACTTTAGGCCAGGTTTATAATTTCATAGTAGGCTGGATGCAACAGTAGTCAAGCAACGCGTACCAGTGAATGAACATTATACATGAAAATGAGTAAATTAAGTGATTAAAATCAGCAAATAATTAAATGCTAATTTTTCTCAACTACTTGTTTCATATTCAGACAATCTACGTGTCACTGGTTAGACATGTTCATCTACTTAATATAATTCATTCACTGGTGAAGTCTATATTTTTCCTTTTCAATTTAATCAATTACATTTTTCGAATTTTGAAATCGTACTACATCAAATAATTATTACTAAAAAAAAAAAAAATAGATAAGTGAAACACGATGGATCATCATAACGTCACAAAATATAATAATCCAGAATACATACCGCAGGTTGATACGAAGCACGGAAACTCGCGGAGGCGCACGCAAAGACACGGAAGCCGCGAATGATGTTAAACGGGACGGCAAATTGACAACGAAGAAGGAAACTGTTTCGTAACCCGAAAGAGGAAGCATCGCCCGCGAAGGGGTGTAGGCGAAGATACAAGGTCGTACGAACGGCGCGCGCGGGTCGATCGTAATAAATTACCGAGGAAAGTTGGATACACGCGCGAGAACCCCGAAGAGGGGGAGGGGGGATGTATACCCGTTGCCACGATGTTATCCATCCTGGGTTCACCCCCTCACTCACTGTTATCTTATATGGCCGTACTTAGGGTACATTACCCGGAATACGAAGGTACCGAGCCCCGAAATTTCTATTAGTTTCTACAGGAGGAAACCACTCCACGAAATGGGGACCCTTAAGTTTCCTTGCACGGGGAGGGGGTAGGGGGTGAGAGGACGCGAAAGAATCCTCGAAGTTTCCGCCTCTCTCCCAGCGAAAACAGCGTACGATTATTTATTGTATCGTCCCCTCGGGGGTTCGACGTTCAATTTTCAATAGGAACTCGCGAGAAATTCCATCGGCGTTCCCCGGCTTCCGATTTGTTTCTCTGCGTTCTCTTCGGAACTGTAGGAACTAACTGTTTTGTGTCGATGTTGTCCCAGAGAAACCGATGTTAGGTCGATGATGAACTTAAGAATCTTTGTATTTGTGAAGTAAAATGATGAGGAGGAAAGCATGGATTTTAGGCTGAAAGCAATCACTGTGACATAGAATTCTATTTTGGAGTAAAAGTGGTTTTTTTGTAACAATGTAGAATCTATGGAACCATCGATTTTTGGTTTTGAACACTACCATTGTGATAGAATTCTGTAATAGCAAATAAAAACCGAAGATAGATTTCACGTATTAGTATTACATATACAAGGTGTAAGAAAAATGTCGTAGGTCCCTGAAATGGGTCATTCGTGAGGTGATTTGGAACAAGTTTTTCTTTAACAAAAATGTTATCCGACTCTTTCTTAACGGGACATTAACGAAAAACTCCGACAGTGTCCTTTTCACTTTGATCATTATATAATCGTATCTAGATATCTATAATATAATTACATCACATTGCCTGGGAGAATACAGAGAATCCAAAATTAAAAATTTGCAATTTATTTTAAAATTGATTTTTTCAAAAATAGGACAAGTTAGGAAAAAGCGGTTTGCAGATTCGTATTCAGCTAATAAAGATCTACCACAAAAGTCTATTAACAGTTATGAGGTGTTTTACGTGTTAAAGAGTGTAACCGAAAATTCTCGTAGAGACTATCAAAAACGACTCGCCAAGTACAGAGTGCTCGATGCTTTCCACGGATGGAATTTAGCCCAACCGTAGGATTCACACGGACGTGTTGGCCGACGTGTTCTCAGTGGCGGTAGTCGTTTCGAGAGTTCGGGAGACAAGTCGGGGGCCACTTGGAGACGAGGGATCGTAGCTCGTTTCATGAGTAACGACTCTGCTGCCTCCCGTAGCAAGGAAAAGGGAAACGAAGGGAGGGAGGGAGGGGAGTCCACGAGGGGAGGGACAGGAGTCAAGTAAACTCGGGAACGCGGCGGCCTCTTTCATCCCCGAAACTTCAAAAGCCGGAGGAGTCGCGCCATATGCCACCCTTCGTGAACCTTTTCCCTGCTTTCCTTTTTTTCTTTTCACTCTTTCTCTCTCACTCCCCAGTCTCCTTCGCGATAATAAAATTCTAATCAACCTCGCTGTACGCCCTCGATAGTTTCCGAAGATACCCAAGGGAGGATTGGGCGGGGTGAGGTGCGTCTGAAATACGGAACAGAACCAAAAAACAAAAAAAAAAATGGTTAAGGGAAAGCAGAGGGTCAATCTCGAGAACGGCGTAAAAATCCCAGGAAACGATTCCTGGAGTCCGACGAACGCGCCAAGTTCGCCGTGCGCGCGTCCGCCAATTACCATAAATCGAGACTCGCGCGGGCACGAGCTATAAAAATAAAAAGATTCCTTATTTGGTGGTGAACGATCGAGTGGCCTGAACTGCTTCGACGATTACCGTTCTCCGCCGGTCCCTACGAAATGTGCCCACCGTAGAATTAATTTAACGACGCGGCGGCGGAGAGTCTCCGGTCCAATACGACGAGACGAGCCGCCTTTCACCCCCTGTGGCGGGGAACGTACGTTCACACTTTCGTCGGTGACCGACGCAGTGGATTTCGTTCACGTCGGTCACCGATGACCGACACAGAACTTTCCGTTCGAGTTGTGTCGATCATCGGATAGCAAATTTTTTGTCAACACTTTTTTTCCCCCCAGCATTTTCAAGGTCAGTTTTTTATGGATGAACCTGTAATTTTTTACGTCCATCTTTTCATCATTTGGCAAGCAGCGCACATATTTTTCCTTCTTCTAAATTGAAGAAAAATTTCGAAATTTGTTCTACGATGATGGATTCAATAGAGCGATTCAAGACTGAATTTCAAGACACCTAGAATGAATATGAAGGTACGTAAAAAAAATATATTTCCATTTAAAAAATGATATTGACCTTCATATAACCTCTAGGCGTCTACCTATCAAAAAACTATTCACATCGAATTATGCGCTCCTCGATACATTTTTTCCAACTTATTTTTTTTCTGTCACCAGTAAAAGCCGAGATATTCAGGTGGCCAGTTTTAGGTGATCCCGCTCTATAGTGTTAATAAAGAACTCAAAGACGTTCATTTCAAATACCACTCGCCGAGGGACACTTCGAAATATTGTAATAACGCCAATAAGGAAAAATACTGAAAGGCCTCAGGTGAAAGTAGGGGACGGTTGCCAGGAAGGTAGAGAAGGGTAGCACGGAGTGTCGTACCTTTTTTCTCGTTCGGGCTTATTCGCCGACGATCGTTATAATTCCGTGAAAAATGCAGAGTGGCAGCTCCGACGGGCCGTAAAACTAACAAGCCAGGGGTTGGAGACGTATAGATCGTCCTGGAAATCGAATTCGGGATATCCCGACGAATGGGGCCCCAGGAACGTGGCTGACCGACCTTCCGGGCAGAAAAGAGAGTGGCTTTCACGGGATAGGAGGGACGGTGCCGGCGGAAAGCCGCGATCGTGTGTGCAAACACCCTCTCAATGTAAATAACCCGTGCGCACCCCGCTCGGTGGGCTCAAATTCGGGGCTTGTACTTAAAGTGTACGTCCTGCTCTTGCGAGCAGAGATTCGGGACGCTGCTCGACCCCATCGAGGGGCGTTATATCACGTTTTTGTTATTAAATATACTGCGGATGTTTGTGCACAATCACGGTGTAATTTATCGAGACAGAGATTTATTTTCTCTGTTAACAATCGTGACGAAACGAAGACAATATACATACTCGTTTTAACTTACTAAATTGAATATCGTCGGTGTAATAAATTTGTTTTCTAGACTTTATGAAGTATGTTGTGGACTGATAGCTAGATGAATTATAGACGGTGTCCCGTTTAAATTGACCTATTGGAATATCTTCGAAACTGTTGACGATATTAGAAAATGTTTCAGATGATAGTTAAATGGTATCAGGGGGCACACTTTCTGATCTGAGTAACTTTTTTCTATGTGGACGTGTAGAGATCATACGAAGGTGAACTTTATTTTTTTTTAATGGAATCGTATATTTTTTAATGCACTAGGTGATACTACTTGTTATTCCCCAGATAAAGTCCTAAGTCACTCATAGCTAATTAGTGCGTTTAAAAATATACGATTCCAAGCTAAAAAACAAATATTAGTCTATGCGTTAAAAAAGAAGAATGCAAAATATTTCAACCAATGGGACCAGTATTCTTCCTATGATCTAATTTTCTCCCACAATCTGTAGATCAGTATCACTTAACAAATTATCCGAAGAAGCTGTTCGAGGGAACGCAGCATGAATTTCGACGGAAAGTGCGTTCTACACCCCGACGAATCCTCGCGAACCAGAGGGGGGTGACAAGAGGGGCTGGGTGCACACAGTGGCATCCCCCGAATTTCACAGGCCGGTACGCCACAAATGAAGCACACTTGGGTGGTGCTCGATTTAGCTCGTATCAACCCGCACCCTCGGCCCGGCTGAACGCATCGTGCAAACACTGCCGCGTACGTTGAACAAACACACATCCGCGACCCTGTGTACACATGTAATTTCAGGGAATTATAGATACATACGGCGGCACGGAATCCTCCCCCATCTGCGGATCGCGGTAGTGGATTTTAGCGAATGTCTTACTGACTCCACGATTTCAACGCTCCTCGTAATTGCTTCCCCAGAATACCCTAACGGGGCCAAAAAACAACAAATCTGAATGGTTATTTTTAATGAAATCACATTAAGTCCCCTTTCCTCTTCAGCGACCGAAAACAAGGTGGCGCATAAGAATTTTTCACTTTAAATAAAGCAAGGAATATATGGTAAGAAAATTCATGGTCTTTATTTATTATACATTCAGATAAATAAAAAAAAAATTTTCTTCCAATATTCCTGCATTGTAGGTGACGCTAATCGTGTTTATTAGAAATTGCACTGTATACAAAAAGTGCTCATCATAACGTAAAAAGTTATTAATCGATTTAAAAAATTCTTGCTACATTCTTTTTGTTATTGAATCAATTATCGTGTGACTTAATATTGATAATAGAACTTAGCATGGAGGGGGCTCTGCCTCATTGCCATTTTACTCCCCTACAGCCCCGACCATGGCAATATAGTTAGAGTCCACTGTAACAATACCATAAAATTCCTCTTTATAGAGTAAAATGCAATGAAATAAAAATTCAGTACATTTTTCAGATTTAGTACCTTTTTCTTGCACAAGTTGGTACAAAATACATTTTTTTCTGACCTTCAACCTTGAAACTAATAGGACGGGACTATTCGAAGGGTTCGCCGCGATCTCCCAGCTCCTGTTGCCTCGCCTTACGCAATTGCCTATGCAACAACAACAACAACACAGTCACCCGTTGTTGCATGCGCCGAGCCGTGGAACGCGGACCGGAAGGGGAGGGAACGCAGCCGATTTATCGCGACCGTTATCTTCGACGCAAGAGGCACCGAACTGAAGTTTTCAAACGGAGGCAGCTAACCGTGTTGCACGCTTTAATTCGGCGCACCTTTCCTTCATTAGTAAACGAAGGTTTGTGGGATAATTATACGCTTGTGTTTTTCTCGAAAATACTACGTATTTACCTCTGTTTAGTGTTAAAAAATATAGTGTTTATTCGATACTTTTGAAATTCATAATAGAGCATATTTAAGATCGAATCGAGAAAGGATGTTCGTCGATCGTTATAAAAAAAAAACGATGGATATCATGTAGATGTAATATTTAACACTTCAAGTGTTCGAAGTGTACATGAAGGACGTAGTCAACAAGTGATTTAACCCTTTCGATGTTTATGTGGGTTATACTCGTCATAAAGGAAAAAAAATTATTTGCTATTTTTTGAATTTTATAGGAAATGCATTTACTCTGCCTCTGTCGAATATACTCGTCATAGTTTAAAAATAATTAAACACACAAGTGCACGTTTTCAAAATGAAATAAAATACATGAACTGTTAAAATTCGAAATATCTCCTGAGCAGCAGTATCTAAGGGTGGCATCCTGAGCTTTAAACGGTTAATAAGATTAGATAATTGTTCGACAAATGTCGATTCATTCATAAAGAAGTATTATTTTACTATAAAAATGGAAATTTCCACGTTTAAACAATTAACAAATGACGAAATACTTTTTTTTACCTTTCATTCGTTCTTCGAAACTTTTTATCTAGATAATAAGTTTGCCCATCTCTGCTCTATACAAATATTAGTTCTAGCAACGATCCGGTTCAGACTAGATCAGCTTTATGCACGCGCCGTTTTTTTAAACCGCATCTGTTCGATCTACTTCAACGGGTATCGGAGTATGTGTCACCGATTAAGTACACAGTTAATTCCGCGTAAGAAGATCTCGGCGCAGGAAATGCTCGAAAATCGTCATCGGGCCAGCGCCAAGGCCAGAAAAGAAGATAGCCGAGTGTGCAACGCACAAAGATCATTGTGTCCAAACGTTTGTTCGACCAGCAGATCAGCGAATCGATCAACGGGTCGGATAAAGGAGAACCGAGAATGAATCCCATTTAGGACGATTGATATGTTAATTGCCGTGCAGTTCTCACCGCGGTCGTTAATCCCCCATGAAAACGACCATAGGGTAGGTGTACACGTGAACCATCCACTCGAGTAGAAAACCCTCGGCGAGCCACGTGACCTCGGCCAAAAGGGGGAAGATGGAGCAGACAGTGGCCACTCGAAATTTTGGTCGAAAGCTAATAGATTGATCTCGTGGAACCTATCGTTAAATATGCTTGCACACGCCATGGATAGCTCAACGATCCATGGGATACGCCGTATGGGCCGGTTTTCAACCCTTCGCGCGCGGGAACTGGTGTCCGTGTAATCGCGATGTCTTCCCTTTGTTCGAGCAGAGCGTAGAAAAAGAATCATGGTGCCTAATGGGGCTTGTGAAATAATTGTACGGGTTCAAGAGGGATGATGATATAAAGTGCCTTGGTACTGGACTGTGTATGCTAACGGAAATTTAAATTCACACAGGATTAATTGAGAAACACGAAAGTTAGATGGACGTTTATATCTATAAAATTACCGAGTGTCTACATCTAATATTTCACATATATCATTAGGAATAATCTTACAAAACCCTGTTAAAATCGAAGTTGGACAGTTGGGGTTCTTCCCTTGTCAGTGTAAAAGCTTCAACCAGCGAGATTATTCTAACTGAGCAGTAAAAGTAAGCCTACCACTTAGAAGTAAATTAATTTCACGATGTTCATCAGCAGTTCTTAGATAAAAATATTTTCGAGCAACTCTATGTCTCTTAGGCTAATAATGGAACATTCTTCTGGCAGATTAACAGAAGGTTAATCACCCCCTGATATGATTGTCCACAAATGACCTTAAAATTTTAAAAATTGTAGGATGATTAATATGATAAATTAATACGATCATCTATTTGTAACGAAGATTAATGCATACAGATGAATGGAGAATGGGGAAAGGATAGTGATTACAGTTTCAGAGGGAAATCCTGCTCCATCCCGGTTACACTGGTAATTATTATTGATACATTCCCGGTAATAATCTCGACGACCCAATTAATACTATCGACATACCGATAGGCGCAGTTGCGATACACCCAATAATTTATCGCGATAATCCCACAATGACCGTAAACTATCGCTCACGCGTGCATTTTCGGCCGATCGCACGCCAGATATACATATACACGTTCCCTGTGTCTTCCACACGCAGCCGAATTGCGGGATCGGGTGTAATCTGAAGCGGCAGGATAGAGCCTGATTCTCTATTGAAATTAACTGCCTGCAAAAAGCCATGGGGAAACCTCCAGCTACGAAATATGTAATGCAATAATCGGTTGTAAAGCATTCTCAGAAGACGAATGATATCAGCGATCTCCACTTGTCATACTATTACTCAATTTTATTTTATCTATTAAATCAGATGTAGCAGCGACTTTAGATTACGTATCTTATGTACTTATCACATTTTCAATTGTTCGAAATTTCTAAACCGACCAAAGAAACGTATGTTCGATTTCAGTTTCCGCAAACTGAACTACAAACATGAATCTTTGCATAAACATCCGCAGTGTAACCATGACTTACTTTTCTTTCACATTTTATATTATAATTTCAATTTTTTTAAGCGAATACTTGCAGCGAACTCTACCGAAGACCGAACGAACTTTTTTCGGTTACCTAATAAATTCAAATCACAGAAAAGCTGTATAAAAAGAAGCGTTCCCAAGCAAAGAAAGCAGTGTTGGCAGAAAATCACTAGCCGTTTCAATTACGCGGCTTAACGACGCTCGATGTAACAAATTAAAGTCCCCCCGGCCGGACAATAGTCGAGCTCGGAGGGGATGTTATACGTGCTGCGCGGTTCCCGTATCGTTCGACGCCAGAAAATATGTGTATAGATCATATCTCGACTCTCTCTCCCTCCCTTCCTCAACCAACACGCTTTATCCAGCCCGATATAAACCCCCGTCCGTCTCCGTCAGCCACCCCCCGCCAACAAAACCAGCTCGTTCGCCACCCCTTTCCACCCCCTACCCCCCTTAACCCCAACCGGGTGGTGGTTTACCCGTTGTAAGTCGACAACTCACTCTATAAACCCATGCTGCGCCGTGCTGTGTACTCTGTACACTACGGCGAGTTTGCACGCTGGGCAAGACAAAGAAAGGAGAGACAGGAGAGGGATAAGAGAGAGAGAGATTGACGTGGAAAGGTGCGGAGAAGTAAGGGGGGTAAACATGATAAGAACGCCTCGTGATAATTCCATCGTTGTATTCCTCTTCATCGACAACCTACTCCCTCTTTGTCCGTTTGGTGGACTCCATAGGTACCATTTGTCCTATGACTATTGTCCCTTTTCACTGGATTCCATAGTGTTATTCGCCCTATGACTATTACACCTCTTGACTGGACTTCATAGGTACTATTTGTCCTATGACTATCCTCCTTCTTTACTGGACTCCATAGGTACCATTAGTCCTATTACTATTATCCCTCTAGACTGGATTCCATAAGTACCATTTGTCCTGTGACTATTACCCCTCTTGACTGAACTTCATAGGTACTATTTGTCCTATGACTATCCTCCTTCTTTACTGGACTCCATAGGTACCATTAGTCTTATGACTATTTACCCTCTAGACTAGACTCCAAAAGTACCATTTGTCCAATGACTATTGCCCCCCTTTACTGGACTCTAAGGTATTATTTGTTCTATAACTATCCATCGTCTCTACTAGACTTCATAGGTACCAATTGTCCTCTGACTACTCTCCCATTTTACTGGACTCTATAGGTACTATTTGTCCTATGACTATTATCCCTCTTCACTGCACTCCGTAGGTACCATTTCGTCATCAGCGTCCATAGTCACGAAAACCCTTTTGGGGAACCGCGCCACGAATGTTGCTACTGTCGTTCAGATGGACGAAGCAACCTAGATTGTACGATCAGTTGAATAACAAATTGCATCGTCTGTGGGCCCCTTTAGGGAAAGCACAAGACTGACTGCATTCATTCTCTGGTCCAAAGGGAACTGGAATATATGGGGTACACCGATGAGAGAACAGGCTATTGCTCCTGGAGATATAGGAAACAAATATAACCGAACGAAGGGGGTGGGTTTATCGTTTCTGGGTAAAGAAAGGGGATTGATCTCTCAGTTTCCCGGAAGAAGTTTCAATATGATAGAAGGATTTATCGTTCTTGCTAGAGGACAGTGAAGTCTCAGAACAGGATTGGGCACAATGGCGCTGGTTCCGGAGACAATAATGTGAAACTGCGACGGGGGATGGAGGGGGTCAAATTCAAACGTCCGTTCCTAGACACGGGGACCACTTTGTCAGGTAGATAAGGGTCACGATCCCGCGAAGTGCACTTATGCGACCGCGTAATCGCTAACCTGGACACCTTGATTTTACGAGGTTCCCGCGAAAAATCCCCGATTTCTCGGAGTGGAGCTCGCTTGCGCGCGAAAGCACGACACCGTTGCGTCACCGTCCGCGCGGCCAATAATAGAGCGTGTTCCGAGGCGCTAGGTAATAAATTACGTAAAATTCCTGGCATATTTGCGTCGAGAGACCGATCCAGCGTCTAAATAAATCCAGCTTGAGAGTTTACGTGCTGGTTTCCACTCGAAACACGGGGCTACGAAGAGAGGTTGACAGAACCTACAAGAGGGTTCACTGAACCTCCAAGAGGGTTGGCAGAATCACCAATAGAGTTAGCAGAACCTCCAAGAGCTGATAATACACCTCCAAGAGGGATGAACAGAACCTCCAAGAGGGATGAACAGAACCTCCAGGAGGGTGTTAACAGAACCTTCAAGAGGATTGGCAGAACCTCCAAGAGGGTTGGTAGAACCTCCAAGTGGATTGGTATAACCTCCAAGAGAGTTCACAGAACCGCCCAAAGAATTGACAAAACCTCCAATAGGGATGGCAGAACCTCCAATAGGGTTCACAGAACCTCCAAGTGGATTGGCAGAACCTCCAAGAGGGTTTACAGAACCTCCAATAGGGATGGGAGAACCTCCAATAGGGTTCACAGAACCTCCAAGTGGATTGGCTGAAACTTCCAAGAGGGTTCACAGAACCTCCAATAGGGATGGCAGAACCTCCAATAGGGATGGCAGAACCTCCAATAGGGTTCACAGAACCTCCAAGTGGATTGGCTGAACTTCCAAGAGGGTTCACAGATTCTTTGAAGGAGGAGATAGAACTTGTACGAAATCCCTTTGGAAGAAAGAAATGTCAGGGCAACAGACAAAAGCCAGAACGGGGCAAAAATGGCGAAAGCGTGCGCACGAACCAAGGAACGGACCAAAGTAGCGCTAACGGGCCGACGACGGGGAGAGAGAGACAGAGAGGGAGGAGAGTGCAAGCCAAAGAGGCATTGGCTCGTGTGCCACACCAGCAACAGGTGCCCGTCAAACAGCGTTCAACGTCTCCGGCGAACCGTCTCTCTTTCTCTCTTCTCGACTCTCGCGCTGACCTTCCCCTCTTCTTCTACAACCACCCTTTTTTCCCTTTCTTTCTCATGCCGCCTCTCTCGCACGCGATGCCCGGTAATTGATTCGTCGACGAGACAGCCCGTGGCTACCCTGTGCAATCGGCGAGCCGTTCATCGACCGATCTTGTAGACCCGTCGAGTTTAAGAAACTCGGCCGGTTGAGATACCAGTCGGTTAGTGGATTGCTGGATTGCCTCGATAGACGGACCGCACTAATTTCACCGGTATTTCTACTTTTGTGAACATTTTCGGTGATACTTTGACGACCATTGGCAATATTGGTAAATATTGACAATAAGGGAGCCACCACCGATTTCGAGGATTTTTTAATATATTGTCCATGTCATCATACTGAGTAGTACTCTGAAGGTTTTAGTTGGGGGTCGGTGTTTGTAAAAAAGTTATTATAAACAAAATTTAGTATCGTATTTTAGTACTATGGATAAATAAACTGACCTTTACCTTGGCATATGTTGTCAAAGTCACCATCCCCTGAGTGACAATGACAATTATATTCAAACATTAATACATAGTTTATCGATCGTCTGATGGTTATAGAAATTATGCCCAACTTCTGTTCAATGTCTTTCCATGTCCAAACGAATGAAATATTGATTCTACTTAACACTAGAACCACCAAAGCAGTCGAAATGACTAGTCAGCACGCCCTTATAACGATGCTATAAATCTTACAACATTACATGTTCTCATATCTTTCACAATTCTAACTGCAATATGAAAATGAAATTTGTATATTCTTAAAAGTTTGTCACGTTTCTCGATCCAATAGAAATACACGTTTATCATCGATAGTTGTAATATTAAAAAACGATGAAATCGAGACTACCAGCGAAGCATTACAGTACTTGGGCGAGAAACAAAAAAAAAACCGCCACGTGGGTGGCCCGAATTCACGAGAATTCTGATCCAGATTCGATAGGGTAACAGGTACGTATACACTTTCGAGGGGAAGACGCGTTTCTCGTTGCATCGGCCCGGTGGACTTTGATTGACTCCGAGAGCCCGGGAGAGTTTACGATGCCCAGGGTCGCGCAGGTGTTTTTCACGGAGAAATTAAATCGCGGCCACTTTTGAGGTTTCGCTTTTAATTACCCTCGTAATACCGTACCGCCCAACCCAGCGGATCATTTACAACGGGGATCATTAAGGTCGTTACTTTTATAGCGTCAGTTTCGTAAGAGATCAATAAACGTTTCTTCTTCGGTTTGCATATAACCACAACGAATATCGTAGATTTTCCGCTGAAGTTTATACTTATTACGATAACTCCTGTTTCAACGTTGTTGGATCTGGTTTACCGTGACGCACGGTTAATCGCGCGTGGCACGATTAATGAACCGACCGTTGGACGATTTTTTTTTTTGTTCTCTCTCTCTCTCTCTCTCCTTCGTCGCAGAGTGGCCAATTTCGCCGAAATTCAGGTCGAAAGTAACATTTTTAACAGGGGTCGAAAAAGTTGTAGAATTTTTTAATAGGTTCTATTTAAAGCATGGAATTTTTTTTTAAAGACGTTCTCACATCACACTTTTTTTAAAAGACGTTCATGTGAGAACAGGGAAACACAAGGTCTTGACAATAAAAGTTTTAATTTGAATAGAACTTGTAAATTATGAAAATGAAACGAAAAGGATTATGGTTCGATACTAACTCAAACAGTTACTATCAATTTTGGCTAAAAAATTTCACATCACAGAACTTATAACTTTGAAATCGCATATCTCTAGGAGGATTGTACAATAAATACTGGTATTAGTGAAAAATCATGCTTTGATCATACATAAGTGAAATGCAGTACACAGATTCTTTAAATTAAAAAATAAATATTTTTCACTTTTAGCGAGGATATCGGCGAAACCAGCCATTGTGCGTCGGTCGTCAAACGGAGTAACTGCTTCACGAATGATTTTCAATATTCATTTGTCCGCAGCTTGACGTTTATCGACTGCGTAATTCGCGTGGCAGCCGAGACGCGAGAAAGTCTCTCTTGGTGCCTTCCCCACTCCCAGCTTCCCCACGTGGTCAGGTAAATCCTCACCGATCAGAGAATAATCCTAAAGCCTTCGACAAATCGATTCTTTCTGTATAATAAAACGCAAAGGTATTATTGAATCGATGTTATCAGCGTAGACAAATTTGCTTCGTTACTTTCGATTGTACTATTTTCGATAATATTTCGTGATCCAATACCCATAAAGCTACACATACGAGAGGCTAACATTTATACGATACACTTTTTCAATTGGGGAATGTTATGTTAATGTTAGGAATGGGTTTTTCGAAACGTGGAAATCTCAAAACCCAAAGAAGTTCAAGTTTCGAGAATTTAAAAATTAAGTTCCAACCCATCCCTAGTTAACATTAACCTTAGATTATCAAATTAGCGATTGTCAACATGTGTTCAGATAATACTGTCTCAATCTTTCATTATTTTTGTCTATCGTAAATGTACTTAGAACGTACGTTTTTACCTCGATAAAAATAATATTTCTCTCTAATATTACGTGTCTTTTTCGATCGTAATTCTTACGAATGATTGGTAATAACATGAGTTACATGATAATTTATTGATCTGGGATTTAAAAAAAATCAAAACGCAATAGAGGAAGTAAACTTTGCAATTCTCGTGCAAGCTAAATTATCCCGTTAATCCTCACAAATCTGCTGGAGTCTAAACAAATTCCTTCTGTCCACAGTCTCATTATAAAAATTAATTCGTAACATCAGATCAAAAAATGATGTCACCCAAACGAGCATTATATGCTCATCACAACCATTCCCCACCCTTCCCTAATGTCCTTTCATTTGTCTCCGTCCATTATTTCTGTCTGTTCCCCTTTCAGCTATCTATCATTGCCCCGTAATCGTCCATTACCAGTTTATCTATTCTGTATCTGGAGAACTATTACACATCCGTAGATGTTAAGATTATCCCGATCCCCACGACTTCGTCGCGCAGTTTCCGAAACAAACCAAAAACAGAAAAAAAAGGAAAGAAAGAAACAGAAAAATTTCACCAGAATTCCGAGACACTAATTCGACAAAGTCCCTCGGCCACTTTTCATTTAATCCCACGGCCGATAACGACCCTCGAAACGAAACGCCGGTATCATTTATTTAATCGCGCGCCTCATGCTCCGTAATGAACGGTTCTGCGGCTACTTGAACCCCGGAGAGCAGCGTTTCGAAAAGCCGAGGGAATGGTTTCGGAGGCGCCGTGAAGTCCCGGGGCGTCGCAGAGGCCAGGCTAGGGGCCTGGAACTCGGGAATCCGCCGGGGACTTATTATCGGGGATCTTTCGAATTACGGCTACGTATTTTCGGAAGGTAGGGCGGTGTGTTCATCGTCGAAACAGCCGTAACTTTTCCAAATGGAAACGGAATTGTATCGTCCCTTTTAGTGACGTGACCTCGATTTATGCCAAACAGAATGTAAAAAATGGTACCTAACAGGTTCGATAAATTAATTTTGGTCACAAATTATGCATTTAGTTCGAGCACCTACAGCTTCCAGACAGCAAGTACGTATTAAAAATTATTTTGCAAGTATCTCGTTAACTATTAAGTTTAGGATGCACAAAGGTCAACACATTTTACTCACAATTTGAAACTCTACGGATCTACGATACAAGAAATAGGTCATTCCGTTAAAAAATATCAAGGTGACCTTGAAATCTTAGAAATTCCTCCACCCACAAAAAAAGCACGTACCTTATAAGATGTGCTCCTTGATAAAAATTTTTATAAAGTGTATCGTTAAGTCATTATTTCAGGTGATCAAGTTACCCGAGACACCCTGTATATTTAATAAGTGTATTCAATTCTTTTACACGTATTTCAATTACAAAATCATTCGATTGTGCCCATCTCTGGATTGGTTGTTCTTTACATGTATTTCAATTACAAAATCATTCGATTTTGAGCATCTCTGGTTGCTACTATATTTTCTATTATCGGTACGCTCCATATGGTCTACGGACCGATCAGACCCGGTCGTTCCAGGTTTGCCCGCGGTCATTGTTAAAAAAAAAAACGTGTGCTCCGTCTTATCTGGTTTTCGATGGAACACGTTGTCGATGCATCGCTACGTCGCTCCGTTTCGGTTAAGATCACTCTCTCGGAGCCCGTATCTTTCGAAGGCATGTTTGTGCATAGGGGACTCATGGGTATCGGGAACGGGGGAGAGAAGACCATATGGTGTCGCGTGCTACGGTCGCCAGACCGTAGAGCCCTTCCAGTTCGGTTCCATGGCTCGCGCTATGGCCGCCTGAATGGCTTCCTCTCGCTAATTCGTGGCCTCGAGGAATTTCGTGTGGTCGCCACGGAGAACCCGTGGCGGAACCTGGGCTCCCGTGTAAGTGGCCACGCAATTTACACGGACCAGTGGACGCGGCTTCTTACCCCTGGACCACCTTCGACTTTTGACATACAACTCGCTGATGGGTATGCTTGGTTCATTTTGTAGCTGGTCAAAAATTGGACATAGGGTAAATGTCCCAATTACTGCCATCTTAAGATTATAGCGTAAGTTCATTTAAAACCCCTTTAACGGCCCGAAAAAGGGTGATATTTAAGAATTTAAAAAAAAAATGCAGAGAAGATATGATAAAAGAACTTCCTGGCCTTTATTTGTTATACATTTAAATATATATTAATTATAATTTATTATGAAAAAAAAGTTTTGTTTCGATGTTTGTGCAACGTGGCAAATTATAAGATCGACTCAAAAATCGGTTTTTGATTTTCAAAAATACGGCGCGCGACACCAAAAAATCTCAAAAAAAACTGAAGACAATCCTTGTAATACATATATCATTACTGTAATTATACAAATCTAATATATTTGAAACTTCCGTAAGAAAAAAAAATTTTTCATTATTTTCTTACGTTTTTGATTTTCGACAGCCAGGATTCGCAACCAAAAAATCGCATAAAATTCTCTAACACGTGTCCGGGTAAATACTATCTATCAGATTTTTTACTAAATAGGGAAAATATAGGAAAAACCTAATAATGCGAATTTTCCCTGTTACTATCCTTCTGATCGAGATATAGAGTTGAAATTTGGTACAAATGTTTTTCCAAGTAAGCTATTAAATGGTCCATCGCAAGTCCAAATCAGTTCAAGTACACTTTCGAACCCCTTTATCCGGGTATACATTTTCCTAACGGCGAAGAAACGTGAAGATTTCCAGAGACGAGCCGTCAGCATCATCCCCCTATCACCTAATTCCTCTCCGCGGAGGACACCAGTGAGGAATCGTGCAACAATGAGGGTAATGGAGCCAAAACAATAATAAATAAGAGTGGAGAGTCACGGCCGGATAAATCCTCGGCTATCCCACGGTGCGGATCGTCGTTAATCCATGCGATACGGTGTGTTACCGGGACACCCTCGGTATATAAGCCCGGCCAATAATTTATTCAGCGCGCCAGGACTACGCGATTACGTTTCTATTAGGATATGAGCGTTCTAGTGTCCTCGGGGGTGCTGTAACCGTATTCCCTGTCTGCTCCATCGGGAGTTTCACTTATCGTTACAGCGAGCTACCCTTCGCAACACCACCCTGTTCCACGTTTTTTTCATCTTCGCCACCCCCCACAGGCTTCTCGACCGTGACCAGTGGAGTCGTGCCCCCGTAAGAAAAACACACCAGTGACAGCCCAGGTTCTCCTCCAAAATATAAATACTACCATGCTAACACGATCAGCCACCGATGGAAATAGGATTTTCGTTCGGGGTGAAGAAGCTAGGCAGAGGCTACAGATTGAAATTACCACCCTTATTATCGTCCACGATTGGGGGGTGAGTAATGGAATAACAGGCCTGCGGTGGACATTGATCTGAGAGAAGGCAGTTGCAGTTTTTATTGTGACAAGACAGTGTGTACTTAATAATGGGGCACTTGGTCGTGTCTATGGTGATTGCGAGTATACAGGGTGGACCATGGCAATTGGCAAACGATTATTTGGTCTCGTTAACTATTTAAAGATCAGGACTAGGATCTTGGATACTGCTGTTATCCAGTATGTATTAATCGAATAAAATTGTTTTAGAACTAATAGAAATTTAATTCTGTATTTTGCAATGATGGTCGTCATAATAACTAACTATTCAATTTTCTACTGCTTCCTATTCGAAGAATGGCAGTCAATTGCTTCAATAACGAAATACTTCTTTTCTCCGTTTCACGATTAATTTTCTTATAAATTATTACCGTTCGAATATTAATACCGCGATTTGTGGTGCAATTTATTACGTATCAATACACCGTTTTCGTGATAACGATGCCAACGACGATTAGTGATGCATCGACTTATTGTATTTTTAATTTAAAAATCGTCGACAGATTAAATCTTTTACGGGCGCTGGTAATATATTGATCAAAAAAATGCTATGCAACGAACGAACGTCGAAGACGAGCCGGGAGAAGTTATCGGACGTGATTAACGGTTGATAATCAGCTCACGCAACGCGGCCGATTGGTTAAATCACACGGTTGACCGAAAGTGAAGATTGTCGTAATTAATCTTATCGATCAGTCACGGCCCATTCGCGTTATCGTTAACGAATTTCCAGGGAGAACGGAGATTCGCGTGATTCAGTTGTTTTTAATCGTCGACGTTCCGGAATTTACACGAAACATTCGATATTTTTACCGGACTAATCAGTCAATAGACGATAAATTCTATGCATTTGTTACATGTAACAAATTACTGTATTCGCACAAATTTACAAAAAAAAAAAAACATTGGCCACGCGCTGCGATTTTACTCGGCCGACAGACTAGCGCTCTGATTGGTCGGAGTTTTTCATTAATATCTCGGTAACAAAGCTTCGAATAACATTTTTGCTAAGCAAAAACTTGTTTCAAATCACCTCACGAGTTTCCCATTTCCGAGTCCTCCAACATTTTTGTTACACCCTGTATGTTGTTTTCAAACGATATGGGCGGTGTCGAAAACACAATAATTTCCAACGTTACGATCGAAATTAGCTGGTCGTACCACGAACAGCATGGAATTTAGCGTAGTCGAGGCGGGCGACGAGGAACGAAATGATAAACCTCGAATTATCCCTCGATTTATTCACCGATAAATCAGTTGAGCGGATCGAGACGGGAAGGGAATTTAAACAGGTGCGAGAGCGTATTTGATCGTCGGGGGAGGGACACAATTTGTTTTCTTTTTTGCCTCCTTTTCTCGTCGCCACTCGAGGAAGAGTCACGAACAATCGAACGACAAATATTTAACAGTCGCCTATCGATCGATATTACACATTCTTATTTGCCGAAGAAGAGGCGTACGGCTCCTTCGTGAGCTGCACGCTTGTCACACTTTTGAGCGTCGATCAAGATGAAACACTTATTGTTAGTCGGCTGATCGTTCCACGAGCACGATAATTTTTTTTTTTTACGATTTTGTCGACTTCGACTTGTGGGAATCTACTGGTACGTTGATTTGCAATATACATGTTGGGATGTAATAAAACTGCGATGTCTTAACATTATCTGTGCACTCGATGCTAGAGCCTTTAGTGTTAATGACATTCGATTTTTTCAGAGGGAGAGAAAAAAGCAGGGAAACAATTATAGAGATATGGTTGTGTATCGAACAATAGTGAAGATATTGATAAATTTGAAAATAAGCAATCGTCAAACAGGACTGTGGATAGAGACCACTTTACCCGTTCAAATCATCTAATTTATATATCTACAATATATCTAGTAGAAAATATTCAAATAATCAATTTAGAAGGAGTTACTTCCTATAGAGCGTAAGGGATAGACTATTAACATTAGAACTACTAGCATTGAATGTATGTTAAGTTAAATAGTGTAGTATATTAATACATGTAATATATAATGTAATATAGCTTAGTGTACTATAATATAAAGTGTGTAAGAAATTAGAGGTCAACATAAATTCCGATGAAAATATCTCTAGGATTTCAATAACTGTAAAATAAAAAATCTGAAATCCGTCATTTTTACGGGTTCGGTAGTTCTAGTGTTAACAATTTCAGTAGGTACACTCATAACCGAAAAAATGGATTCCTCTTGGAATAAATCAATTTCATTAATTGGATAAAAATTAAAGAAGTTAAAGAATGTAGTAGAAAATATTGGAACACTCAATTTCTAGTAGACCTGTATGAAACACAACCAGCGATCAGAAATTCCAGTACACGAATAAACAAGACATATTGAGCCTCCTTATTCCCAAACGACGTGAGTCCATTTCAGTAACTCATAGAACTTAGAGAAATTTAACATTCGGTTCAACAGTAAATCCAGTGCTAATTGAATTCCTCCTAAAAACTGGCCTGACATCCAAATATATCATTACAATCCTCCATATAAAATTAGGATTTTTCGTGCAAACAGATTTCCGCGTTCAACAACGATTTATAACACTCTGAGTATTGTTAAACCGTATGGCTATTATGGGCTATGCTCGTGAGAAAACGTCCAGGGCCTCGGAAGTTCCGAGCCACCGTTAGCCACCCGGTAAGATCATCAGCCTCCGTAAAGTAACCTCGTGAAAAAGATTACGATCGCGAGCGGTCTGAGATCATCGTAGCGTCCTACTCGAGGAACTGATAAACTCGTGTTATTCACGAGGCAACCTAATTCTATCACCGTTTATCAATCGCGCCGTTGTAAGTCCCAAGGTCCCGCGACACGGGACCATTATCGAATAGGGAAGACGGCAGGCATGCATTTATCAAATCATTTCGAAGTCACTCACCCAGTGCTGCGTTGTTACGACTTCGCCGTCCGGTCCGTCCAGGGCCTGTTCAACAAAAGAGCAAACGAACCGATCAGTCCTATTCCAAAATTTCACCAACTCGATAGGAACTAGAATTGTAAGTATTCAGATATACGAACTATTCGAATAGTTACAACAGTTCAACCAGTTCGTACAAGGTTAAATCGGTGTGCGATGATACAATTCTTCTAAGACCAATATTTTATTAAAAGGATAGTTATTTATTCTTTGCCACAAATTATTCTCTCTACTTATTGGAATAATTCATCATTACTTATTTGAACGATTAACTCGAATATAAAGTGTAAAACTATTGGAATAATAATATTCGAATACTCTGAATAATCCGAATACATAAATCGAATATTCGTAACAGTTCTAGTATGAACCCCATTCAAAAGTGATTAACATTTGAATTTTTTCACATATCAAAGCATTCGACCGGTGCATAACTTTCTATATTTAAAATAAACTGCCTTAATTATTTTTGTGAAAGTTTCTATTAGGTGGGCATAAATCACCCCCTCCATTGGTAGTTCATGTAACGAGGAAGAAAAACGTTTGATATTGCGAGGGTTAAAGAAAAACAAAGATATACTCACGTCCTTCTTCCTCTTCACGGCCGCGGCACCTGAAACAATTGAAACGAGAGACTTCAGCTTCGGGACAAACTGCCGACACCGATAGAATAGAAAGGGGTTAAAAAGGTTAAACTAACCGGCTGCGGAGTTTGGTAACCGTGCTCCGTTGGTGCCGGTGGGCGCCGCAGGGTTGGCTGCGGGGGTGGGTGTCCCCACGGAGGGCGGTACACCCCGGGTTCCGAACGGGAAGTACGGGGAATCTGGGGGGTAGGTGGCGCCCTCGACACCGCCACCCCCGCCGCCACCTCCGCCGCCGCCACCCCCACCTGGCCCCCCGCCAGGCCCTCCTGCAGTTGGACCGAATGCTCCTCCACCGTACGTCTGCAAACAGAACGGTTTCGTGTCTCGGTTAGCTGGTGTCCACACCGGTTGAACCTGAAGAATCATGCCCAGAATGATGGATTAGACTCTGTGGATGTTTATAGAAATGTAAATGTTTATTAGTTAACCCCTTGTCTTACAACATCGAGTTAGACTCGTGATGACGATATCAAAATGGATTCAACAAACAGAAATATTATTCGTTTTCTTTGAGTTAAAGTGAAGTACTAGTTTGCTGATATTAATATTTAACTTTTAGAGTAGATGTACAATTGGGATAAGTACACGAATTCCTTTTGTTTCTGGGGAATTATTGATGATAAAGTGATTCTGGAGACCGCAGACATCAAGAAAATCATAGGTCAAGGGGTTTAGGGGGTATTCTAGTGTGGTTGATCAAAAAAATTGATTTCTTTGTCTTGGGTTCTCTTATTGTTTGGGGTCTTGTGTCCCTATAGTATTATGGCGAAATTCAGGAAATTGAGGGGTTTAGTGGAAAAGGGTCCACATCGACTTTTAGTTTTTTGCATTTTGCACCATCAACAAGCTCTAGGAATTGAACGTCCATTCCATGGCCAAGCACCGTGGCAGACAGTCTTTCGTGAATAAAAGCATACTAAAACCCCTTAATATTGAAAGGAAACAAATTCTTAGTGGAAAAGAGGCTCATGTCACGATATTACATATAAGTTTTCATGTCAGCTACTTCTAGGAAAATTAATTTTCTCAGGAAATTTGTTATTAACTTGCAGTTATTGTAGTTGGTAATTGAAGTAGATGATAAATGGCAATTACTGTCAAATCTTGACTTGAAAATTCATGTTATTTGATACATTTTTTAACAATCTTAGAAAAAGTTTACGTCTGTTCGGGCAAACTTTTTTTTTATAAAAAAGTGATTTCAAATTCTGCCACGCATCTCGCCTATTAACAGAGGCGCTCAAACCTGAATTTTACGGTCGACAAACGGTTCGACAATTAATATTTCGCGTCTGAACGATGCTTATCGGAGGCCATCGCGAATAGAAAGAGCGCAGGAAAGAACCGAATAGACGGCGACTCCAATAAATTACCCATCGAAATCAATACTTCTTATCAGTTACGGTTTAACGACTGCCGATTAGATACTGTATACTCCAGCGCCGTGAAAAAAAAATCTCCACTATCTCCCCGCCTCTTCTGAGAAACCTTTGGCCCGCGTTCGTGTGCACGCTCCGTTTTTTCGGATATAGTGGCATTCCACGCGAAATTGGACACTCTCTGGAGTAACATTTCGGATTTTCTTAACGATATGGTCTTGTTCGTCCCCTTTATGGACAAATTTTCAGAATATGGACATTTAAAAATTAGTCATATGAAAATTAATTGATGTTAATGCTACGTCAGGCCGGTATAATTCGACGCAGCGTTAAGTTCAATTAAATTTCATAAGACCAATTTTAAAACGTCCATATTTTTGAAAATTTGTCCATAAAGAGGACAAATAGGAATATATCCTTAAACTTCTTCAAATTTTGTAATGCCTCGCTATTATAAAATTACATTTCTTTAAAACAATTGCAAAATAAATGGTGAAAAACTATTTCTTTTCAACTGAAATAATTTTTATTAAGTACACTTATATGTCCACTATAAGCACCCGCGAAGCTCATTTTCATCAGTTTGGTAGTTCAACAGTTATGATTTATTGAAAATAGGTTGACACAATATTTCAAACAGCTGAGGAATCAACAATTTAAAAAATTGTCAAAAATCCCTCAAGATAAGTTTATATATCACTAAAGACTACAACATATCCAAGTGTCAACAGAATCCGAAATGTTACTCCAAAAAGTGTCCGATTGACCGTGAAATGCTCTCCAATCGACGAGAGAAAAGCTCGAGGAGGACAAATTATTCGTCCAGGCCTCGATCCGAGACTCATCCCGTCCGTGGTCGTGAGCAACATCGTCGTCGATCACCGATAAAACGAAGGTCGACCGGGATGAGATAATTAAAAGTGTAGCAACCGGCGTGTGGATGAATGCGGGCGCAAGGCCGGCATCCTATTACGCGATTTCATAAATTCGACGCGCGTCTCGATAACGTCACGCCTTTAAATCGCCCACGAGCGAAGAGAGATACATTTTAATCGAACGATCACTGAAATCGTTTCTCTACTGATAATACCTGTTTTGCTAATCTCCTTGTAAATTACCACGTGTCGATCGCGATCAGATCGGCCCGATTAGCGAGAATTCTTTCAGCGGCGGAAACATGGACCTTATTCATCCTCAACGAATGGAGTTACGATGAGCTGTCCTGTTTTTATTTAGGGTAGATGTCCAATTACTGTCACCTTAAGATTGTAGCGTAACTTCATTTAATCATTTTACGCGTTGTTTGACATAAAAATCATCTCAGTTTGGAAGATAATATTAGTTTACATCTTTTTCAATGAAAAAAAATAGTTTTACTCGTTAAGTATGGGGCGTTAATTAATAATTCATTAAAATCTGCGAGCAATCCAAGTGTCCCTATAACTGTCAGATCAAAAATTAAAGTAACTTTCATATATACCTACTTTAATAATTTATTTTATACAATAGATATAGGTTGAACAGTAAAATTACGGTTCTTTATTTAGTATGACTTCGCTATCACTTCCTATTTACCTACGTAATCGCGTTTTTGACGCTCAAATTGCACTTTCATTTTTTTTTCTTTTTTTTATTAAATTTAAATTATTTTTTTTTCTAATAAAAATCTGTTGATTAGCGGGTTAATGGTTCCTACGCAGCGTCTACTAATTAGCAATCGTTCAGAGATGAACGGCCACCATACCGTCGGAAGAAGAGAATACGAGAGAGACTTTATCCGCGGATAACTTTTCATCCGAGGCCGCTTAACCCCCACCCGCAACCCCTCGTTGCTCCTTTGTTCTCCGTAATGTATATATCAATGTATATACCCGTCCTGCGTGTGCGTGTACACGCACATAAGCGTCTAAATACATCTTCGTGGGAGTGAGGGAGGGAGAGTAAGTGATATTAAAGCTGCCGGTTGACGACGCTCAACCTTCGCGAAATTGGGTAATTCTTATTTCCGTGAAAAAAGAACGCTCGTGATCGCAACCAGGATTAATCTACCTCTTTCTTTGTCTTTCTACAACGAAGAAATATCGCCAGTGATTCGCGAGAAAATCGCGTAGCGATGAATTCGTCCACGAAGAACGACTAATTGCGCAACGTTCGAATACGAATACGATTTTAATGGGCAGACGGATGAAGCTTCAACACGCTTGGTAGCTTCGAGGATCTTTAAAAGGTGATTTAAAAAGGTGTTCGTGTTTCAGGAATGAATCTTTCTATGGGTGTACCTTTCTACAGGTGTACCGCTTGGAACTGGCGACGCGCCTATAGAGAACAGTAGACAGGATTCTGCGATTGCTCATTGGCTGGCGGTTTTTTTTCCGGGTCTTTTCCCCTTTCACTTTCGGTAAAAGTTCGCTTATTATTGGCTACTAGCATAATTTTGCACGGGTGGTGGATGTAAATCGACAAAAAGATCCATTATAGGGAGGTCATTATGTATATTAGTTTAGGTAAAAAAATAGATGGAGTGTACTGGATAAAATTAACTCTGGGAATATACGATGTGTGTGAAAATTATTAGGACGAAATTTGTGCGCATTTAGTACTCATCGATTAGAGGAAAATAAGATAAAGAAAGAATAAAAACAGACGAAAACCTGGATACACATGGGCTCAGAAACGATTTGTTTCTATGTTGGTAAATAAACAGTGGATGCTTTTGCAAATTGATATTTTGAAGAACTCACAATAAACTGCAATGTAGAGTATACAATACAGTATAAAATGACGGCTAAGAATGACAGAAGAGACTGAGAAATTAAAAATATTTAAACCGTACAGTACAAAAAAGATAATTCACTAAATAAAAATTCCTACAAGTCGCAAATAAATTTTTCCTGTATTCATAACAATTATGGATAGTAATTATCATTGAACACTTTTTTCCCCTAATTTTACGTATACTATAGGAATCTAAAGTGTTGTAGAACATTTCTCGAACGCCCTGTATGTATGTAAAACCGCAGCTAAAAGGGAATAAAAAAGGTTACACTGGTTCCTTTTTGGACGGAGATAATTTAAGCACAATGAGAACCGTTTCCCGAAAATATGGCTCGGTCTAAAGTTTTCAGATTATCCGAGAGCGTGCAAGAGAGAAAGAGAGAGAGTAAGAAAGGGACGAGTAACTTTTTCTCAGATAAATTTACCTCCGCGACTGCAATAATTATTACACCGCTGCTTCTTACGTAATCCAGCTTTATCTTGAGATTCGAGTCGGTCGAACGGAGAGGGGAAAAAAATCCTAGTCTAGCGCCACCCCCCGAAGATCATCCCCGCGCGAAAAATATGGGAACTTTGGGGAATAATTAGGAAAATGATACTCACCATTCCATTGTCCATCGTGGGGCCATACGGCGACTGGAATCCCGGCTTTTCTGCAACAGAAAAAAACGAGCGATCGTTGAAATAAAGTTCCACGTTGGAATAAAGTTACTCCAACATAGCGAAATAAATAAAGTTGTGGCAGTTCTGTGCAACGAGGGTCGTAACGTACAGACGACTATTTTTGTAAGATGATTATTTGTGTCGGAAGTTGGGAAAATGGGCCGTGCAGTCTCGAATTTTCCGCCCGAATTGGCAGCTATTTTGAGTAGTGTAGTGGCATCCAAGTATTCGAGTACTTTTAATAATAAAAGAAACTCATTTTCTATCGAAACGTGTAAAACGCTTACACCCGAATAAAGAATTGAAAAATACGAAAAATCGCATTAAAACGAATCAACGATAAAAATCACGAATTCATCTCAAGAATTTTCAGGGAACCAGCGACGCAGCTACAAGCGCTGTCATCCCAAGACCCACGCAATATTCACAGCACATAGCGAGAGGTGGAGGGTAGGGGGCAAGAAGAAGATCCTACAGCATGCACACACGGTCGGCGAGTCGATGCAAAATTAATGTCGGGCATAAATTCGCGACGCGTCTTTATAAATCAAAACCGCGATCGCGCTAAGAATCCGCGACGGTCGAGCAGAGGGTTGGCCGTGGAGGGGGGGCGGTTTTTCCGCGTTGCGGTTGCCACGCACGCGGAATAAACAACGAGATAAACATTACGCGGGCTTCTCATAGCCTTGGGGATGGGGGAAGGTGGCTTCATCCGTTATTGATGCCCGCCCCCGTGAACCACGTACGTGAAACGCGGAGAGACGAGAGCGTGAATCTACGTGGCCCAGCGCGTCTTCCGGCGGTGGATTTATGAGGATCGGCTGGATTTACTGGTTACAGAAAACCGCCGCGGAAGAATTTGGGATTAACTTTAATTCGACGATATTTTATCGCCTGGGACCGCTATTGTGTCCCTACCACCACCACCACCACCCCCATCTCGATCGACAATGAATTTCATCCCCTACCGATGCGCGCGCAGTAATGGAATCGCAACTCCCGGGGTGGGTTTTCAATGAGCGATCGTTTTGCTACTGTATTTAAATTTATCTGCGGTTAGACGCACACCGACGTATTATAGGATATTTAATGTACAGGGTGAACCACGAATAGTGATCAGTAGAGATTACTCTGTTATTAGCAGTACGATCGAAAATGTTTTTATCAGGCACAGCATGGTTTCAAGAGAGCTTTAACGTGATTATAGCAAGTTTTTTGACAACTCTTTTTTTTTCATGATTTTTCAATGTCACCTACAATTTTTTGCAGAAGTATTGGGAAAGTCAGAATTTCGAACCAATGATAGAAAATGGAACTATTGAGAGTAGGTCGAGTATCTACGTAATCAACAATGTTTAAATAGATAGGTTGAGAAAAACCAGTTTTATATATGTTGCGTTATGTAATGCTTTTAAATAAATCGGTGTAACAGTCATAATTATTTAAACAGTTAGAAAAATTTACACCGTGGAATTTTCTCGTAGAAAAAGTAACAGTAAAATAGATATATTGCAGTATGTACGGTTGTAACAGTCGTGCGTGTAAAAATGATACTTAAGCAAACTTGGTTACATTAAAAAATAAATTAAATCGAGAAGAATTATTTACTGCTTCATGGCATGAGTGAAAGTTTTAAAAATAAGCAAGAATATATCGTCGTCTATGATAGTATGCTCGTTACACTTTAGAAAATGTCTAGTAATCACGGTGTCGAACGTAGTTCCTGAAGTCAGAAACTTTTATAACCCCAAGTCCCATAAGATGTTAGGTCTATTCTAATAACATCTCGTCTGAGGTATTACACAAACTTCATCTTTGTAAGGTGTATACATAGGTTTGACTATCGCTGTACCAATTCACAAATTCAAACGAAAATCCGCCCCCCCCCCCATCAGTTGCTTCCGCCATCTTCGATGTTACATCCTCGGCGTCCAGACTTCCGTTTTAACCACCGCGAACTACTGGCACATCGGGGACACTCAGTCTCATGGAAACACACTCGTTTACAAGGCCAACAGCAGCAGCAGCAGCTACGGAATCTCCGTGGATCCCGAACAGAGCATATCCGTGGGTGATTCTTCATCGTTGGGGGGGAAGGGGGGCAAGCACTCGATATATAGGGGTGACGCTGGCAGCAGCGAACGTGGAAGACGAACACTAGTCGTGACACGAAGCTGCCCCGGTGCTCAAACACTACGTCATAACGGTCGAGCTGGCTTGCAACCCGCGGCCCTGAGGATGACACGATGGACCATGGTTTAGCTTGTCCTTTGATGCATGATATTGCAGACTCGACGGTCCACGCTTCGGCGAACATGTCACGAGCAAGCCGAAACTGTTAGGATTCATAGTTATCTCGGCCGATCGTGTCGTAGTTCGGACACTCGCCCTATCGTCCACGCACGGTGTACCATATATCCCATCCTCGACTGTAATATGATATACTCATCCTCACGGCTGTCAGACCGTTTTGACCCTTTCTGCTTTATCCTTCTTCCGTTAAAAGGGCACTCGCGAAGGGGGAGTACCTTGTACGTGTAGGAGTCATTAGCGCCGAGGGGAATCTTGGTTCTATCACAGACGAGATATAAGAATCCTAACATCATATGGAACTTGGTGTCCCACGAAAATCACGCTGTTTCGAACGCACACCACATAAAAGTTTCCGACTTCAGGACCTACGTTCGACATCGTGATGTCACACAGCACACATTATTGTCCCGGTTTCGCTAGCAAGAAATGGAATACTGAAATTGTACGGGGGCTTCTGATGCCACAAAGCATGGGACAGAAAATTACCATTATTGGCCATTTTCAAATGTTGATAATTAAAGTTCAACCATAATATACAATTTAATTTAATATACATTCAGTGCTGGTAGTTTTAGTGTTAATCGATGGTTTTCAGTAACGAAGCAAGCGTTTTTCGAGCGTTTCACACGCGGGCAACGGTGGAATATGGGTCGAGGAAAGAGGGAAATCGACCACCGGCGGCGAATTACGCGTTACAGCCGGCCGTTGCTCGCCACGATACCATCTACACGGATTTCGGCCGGCATCAATTCGGCATTACAGCTCGCGAAACGCGCGACATAACCTCGAAAACCGCGCGGCGCGCGTTCCACGAGCAACGGCGATTTTCAGCGCGCGAGACACGACCGCGATTTGGTGGTCAGCCCCGGTTCGGCGTCGTATATCAGCGCAACACCATCGAATTACAATTACCCCAAATTATCACACCCTTTCTGCGGTTCTGTTATCTTGTACCGACTGAAAGTATCGCCGATTTGTCCGGCTGTGTCGAACTAACCGAAGAGATCGTTGCGCGCTTTATTACAGTCTATTAAAGGGGTCATTTCTAGTCAGCAAGCCAAAAAAAGGCGACCTTTGGGAATTTATTGAAAAATATAGAATTTAATTTTGTTCGTTTTATTTCATACAAAATACGTTATAGTATAAGCAGATTAATGGAAACAGAAAATAAAAAGCGATCACAAAAGAAAGATGCGAGTAATTGTGTTCTTCAAACTTGTGAATTTACGTTGTTTTGCAGAATAGGTAATTCAATATTGGACTTCGGCTAGATTGCATTAATATTTTTGACCGTATGAAATTTATTTTCATGCACTGTTTTCTAATAAGTACATAAATCCTATGGTCTACAGTTCAATTAATGTTCCTCAAATTTTTTGAAATTGTAACATGCACCGTTTTTCCTTCCAGCCACAGATATACTTACATAGGTCGTATTTACGTCAACTTCATTTTTAAAAATACCTTTGTCAAAAAGTACCTACATGTGCCCTTAAAAAATAAAAGGACCTACAACCGGTTGTAAGGCTATCGAAATTTTATTTCTCAATTTATCCCCTCGTTTCCCCACAATTCCATACTCGGTATAAAATTTGCTCTTGCGGCTCTGCCAAACACGCCAATTTCGTTCAATATCTCGGCCTAAGGATCAATTATTGCTCGTATCAGATCGAGCATTTGAAGCGGCAACCGACGCGTTAACCAAAAAAAAAAAAAAAGAAGAAAAAAAATAGCAGCCTCCCGGTTCCTCGTTATTATTCTCAATGAATTTGGAAGCGCGAGGGAGATTCGCGAAATCAATCGGCGAATAGGGGGATCCCGCGAATCGATTAAACCGCTCGCCGACACCGTTCCGCGGATTCGCCGCGGCGACGCGGAAAAAAACGGAATAGGGGCGGAGTGGGGGGGTAGAGAGGGAGGGCGTGGGGTGGAAAATATCGTCGAATATTACGCGTCCGCGAAAATGCCAGACACTTTCAGCGTTGACGGGTTCTCGTAAAAAAGCGCGTGGAACGCGAACCGTTGAAAAACAAGAGCCCAGCATAAAAAAAAAACAAAATGGACGGAGAGGAACGGAACAGCCCTCCCCGACCTATCTGCATTTCGCGGCAACGTGGGGGAGAAAAAAAATGCGGTCGAAAGAGTTTTCGTGTTCGTCGTTTACCACCCCCGGCCAAGTGGCTGACTTATCGTCCCGACCAATCCCCTTTCTCTGTAGGATCCTTCATTATGTGGCCCTTTCTAATCTGGATTTTTCAGAAAAGGATACCATTTGGTGGTCTGTTTTAAATCGAATGAATGCTTGCGTTGCTAATACAGTGATGGCTGAAATCTGTTAATAAAGAAACTGTGTCTTTAAATAATGTATATTTGTGATATATTATTAGAAGTACGAATAAGAAATCTATGGTTTTTAGTAGAATTTTGTAACTGGTACTGATCTGTTTCGGAATACGTCAAATCTGTAGTTTGTGTTATTTGAGGTTCGTGGGTTCTAGATTTAAACTGTATTGCGAATATATTTTACTCATAGTGGATCAGTTAGATTCTGTTATCTCAATTCATCGATTTTTAAGGTTAAAATAAAGCCTTTTATCTACAAAATAATGTTTAAATTTCATGCATTCGTTTAGCAGTTATAATTATTTAATAAATTTGCCCACTTTTTACCACCCTCCTTTCTAGTTGATTCAAAATTCCTTTAAATCAATCCGAAAAAGTTTATCTTTACCGAAATATATGCAGCCTAATTTATTAGTATTTTTCTGGTAGCTTTTACATATAAGAATGCCTTCTTGCAGTGCGTCGAGCGTCTGAACGTTGAAAATTCGGGTGTCAAAGTACACGATCACACGCTCGATCGAACGTCCTTAACACGGGGGCCAAGATTGGATGACCGTTCGTCTGTACTTTTTAACCCGGGATTCCTGTGTGTGTCCAGCCCGCCCCCGAGGATTCGTTCCCCTTTTCGAAAAATGATCGGACGTCTGATCCGCGTGGGTACCTTGCAGGCGTTCGTGAAATTTAGACCGAAGGAGATCCTTTTCGTTCCCATATGCACGCAGAATTTGATGAATTTTGATCGAGTTACACGGATTGAAGAAAAAAATTCGCGAGATTGGTGGTGCATCGGTGCCCCAACCAGGTTTTTGGTTAGTGGGACCATAAGCAGCCATTTTGCAACAAGGAAGAACCATTGAAATAATGGTTGAATACATGTTGCCTGTCTTTTTTAATTTTACTATTATTTATTGTAATTCAGATATTCGCACAAATTTATAATAAAAGTTTCTCTATTCAGAAATACAAATCTTCTATTATGGATTGCATTAAAAAATTAACCCTTAAATGTCGAAGTGGAAATGGTATGACTTGTTAGACGAATGTTATAATTTACTACACCACCTGTTGTTTTGCATCCTCGTTAACAGACCTGCGTTTTATTTTTATTTTTCACTTTTTATTTTTGAAAGGAATACGTTAGTTTCTCAACTGAAAACACGGAGGTCTACTTCGCATCAGTGAAATTACGAATTCTCGCTGACAAAGGTTAGATATTAACAGGCGACCATTGTAACACTAAAGGGTTAACTGATCACACAGCTGACCTTCGTTTCGCTAAACACAAGATGGAAAAAAAAATATAATCACACGGGAGAAGATGCTATGCGACAAGGTTTAAAATAAAACGGAATGCCACCAGCCGAGTCTCGGCCATAAAGAACACAATCCCATCCGCGACAAGCTAATAATTCGTACCCCGCGGTATCTGCGCGTCGATCGGGTCCCTAACGCGACGCATCACCACCTGCCGAGAGAACGATTAAATCAAACCCGAACGTAAACGAACGCCGATGAAAAATCCGGTGGAACGAGCCGCGACAAAGGCGAGAGAGGAGGCCTGTAAAACGGCGAAAGAAATAATGGAACACCTGCGCGCGCGCACGACCGCACGACCGCGCTCTGGGAAGACTTAATTCGATTATCTTCCTCGACGAATAGTCAGAGGGGATTAAGTATTTCTTTTAATGTCGACGAATAAATTTTCATTGATGCGTTTCGTGCCAGTTAAACGAAAACAAAGAAGAACCTATGCAGCATGTATGTCCCCACGTAAGGGTGGCCACGAAAATTCAGAAATTTCCTGGAACTTTAGAAAAAATTGTGTTCGATAAAAGTCGAACTACAGTAAATTACCGATGAGTGTTCGAAGGCTTCTGTGCTAAACCTCGTTAAAAAGTCAGCGTTACATCTGGGGACCTGTCGAGAAGAGCCTTCGAACATTTATCGATGATTTACTGTTTACATTTACTAGCTCTTTTTTCGGGGATATGAATGTTACCATTTGTCTGGTAACAATCATTTCATCGGAAAAAATACGGATAAAGAAACTCTGATTTATGAAAGTTATGCATACTTAACGGGTTTTTGAATTTTCCGAAGAATACCTTCAGCCGATATATCGACTTTCTATTTTTAATATAATTTAAACATATGTAATGACATTTTATTTTTATAAAATCAGTTTCTTTAGTGGAACATCCGTTTACTGGATAGAAATAATAAAATTGTTGAAAAACGTGAAAATATCTTCATTTTTAAAAGAAATATATTACTTTCAATAAACACCTCTAAAATCGCATATTTGTCAAGATATTTTTGGACGATACCTGAAAACCTTACAAGGTAATATAAGAGTTAAATATAGTTCAACCTTTGTTTAACATAATCTCGCGTAACAAAGTCTTCAAAAATTCCGTGGCGACACTTACGTGAAACACCCTGTACATCTTCCATCCAGGAACCAAACACGAAAGACCATAGCCGCGATCTTCTCGTCCCGAAAAACGGGTGCAAAAAAAAAAAAAGATTCTGTCGTCGCGATATCCACGAACAATTAAACAGGTACAAAAACGTGTGTCTCCCGGGATATCGGTTTTCCTGGCTGACAACGTTCATCTTTTTTTCTCTCCTCTCATATTTGCGAGACACCCGATACGTGGACCGCCGGCGTACAGGCCCACGCACCCCAACGAGCCCACCGTTTTCTATGGGAGAATTTGCGCGCGCGCGTGTGTGTACGTGTATACCGTGTGCCGGTGCACGGTGCCACGCGACCCAAAAGGGTGTTGTTCCAGGCTCGCGCAGGTAAGAACGGGAGAGAGCCACGGCGCAGGGTGGGGAGAAGAAGAAGAAGGTTCGCGGCCGGCAGAGAATAGGGAATGGTTGGGGGGAGGGGAGGGTTTGCCACCCTTGGGGCCCTCGACCCCAACGGTAGAGGGGGTTACGCACACCTATACACAGAGGGAGGAAGAATAGAGGGCCAGGGGGAAAGACGAAAAAAAAAAAATGTGGAGAAGAACTCAGGTAGCCAATGGTGCTCAACCGTACTCGGGGTATTTTACTTGCACCCCGGTTGACCCGTCGATCTATCGATCGATACCCTCCGATGTGGGTAGATTGGTTAACATGTTTGTTAACCCTAGGACTGGGTCCGTTTGGACCCTGATTCTCAAAAGCTCCATAAAATTGACAACTTAAGAATCGAATTTAAGCTAGGAGTTATTCGTACTGGGTTATGTAAAACAGTTTCTTCTTGAATAAATTGGCTTCGAAAATTGTACGTTCACAAAGGAAGCGTAAGGGTTGAAACAGACTAGCAGTAGAATTTTTAGGATTCCTAGTTTTCCCAGGTAAATTCGTAATAGATACAGTACAGATCTGTTCTATCGATAACGTACGTATATCGTCGTGCTAAAAATGAATAATAACGGTAGGTTCGACACATTTCCTCAGCATGTTCTGTAAACGCATCGATACCACAGTTTCCATTGTTACAACACAGATGGGTGACCACCTTGGTTGTGACTAGAAATTACGGTTCCCTGTCGACATTCACCCATAATCGGGGACGTTCTCTGAAGTCTAAACGATTCTAATAGACGGTTATTTCGGATGGTAGGCGAAGTCAAGAGACCTCGCGGAAGAATGACTCGGTACCAGAAAAATGCCATTCCACCCGTTAGACAGAAGTAATCGGGACATCTCCCCGGGGCCGAGGAGGAGGCCTCGGACACGCTTGGGTCTGGTAAGGGCACAGTGGAACCAACGATGAAGAGCGTGGCACACTACACACTTCCAGATATAATATCCCACCTTGTTCCGACACTGGCAGGGTTCGCCCGGGCCTGTAACCGCAACGCATTATATGTGTATCGGATCCATGTGTCCCACGAACCGCGACACGAACGGAGTTGAAAGAACCAAGTCGCCGCGCGACTTCTTTGCTTCGTCGTGGAGCCGACCGTTCTTGGGGTCCGCAAGGTTTTTCCTTGCTCATCTCTGCCGACTTGTCTACTAAAGTCTTGATCTACACGTGGATATATCTGTGTAATGAAATCCTTTGGTCCTGCAAAACTGTAACATATGTTGGAAAACTTTGGATAGTCTGGAATCTTCATTTGTAGGATCTTAGCACCTAGAAACTAGATCTCCTGATCTTCTATCCCGAAGAATATTAATTCTTCGGCGTCCTATACGTAGATATTTATGTGTCAAGAAATCCTTGGTCTTAAAGAACTTCAACTAAGGAGAAGAATTAAGATTCTTCAGGATAGGAGGTAAAAACATTCCCAGTCTGTAGAATTCTTTGGGTATTCTAGAGTCTTCATTTGAAGGATTATTGCGCCTAGAAATTAAAAGGATCTTCTACCCTGAAGACTATCAGTACCCCTAGAATCTTCACTATATTACGAGTTCATAACAGACCATTCCTTCAGTTCTTGTAAAGACAAGCCATTCCTACTGCCACAGAACCAATCACCATAGACTATATTCACGTAACCCCAAGGTTCGTCTTTGCAACACAGTACCCTATCCCCGAGTCGAAAGCAGCAAGCAACGTATATACACACACGATCGCGACGAGTACCTGAAGCGCCATTGAAATCCCCCGGATCAGATAATTCCGGAACCGTACACCCTCCGTGCGCCAGGGCACGGTGTCCGGCGGCGGAGGCTGGTGTAAAAGAGAGGAGCAAACATCCCGGAACCGTTACTTTCTGGAACGGAAAGGTAGCAAGAGGCGCATAAAAATTCCCCGGTGAAAAGAACACCGGGCTACGCCTGGGACCGGCGCGCGTCGGTCACGACAGGAGGAGAGAAGAGAGGTCCCTGGCCAGGGTCTATATATGTGTGTGTACGCCAACAAACCAGTCAAATCGACCTAACCCATCGGGCAGACTTAGCAGGAGGAGCGCGCGCGCCGCTGGCCCGTGTGGATGAAGAGGCCGTAGCCGGGCAAGGTTCGGTGGGAGGGAGACGGGTGGAAAGAAAAGGTAGAGAAAAAAAAGCACGAAGGAGAAAGAGAGAAAGGGGGGAGAGATCTCTCCGTCCGTTGCGCGCGCGGCGTTTGGGAAGTAAACGGAACGGGCGAAGGTGTATTTTGTGGAGGAGAAGGCTGACTGCCACGCGACCATGGGGCCCGATGGTGGGGGAACGTCGTGGTGCCAAGGGGCCCGGCGGGACCAAGAGGGCTCTACACGGCAAAAGGGACTGGGGAGTCGTGGCGAAGGGAGACGGCGGCGGGGCAAGAGGGGAGTCGCAGCAACAGCAGCGGCAGCTGTCGCTGTCAGTGCCCCCCTTCGTGTTACCCTAGAAGGGGCCCACCGGAGAACAGTGGCGTAGACCGCGGTGGATCCAGTGACTCTCAATCGAGTCCACACGCTCGGATATCCGTGATATCGATTTCGTCTCGACGGGAAGAATTCTTTCCTTGGATAACGACGAGGGGATCGTCTCCGAATTGCAGAGGAACCAAGGAATGCCCGACGAAGAGGACTGATTGCGGAGAACGATCCGGAATGTTCTTGAAATGGATTATCTGTCCCCGGGTATCTTCTCTCTCTCCCTCTTCCTCTCTACGTTTTGCTCGTCTCTTTTGGACAATGTCCAACTCGGTGTTCCCGAACCGAAGGCCCGGGGATAGACGGTGGCTCTACTCGAAATTTAGGTGTATCGACCCGTCCGCGGTGACTAACTTTCGCGGATTTTCGTGCTTGACATTTTTCTCGGTACTCGTGTACGCAACGGTAAACGGCCGATTTTTTTTTAACCATCGGAGGATGACTGAAAGGGGTCCGACTGGAATGGCGATGGGAATAGAGGTGAATTATACGTTTCATAATTTCGTATCCTTCGGATACCACTTCGCGACTAAATAAAGAGTAGAGAAACGTTGATACGAAACTTAAAAAGGGGACTCGTTATTGACGGGCAGTAATAAACTATAACTTCGTGTAAAACTTGACTACCATAGCTAATCAAGGATCGTACCTGAGTTACAAGAAGTTAAATTACAAGAATCCTCACCATTCATTCGCCATTTATCATCCATACTGTGTGACAGACTTTCGGCTGTAAATTGTATACCGATACAGAGACGAAACACCATTAAAGAAATAATTGTTAGTATCGACTACATACGACGACTCGCAAATTTGTTCACCTGAATAAGGTCGCATTTATTTGACCAAATTACTTACCAAACTGCCAATTTTACTTCAAAATTTAAAAAAATTAGGATACATAAATAGGAATTGAACAAAAACTTGTACACTGGATTGTTATTTCAATAGTTCAAGGGGATATCGAACAGCAAATATAAAGTCACCAAACTACTATAAAATACATAATTCACACTTTTCCCAACGATACCAAACATCCTAACACTCATAAATACAAATTACGAGTTCTACAATCTTCCTTAATTTACAAGATCAAACATAGATTTCGATCTTGTACGCTATCTAAGTCTACGCATTCGATAACCTCAAGGTTACAATTCCGAAAACAACTCGATTAAACCTGGACTCGAATGCAAGGTCTGGTGCGGCCAATCGAGGCCCAAGAAATTGATCCAGATTGGGACCAGTAAAAGCGAACAGGTTCAGCCGAATATTCTTGGACCGGTGAAAACCAGCGAGAGCAGTGCGTAAAATCGCTTCTCGGCTCGAAACGGGGAGGGGGTAAAAAAAAGAACCTGACGAAGGTGCGTGGCGCGATAAGTGCGCGCGCGCGCGTCGTTTCGCGAGCTCGTGCCGTCCTCGTTGGCACGTGGCGTACACGTGCTCCGGTTTCCCGCCTTCCCCGTGTCCCGTCGAACTTCTTCTCTGTGTCCCTTTTGCGCGAGCAAGTTAACGCGCGTTTTCATTCACAGGTTCACGCGTGAACCAGCGTGCGGCTGACTCTGGTTACACAGAAGAGGACCACCGGCAGAAGCAGGATTCCGTGGCAGGAGTGAGAATCTTGGGGATCGCCTCGGGGCTGCGTTCAACAGGTGAGATCCCGCCGCCATTTTCGCCTCCACCGTTCCCAGCGGCACACGCGTTCTCACGCGGTGGAGCTCAGAAGTTCTTGGTCTCGAGAGACTGAGAAATATTCGAGATATCTCAGAAGGGAAATTGATTGCCAAGCCTGGGAGATTTGACTATTCAGTGAACAGTATTCACTTTAGGAAGGTGGATGCTTTTGGAATTGCATAACGATTTGTAGGTAAATTTGGATCCCTGTTACATATTTGGTATTTCGTCGAGAAATACCTGTCTTTATGACGGGCTTCATAAGAATAACTGATTGAGTTAATTATAAAATTGACTCTCTGGAAACTTGGGTAAAGGTACATTGACGAGCAATAATGATATGTAGGTAAATTTGGATCCCTGTTACATATTTGGTATTTCGTCGAGAAATACCTGTCTTTATGACGGGCTTGATAAGAATAACTGATTGAGTTAATTATGAAATGGACTCTCTGGAAACTGAAGAGCAAATTTGGCTTCTTTTAGGGGAAGAAGTAAGGGAAGGGCCTCCTACAATTTGGTCTCAGGAGTTAGTGAAATTTATTACAAATTAACATTCGGTTTAACATTTCTTTCAGTACTTGAAATAAACTAACCATGTGATAGGAGGCTCTTACGCCACTTTTTCCCCTACCGGATGCCGAGTATGCTCGTGAGGGTACAACCAAGGCATCCGAGGGTTAATCTATTGCTCAATCGTTGTGGAGGCTCTAATATCCTAAACTTTCACAACTAACTCGTAAAAATTAAAACTAGTTTCCATTTATCCAAATTACAATCCATTTATATGAACTAGATTCAATTTATCCAAATTAGAATCCATTCATATGAACTAGATTTCCTAGATTCACATAGCAAGGCACAGATCTACATTCCCAGAAACCAAAAGCCACACACTGATAGATCTACCAGAAGAAACAAGAATCTTCACAATCGAACAAAGCGAATCTTCCCTCCATATCGATCTTCAAATACACCGAAATTTGCATAAACACTGAGCGATCAAAATGCATTCCATCGCTGCCACCGAAGCATCCCACAATGGGCAAAGCTCCAACAAAACGTCGGTTCCTAATAGCGGACGGATCCCATAGGGAACAAACGAAGGATCCACGGCCAGAACCGAATTACAGGGCAGAAGTTCGATCGCGAGTGAACCCATGGAATCCTCGTAGAAAGTCCCAATTAGAAATCAAGATTCCTCTGGGATTCCTTTTGCTCCCTTCGCGGGCCATTGAACGTCGGGAAGGTGACGAGGGACAGTGGCACCTGCCAAAAAATCAGAGCTCCGTCCACCCCCCCCCCTTTTTTCGTCTGGCGCCAGGAGAGAAACCGAATGCACATTTGTTCCGAGGTACCTACCCGTTGTGTCGCGTGTACACGCGTGTCTCTACACATGCAGCCCGTACACGTGTGTACACGTGGGCCAGGCACACAGAGTTCACGAAATCTGGCCAGATGTCTATTACGAGCGTGGCGCAGGTCGGCACACACCATCAGACCCACCAGCGGCGCGCACTTGCGTGCACTTGCGCGCGCACAGACCGTTGAATGCCTACACGGGCCCGACAGAGAGGACGCGTGTGCCTACAGCTTTTCGTCGGATTGCACGGGGCCCCGGGGGCCCGGTACAGGTGGCGATCGATCTTCCGTGGCCGGTTCTTATCGAACACCTCGATCGACCTTTTCGAGTCTGTGAACCAGTGTACACAGACAGGCGACCGAGCTCGATTCGAGACGGGCGGGCGTGCGCCTTTCGCTCGTAGAAGGAGATTTATTTTCGAGGGCGAGAATAAATAATTGTGTGTATGCTCATTGGTTAGCTGGAGATCGAAAGGTCGGAGAACGATTTAATTCAGTTTAGGGATTTTAAGGGAAATTCGTGATGTATTGAGGGGAATATTGTAGTGGTTGTTTATAGGTGAGAAAGTTTGTTTTAGAAATTAATACACGTATGATTATACACAATTATAGAAAAATTGCTCGATGGTTTATTGGAATCTAGGTAGTTATTGTACATACCTGGGTTATATTCCAAGAATAAAGGAAAGTTTTTGTAATTATTTGAATTCTATTGTTTATTGCCCTTCTTCGGCTTTAAGTATGATATCCTTCATTTTATACTATTTAGTTAACCCTCACCCGTCAATTTCACACAGTTTGTTCCTAAGAAATGACGTTATTCTTTCATGTGTAGATAAATTTAGCGGGCGCTTCGTGACTTTTACTTTAACAAATTTGAAAATATAACTATTTATAACTTTATTATATTAATTTTTATCACTGAGTCAATTTGACGCAGGGACAAATTATGTTGGCAAATGGGGGATGGATGAGGGTTAAGTTTAACTATTAGAACAATGATAAAGCTTAAAATCTCGCTCATCTATCACTGTATAAGGTCTTTCTTATTATTTTATTTCGATAGACGTAAAAAGCTAAATTCTCAAAAAGATCCTTGCCCGAAAACAGGAAGGAATAACCCGTTAAGGAGATCAAATTGATCCGGCTGACGGGAAAAGTTTGGCGTCGTGTCTGGAGAGAAGAGGTTGAGAACAGCGTTGCCTGCGCCAATGGAGCAAGGGGATACCAGGATATGGTACCTCGTAGGGTGGTGCTTTCAGTCAGACTGCTAAGAGACTCTCTAGGACGATGGATGCTCGTCTTTCTGGAGGACGGGCACAGGCATTCTTGAGCAAGGAATACTTGTGTCCCCCTGATAACGAACTGTATTTCACTTCTTGCAAAACAACCAAGGAAATTTAACCAGCACGATGAAGAAGAAATAATGATCAACGCCCATTGCGAGTCTCCTAAGAATCTTAAACGATACACAGCTTTGTACATGATATTAGTAAGAACAATATCATAATTCAGTAGACGAAGAAGGTAATGGTATATGTAATGGACAAGATATAGTCTTTATCTACCCAAAAATTTAACACGAAGTAACTTTCCAAACCAGTTATAAATACGTAAGATCTACTGGTAGTTCCACAAGAATAAAAAGTCTCAAGACTTTTAAAAGACTTTTTTAAAGACTCATAGACAAGTAGAAATTGCATAATACATTATTTAAGCTATGTATGTTATTTTACAACACGTAAAATACATAAAAGTAACTCTGTAAAACATACTTAAATAGTGAAGAGTACAGAAAACAAAATTAAGTCAATTGCGAATACGATACAGTCCCACACAACTGCAGATATCGAGAAAGGATCGAATACAAGAATCATTATTTAACTAAACAACGAAAATTAAAAGTCACTATTATCGGTCGACGAGTCAACTTCCCTGGTTAGCAGAGTCCAACGAATCCTAATTGTCAGAGGACAGTTAATGGAAGAAAATGGACGAATTTACGCCGGAAGAATCATCTCAAGCTTCTTGCGTCCCAATTTGAAAAAATTTTCTGCATACTTCATATTTCTCACCTCGAATCGAGAGCTTCCACAGTCCAATACAAAATCGCCTCAAAACTCATATGAAGCTCTCCGTACCTCCAATTTGGAACACCTTCTATACCCCCAGCTCCTCATTCCAAATCGAAGGCTTCCACAACCCAACATAGAATCATTTTAAGTTCCCAGTACCTCAGTTTGAATCGCCCTATATACTCCAAGCTTCTCATCCCGAATCGAGGGCTTCCACAACCAAGCACAAAATCATCTCAAGAATCCAGTCAAGGTGCCTGCACCCCCAGTTTGAACCACCTTCTATATCCCAAGCTCCTCATCCAAAATCGAAGGCTTCCACAACCCAACATAGAATAATCTTAAGTTCCCAGCACCCCAGTTTGAATCGCCCTATATACTCCAAGCTTCTCATCCTGAATAGGAGGCTTCCACAATCCATCACAAAATCGCCTCAAGAATCACCTCAACTTCCCAGCGCCCCAATTTGAAACACCTTCCATACCCCAAGCTTCTCTTCCGGAATCGTGAGCTTTCAGCGACCAAAACGAAAAATCGCATAGCATCCGAGCAGCGAGGGACTTCGCGGATGCAGAATCACCGAGAATCTTTTTTATCGGTCCAAACGCCCCTTTCAGTAACCCAGTTCTCGCGTCGGCTAATGGACTTTTGCTCTTCACCGCGGAGCATCGCGAATTTACCGATCGAGGAGGGAAGGACCAGTTCGAATTCGTCCGAGAGAGAAACACAGAAAGGAGTGGCCAGTAGACAACAGACACGAGACTGACAAAGAGAGAGCCCCGTTGGAAGGAGAGAAATGGAAGGGACACAGAAACCCTGGAGGAGAGTTTCAGGAGGACGACGATGGTGTTTCACGGTGTGGCAAATTCATATCGACCATAACGGGAGCGAGGCGAATGGCGGGGCCGCGTTCGGTAACGAGGGACTTGCATTAGTCAGGAATTCCTGTCGCAACGTGCGGCTCTAGTCCGTTTTCGCGACGAACTTCCACCAAACCGTCCTTCCCCGTTTTGCCAAGCTTGTCTACGACTCTCTCCGGTCACCGAACTGGATCCAACCGTGGTTCGTAAAGGTTGTATAGGTAAGTACACACTGGTCGCCCGCGGAAATTCGGTCGTAACTAGAGTTACGGAATTTATTCCCTCGGGAGCCCTCAGATTTCGTCGAGCAATGATGCAACTGGCTGCACAGTGGCTGGAGAAACGTTCGGATACTTTTCTTAAAAGGACAACACGCGCATACACCTGGACATACCTCGGTACATAGTGCCTAATCGATGACAACGGGATACGAGAGTTTTAGGTATATGATTATGTTAAGTGGTGTGGAGTTTAGAGAATTGCGGACGGAGTTGGTGATATTTTGGAATCGGGGAGGAAAGTAGAAATTGTTAATACTATAAATTGTAAAAAAAAATTGTGTTCGATAATATATACTACTTTATTTCATTCATTTGATGGATTCAAGTATTGAGAATTGTTACAAAGACAACAGAAACTTAGAAAACTGTAATTTCATTCAATTGTGTGAAGAGGATTTATTAATCCAAGGTAAGACAAATTGGGTTTTATTATAAACAATAACATTATAATGATTATATGATATATAATATACCTGTGATAAAAGTGAAAAGTTGTCAAATGGAAACGAATGAAAAGTGGCATTAAACAGTTTCAAAATGTTAAAATGTTCTTCTGAATCATTTATATTTCACCAAATATACACAAAAATACAATAAAATATTTCTTTGATAACTGTAAAATAATTTGGTAATGAAAGGGTTAACAATACTATCAACAAACAACTCCTCTAAACTCACTCCACAATTTCCAATACTCTCACAAACCTTAAACACGACCATCGCAAAAAGACTAGCCATCGGGAGCTCGTTCCACCAGCAAGAAAAGTCTACAATCGCGTACAAAGCGTCGGTTCCGCTTCGAAACGAAGAAAAAAAAAATCGAAGAGTGGAAACGCGTGTTCCATAATCCACCGCAAAAGTCCGAACATCTCTGCCTGCTCCGAGTCCTCCTCATTAAGCACACACTTTTATCGATACAACATTTTTGTCTTTTACCAGGGACAAGAACGATCTACCACCACCACTACCAGACAATGATCTAAAAAAGAACAAACGCAAAAAGTGGATCTCGGGCGCAGTTCCTGCGACGCAATACGCGGGGCCAAGTGGGATCGAAAAGAAATCGCGGGGAATTGAAAACTCGACCGAGAAACGATTACGAATTTTTTCGCGGCCGATACGAACGAATAATAAAGACTGTCGGGGAGATAACGCGAGAAGAGAGATCACGCCGCGTGACCTATCGCTCTGAGGTTGCTGAATGTGCACAGCCGTGCGCGGTTTTCCGATTTATTGTGGGACAATAGAGATGAAACGATCGAATGGAATATTGTGGGGACGAGGAGGGAACGATTAGGATCGGAGATTATGATGAGTGTTGTAATTGAAATACATATGAATTACTAAGTACCTAATCGATATTGAATATTCAGATAAATTATGAAGAACAATGTAACGGTTTGTGTTCTGTGATGACGTGATATTAAAATTAACTAAGCTATGGAATCGGATACGAGCCCCTCATAAGACAATTTTACAGATTCTATTTTTATATCTTATTGTATAGGGTGATTCAGAAAAATGTTATCAGTCATATAGAGAATTAGTACATAGAATTATAAAGATTAGTCTAGTAGTTTGTGTTTTGTGATATTAAAATTTACTCTACGCAGGCAATGTGGGTTGTTAACGATCCAAGCGAATTCCCATTTTTCCTAGACGTTCCTCCGTTTCTTTTTCTTTTTGTTTTAAGTTTCAAACATTTGACGTAACGAACGAAAATGTATTTTTACAATTATTCCAGAAGACTACATTTTTACATACTACCACAGAGTACAAATAATACGCATTACCAAAATAAAAATATTCAAGTAATAATGTTTAAGGGTATTTTTTACAAAATTGTTCAATTCTTGTGGATTTTTATATTTGTTTAGAGGGATAATTTTTCCATGTCCGGCAACACTGAGTTCGATTAACAATCGCCAGGGGCATCGAAATATATATCGGTAGTCCGTTAAACATTGGTAGTTCCGGTGTTAAATTACGGAATCCTCGAGGTATTCGTTAACCGAATGCTTTTCGAAATGCATTCTATTCGTCCGCGATCGGGTGAACGCGCGTGGACGGTGGGAGGATGATGCTCGGTCGACGGCGAAACGGATTCGGGGTGGGCTGAGGGGAACGTTCGAGGGTATGAGGGGTCGAGGCCGAGAGGGGGTGCAGCAGAAGCAGATGCTCATCGTGGGGCCCCCTCGCTGTAAATGTAGATTATGCTCATCCCTCCTTTCGTGTGTGTTCGTGAGCAGAGAGTAACGCGCGCGCGCGCGCGCACCTTGGACCTACAGGGCCTTTTTCCCAAGAAGAGAGAGAATCGAAAAGTCTCGTCCAAAAAAGGAAACGCTTCCCTACTGGATTTAGTTTGGACGGAGGAGAGCCGATTTCCGGAAGACGGTTAGACCGAAGCTGACCCGTAAATGTATCGCGGTCGGATCACTCGGCTAACGAACCGTTCGAATATCTAACAGGCGTGAGAGATCTTGCTTTCGTCGAGAAATATTGGACGGGAACGGTGGTAGGATGAATATTGCGGACAGGGGCGGAATCCCCCCCCCCCCCCCCCCCCGAACGAACCGAGATATTTCACGAAGATTAGGTCTCTGAATTATTTCCATGGAAGTCGAAGATGCGTTCGATACGTATAAATAATGTATTGGAGTGATCGAGATGTAAAAAATTGCGGGTACACCCTTCTTCTTCGGTTGATCGGTAACTGAATATATGAAAATTTGTTTAGTTATCGAGAATGTTCTTATGAAACGTGATCATTGAATTGTGCATTTCTGCTTTATAGTGTGTCCAGTTTTTTGTGATTTGGTATAGTAAGGAGTTTAATACTAGATTTACCGGACGCGAAATTCTGACACATTTCGAATGCCTTCTAACCTCGAAATTCTCTATGTGGTATACCTATCTCTACGGACATGCGTCAATTTGACGCATTCGTAAATTGAGTATTAATAAAGATAAGTTGTTTTTTAAAGAAAACGTGCAGTCTCGTTGACGAGTGTCCGTATAAATAGTAGTATAAAAAATGTAAACCTAAAAAAATAAAAATAAAGATTGACTGGTGAAGTTAGTCTAGTTCGGAATAAAAGATCAATGACAAGAAACAGGGGTACGTTTCTTCATTCGACAACATTGATCCCTAAAAGGTCAGTTATTAATCCTCGAATGGCGTCAATTCTTGAGTCCATTTTTAACTTCCGAGAGTCCCGTCAACGCCACTACTCACCGCTAACTAACTCAAGCTCCCACGATTCATTACATTACGTCTGATAAAGAAATCGCCGTATTTCGTATAGATACGTTTCAAAGAACACCCAAGAATAAATAGAAGAACGATCAGAAGTTTGAATGCATCCACGTATCGCTGCCTATGCAGTCAGAAATATGCTCTTCGAGGGGTTAAAATCGTGACTTTATGAATTATTTCGCCATCGTTTGCGCACCCGATCACATTTTCAAGGAACTTCACAACCCGAGGAGTAACGAAACCATCCCCCCCTTTACCAATCTATCAGTTCTCCGCGCGGACTGGCAAAAGCAAATTTCCATACGCGGGGCCAATGCAATCCCGAGGTCGTGTGCGTGGCGCGTGTGCGCGACCAAAGGAACGGGCGGGTAGCAGAAAGAACGTACGAGGAAGAGAGATAGCAGAGGGTGATGGAGAGGGCGGCAGGAAGAGAGGGCAACATATACAGGGTGTTCAAAAAAAAAACTATTTTATATTTCTATGGTACCCCCACGAGAAAACTCGGCTTCCGCTAAGGGACAAAGCGGCGTGGAAGAAAAGTCTTGTACCACTTGGTAAATTTATTCCAGGTAGTGAAATAAATGTTAAATCGAATGTTAATTTGCGATACATTCCAGTAATTCCAAATATCATCTGGTAGGAGGCCCTTTCCCTATGTTACTTTTTCCCCTAGTGGAGTTTGCTCGTGGGTGTACATAGGACATATACTGTAGAAAGTAAAAAAAATCTTAAAAGGGGAGGCATGAAAGTAACCCCCTCCAATTTTGATGAAACTTCGTATGTCTGTTAAGCAGTCAAAAATAAGGGATACGTATTTTTTTCTATCGGCTGAAACGCGACTTTAAAGGGTGAAACCAACCCCCGAAAATTTTTTTTGTTATAAAGAAATTATATTTTAGACAATTTGTTATCACTATATTATTCTAGATAAAAAACCGCAAACCTCATCCATTAGAAGTTTTCATGTATCTCTGGTTTTCGAGATAGTACTTTCGGGTCGAAACTTAGGGGGTTGGTTTTACCCCTTAAAGTCCGTCTGAGCCGATAAAAAAAATACGTATCCCTTATTTTTGACTGGTTAACAGACATACGAAGTTTTATATAAATCGGAGGGGAAAACTTCCGTGCCTTCCCTTGTTAGTAAACATAGGTCGAAAGGTGAACCATTTCTGAGAAATAAACATTTTTGTACATTTAACCCTCAACGGTCGCATGGCGTCTGTTTGACCCCAACGCAACTTCAGGTTAAATTATACAAACATCCCTAAAATTTTATGAATAAATATTAAAACATCTGAAAAGTTACGATTTTTTTAAAGTAAAAACACTGTTTTTTCACGGATTGTTTTACTACACTGAAATGGAAATCAACACCTACAAAACATTGCATTCTTATTTTGCACTATTTGAAAATTGTTCGGTAATTTTTTCAACCCAAACTAATTAATAGTTTGGGTATGGAAACCGTTTAAAGTCTGTGGGGTAACTGTGACCCAAGTGTAACCGTTATAAAGCACCGGTGAAACGTAACTGTTAAGGATTAAAGAAAAAAAAATTTATTTTCTGAGATTCGAACCATCGATACAGTACTTTAAGAACGTAGTACTTAACCACCTTCGCTACCATTTCTGTCAAAATTAGCTTCTATTAATCCCGTATTAGTTGAAATCATAAAAATTGAACATAAAATATCTTCATAAAAAATGAGTACTACCGCAAACGTCAAAATACGTGTTAGCTTACTTTTACTATAGATTCATCAGAAAAAGTTTCATTAAAATCGACGATCCAACGTCTGTGGCCTCTCCCTGCAAGGTTTTCTTACTCAGTACAGTGTGTCCTATGTGTACCATATAAATATTGAATGCTTTCTTTTTAACACCCTGTATATGTATATATGTATATATAGGTATAGTGGGAGTGAGAAAAAACCATCAAGAGAACGAGAGAGAGAGCAAGAGGCAGGTGCATCACGGTGACACTCCCTCGATAATTCTCCAGAAAGAGAGAGAGAAAGGTAGAAAGAGGGAGAACGAGGGAGAGCAAAAAGGGACGAGTAAAAGGGAGAAAGAGGAGGACCGTCTTATGGGATAAGACGATCGGCTGGAAGAGGAAAGGAAGCCGGGGCTAAGTCACGAGTGTTGTGTCTGGAGCTCGTTTATGGTTGTTCGCTTAAAACTCTCGCTCCGGGGGGAACGAGAGAGAGTTTCAGAAATGGCGCCTCCGGGGTCAGATCGGATCGAGAAAGGTAATCTCCACGAATTGCTGGAAGTCGCGCTTACGCATCGGCCCCAACTGTTTACCGGACCACCGATATATATTTCCGATGCCTCTGCGCTGTCGACTGGCGATTGTTAATCGAACTGTCGTTGATCTTTACGGATTTTGTATAACCATAGAATTAAAACAAAAAAACCATATTCGTAATTTGAACGCATTCTAGAATATTTTAGGACGAAAAAACACACACACAAAGAATAAAAATCACTTGAAAGAAAAAGAAATATCCTTTGAAACGGAACAACTTTTTTAAAATTGGTACAAATGACTTGAGATCTTTTATGATGTTAGGGACATTAATTTACTAAATGTGTAAGAAAAATTGAGAAAGTTGTAATTGGTTGGAATCGCGAAGAAAATAGTAAAGGTCGTTTTTTACAACTTTTGAATCCGAGGCTATAATGAAAATTTAATAAAGATATGTCGAAGATGTATATTAGTTATATACATGTTAAAAATTTCATCAAAATCAGTTAATGTTGCTACGAAATACAAACGATTAAAAATGATGAAAATCACCGTTTTTCCCGACTTTCGACATACAATTGTGGTAAATCTAACAATTCTTACATCTTTTGATGCCTGTCGCTCGTTTCTGCATCAACCGATTTCAATGAAAGTTTCAGTATGTATATAACTAACATAAATCTTCAATATATCTCTCGGAACCTAAGCCCAATCGGTGCTAACATATACAGGAAAAAGTTCTTCAATTTTTTGAGTTCCATAACACATCCAAAGGTCACTAAAATCAGTGTTGAGTGTACAATTCCGAATAATTTCTCACGTTTTTCTAAACAAAACTGACAAAAATACATTACTTTTTCGACCTCCCCGCTTGATTTTTCGTTTCACTGCTAAAATGAAGCTATAAAAAAAACTACAGTGAAATAGCTAAAGTTGAGAAAAACCGCTAAACCGCATAATTCCGAAAACGTGAACACGATTGGGTCGAAAATGTCCCATAAACATGATTAATTCGTATATGTACCAGGAAGGTCGTGCTATTATTTTCCCGTTACATTAATACAATTAATAAAAACAAACACCATTTCACGTGAAAAACTTTTATCAACAGCTTGCTCCAGTTGTTTTGCCCGACCAACAAGCAACCACGTTCCACGGGTCAACTTTTTCCACCCCCAATCCTCGGCGGGTTCTTGCTCGTTTCCGACCGTGTAATTTCTCGATCGACGGGTGGAAGTGGGGGGGGGGATAATTAATGCGAACTATTTACCCTTTCCACGGCGACACGCGCTTGTTGTTCAACGGTTTTATCGTTTCCTGAAACAAACTCCGCTTCAGGTAGATTTACTCGTGAGTCACCCGGCTGATAATTTTAGATCCGTTTCGGACGTGTTAGAATCCGCGGGCCTCGTGTTTTCGGGGCCGAGATACCGCGCAATTGCCCAATCGTATTCTCTCCCTTTCCCCTCCAGGGCCGATGAAATCGATCGAGAAGAAATCGCAGGATTTTTTTTCGTCCCGAAGGAATTTCGACGGGGCGGCAATGGGATCGTTTCCGAAGGGAGGAAAATATTTCTGGAAGCGTTGCGAACAGGCAGATTCGATCATATTTTTAGATACCCTTGCACTTGGACGTGGATCCCCGTCCTGACCCTTTCGAGATTGAACAATGTGCACGCGGGCTTCCGTTAACCCTTTGAATACCGACCGACCTTCTCGTGGTACGCGTGAAAATGATCGATTTACGGGATATCTGCACGCGCAAATACGAACCAGACGGTTCTTTTATGTTTCCGCATCGGCCGGAAATACGATACAGTGTTAATGTTTTGTTAGTGAGAATACACCGAATCTGTTGGAATTCCTATCGTTCGAGTGATTCATTGAACCTTCAGCTGTAATATAAAATAATCCATGATTCTTTGTTGACCTGGCAGTAAGATATTGCTATACGTTGATTACGGATTACATGTATACATTTATAGCATGTAGGGGAGGACCGAGGTTAAAAGTAACAGTTTTTGGTTTTCATGAAATAAAATAGCCTGTATTTTAGTTAAAGATTTCAGGTTCGTTTATACGGATAAGCTGGAAATTTAAGATTAGTTCTATAGCGATGAAATGTTTTTAAATTAATTGTTGAAAATATTATGACCGAGAAAATTGACTGAGTCGGATTTTTACAGTTTGCTCCATCTTGGGGTTAAAAGTAACTGCGTTAGGGTAAAGTTGTACCACAAATGGATTAAGCAAAATTGTGTACAGTGAAAGACAAGAAATAATTAAAACTAGCTGATAATTACAAAAAATCAACATAAAATTATAGTTTCCTCTTTAATTGGCTCAACAGAATATTATTTCTTAATCAATCAGGTACTCGACATAAGTTGTCTTTTTTTAACTAGCACAACATAACATTATCTTCTTAAGGAGATCAATTAATTATAATAATGAATAATTATCATAATTTATTGATTATTTAAAAAGTTATAAATCCTGTTATAACTTACCCCTGTTACTTTCAACCCCGGTCTCTCCTACGACTATGTGAAATATGATAAATGGTAAAGTCAACATCGGATTTAATACATTTTCTGTCTTATTCTTGTCGCAATAAAATCCTTAATAAATAAATAAAATTTCAATCGTCACATCGGACAAGAAATTTCTAACAAAAAAAGGTTGAATTTCTGAAAAAAAGAGTATAGCACAAGTCCGGGAGCGAATCGGAATTCGAAGAACGTTATTTCACGCCGATAAATAAGGAAGTACGAATATAGCGAGCGGATATATGGATATTATTAGTTTTATCTCTTGAGAGGTTCATTCCTTGGGCTACGTGGAAACTATTAAATTTTCCATTTTCGATTCTATCTCACTGAACACCTAATATACAGTACAACAAAATGAAATGTAATCGAGCAAAGAATGAAATAATCGAACGAATAACGATCACATTCAATAATTCGTGTCAAAGAGTTAATTGTCTTTCTCTTCGTACCGTTTTTTTTTTTTTTTTTTCATAGTATAGCTTTGACTGCAGTCTTACGGAACACCCTGTACAGTGTTTCTATTCAAAATAGCAATCGTCGATAATTAGCAGAGGCAAAACGAGCGAAAAATTAACCGGATTGTTGGCAATTGGCGACCGTTTCGCCGGAACAATTGACGCTTAACGAACCTGACACGTTCGCTGATCCGCTCAAACATCGGAATATAAATGAGTAAGACGAGCGTGAATCGATCCCAAAACAAACCGAGCATAATTATGTATATTCTCGAAATCGACGTCGTCGGATCCGACGCTCGAAAAACATCGCGTAAAACCCGAGACAGGAATCGCGTTGTGTGTATCTAATCGGCGATTAAACACGAGCGGCGCGCGTGCATCGTAATAAAATTGCGGCTCGTTCCCGTGCAATTAATCTATCAAACATTTCGCGCGTGGCAGTCCGTCGCGCTGCAACTTCCGTTATTAATTTACGATAGGGTTTATCGTGCGAGCCAATTAGTCGAAATATAGTCGTCGAAAAATAGGTCCTGTCCGTTTTTCGGTGTACCCGGAAAATGATCGTTCCAACTGAAACGGCTATTTATCCGTAAATTACTGACGTAACATTACGGATCGTGATTAATATTTTCTGATCGTATATCTCCAGATATTTTGTTTATCGTCACTATAACGTGTATTCATTAAAAACAATTGTTGCCATTTTTGACAAGTATTGGAGTAATGAAATTAATCAAATAAATTACGATACCATTTAGAAACATATAACCGAAAACTGAGAAATCTTCACTGACAAGGAAATTATAAGGCAGAGCAGAATACTGCGTTTGATTCCTTATATTACATTTGAACAAATTTTTGATATTCTGCAAAATCAGAGAAATGCTTATTGAAATTATCTATCGATTGGTATTAATTGAAAACTTTTATAGAGTTATATAAACGTCTTACATATTTTTTTTGTAAAAACCTTAAAGTGTCCAGCACCAGAAAAACACTCCCCTAACAGTATATGTATACCTTACTCACGGTTATACCAGATATTTCGAACAATGTCGCAGTTTCGCGACGGACAACATTGCCGTGCTGTTTATCGGGCCGTTATCGGCGATAAATCAAAGCTCAACAATGTCAGCCAGATAAGATCGGGTTTTTGAAAACAGATAAGAAACATTCGACGGCGGTAAACGCATGCACGGGGGCATCGATAATCTACTATTTAGACGGAACTGAGAACGGAAGACAGTCACAACGGTGGAGACACGTGCCCCGAAATTGACGTCTTACGGGCTCGCGAAAAAATGAGAACCACTATCCCCCGGTACGGTTTTACAACACGCAGCGGTTACGGCGCATCGCGGAGAGGCATATCGGTTTGTCTCTCTCTTTCTCCGTCGAGCACAGACTCTGTCCTGCTCGCTCCCTGTTGGGCAGGTGTATGAAAAGAAGGAAAATAAAGGGGGCGGTGAAAAAGAGAGAAAAAAAAAAGTAAAGCACCAAAGTCCCTTCCCTCGAGATCTCCAGGGGCTGTTCGCCGAGAAAAAGACTCGGATTTATGGTCTCCTGGCATTACGTTCGAGCGATTAACCCCTAACGATTCTCTTTCTGGCTCCAGTGGCGTCTCGCGGAGACACGTGGTACGGTAGCGCGATCGGAGCACGCCCAAACCGTGGGCAAACATTCAACTAACGTTCCCCTTACATTCATAAACACAGGGCGGTACACGATTCACGAAAAATCTATAGTAACCTTGGACGTGTCTTTTTCTCGGGACGCGGGGCCGTGTCACACGAGAGAGGCATGGCATGTCATACAACAATGTGACGCTGTTGCACATGACAGCGAACGACAAGACGTAGCGGGGGTCGTGTCTCTGGTGTGTATACGTTTATAGGTTAGGTTAAAGAGGGACAGATTTTTCAACGTCCAGTGGTGGAACGAATGAATGAGAAGCTTGTGTATATACCTGGTGAGAAACAATGATAAGGGATCAGCGTGGACACAGGGAAGAACAGATCTCTCCCGGAGGGGGGGTTAGTTTCACTATGACGGGGCAGCACTGTCCAAAGCACTGACAAGCAAACCAAAACACAGAACGGAGCGAGTCGGTCGCGAGATACGTCCGGCGCGATCTTCGAGACGATCGAAGGCTCGATCGACCGTATCACTACACCCGTATCTTCACTCGCCCCTTGCGGGAGATATCTGTTCACATAGATAGCACAGCAGAGCGACGCGCGTGATATTAAACGCGGATTGCTCGTTCGTAGCCCAGTAAGCACCAGAGACACACAAGAGACTCCCTGTGTATTTTTCACACGGTGCGCACGCACAGCACTAGATTCCGGTGACCCGTGGCTCGGGAAAGGGACTGTTTCGTGGCTGACGACACTCACCGGGCTGCTTGTTGGCGATCTTATTGAAGCAGTTCTGAAAGACCTCGTAGAGATGCATCGGCTCGTCGTCGCTGGCCGCCATGTTTTCACGAGACGAGAAAACGAGTGGACGTCCGTGGTTGAGGCAAGTGGGCACGGTTTCGCGGTGCGGCCGCGCGCGGAGCCACCCTCCTCCCGGAACGGTCACGCACACTACTGAACCATGCCGCCTCACCGACGCGTCTCTTATAGGTCGTCGGTGGCGCCACCTCGCCTTGGTTACTCGCGCCACCCTCGACGCGTAGGAGATTCAAATCTTCTTCTCTTTTCGTTCGTAACCGTGAAACAAACGAAGGACTTTAAAATATTTGAAAATAATCAATACAATTCAAATTAATGCAATTGTTGAGACACTATTCTCATCGAATCGATGTCAATCTTTCAGACTTGAAATTTCGAATAATATTGAGTCCAACTATAAAAATTGATGCCAAGTACTGTACACTTGTGCAACTGAGATAATGATATATGTATACCTAAAGTCTGGTCAACCTATTGCTACAAACAACTTTATTCATAAACTACAAATACAAACAACAATATTGGAATAAATTGTTATTTCCGTATACGAAATATATAACTAAGATAAAATTTATTATGCAGTGTTACAATAATATAATAATTCTGTATTCATTATTATGGTACAGTTCGCTATTATTGTAAATGGACAAGCAGATAACAATGGCAGGTACAACAAGCCTCGTTTCATTGTCTGTTTTATTGCCATAGTACAATCCGAAAACAGGCAATGTGTCTACAAAAAACTGTAATCACCTTTTGTCAGTTTGTTTTCGTAAAGAGTTTCCTCATTGTTAACAATTCTACCTTGTGGAACTTTCGTTCTGAAAAATAGATCTGAATATTCAGACTATGCGTGCTCATATATCTTATTATTAAAACAGATGTAACAAAAATGTGTTATACATCGATATCAAATTTTATAAATTGTCATGTTAGGTCCTTAGATTCCAGCAAAGTCAGAGTTTTGTGGAATCGGGTGAGATATGTCCTCATAATCATGTCGACCAAAACCTAAAATAAAACAATCTTTACGTACCTATACTTCTATCACCCAAGCAGCATATACAAAACAACATAAAGCTCACTTCACAGAACTTACACATACATTGTTTATAGTCATAACAGCCAACTTTGAGATCATTTTAAAGTAACAATAGTGCATGCAAATAGCTTAAAATAAAATAATATACATTTTGTAGATAATTAAAAAACATCTCATGCACCTACTTAAAGCAAAACTTTGAAGAAGCAATGGAGGTCTACAAAACACGGATCTGTATCCATTGTATTACTGACCCATTGCAGGACTCTGCGTGAACATTGTTGCTAACCATCCGCCCCTCTTTTGGCCTATTTTCAGTAGGCACGGGGTCGTCAAGGCACGCGCGATCATGTTTATGATCATAATCGCTGCACTAAACTTCTCAGATGCACCTCCAAGTTCGTACAAACAGATAGGTACATCTTCTATGTAGAGGGGTTAATCAAAATAATGTAATTCCATATGGCATATGTTAGTCGCGAATGAATTAAAAAACAGTTCTAACTTACGTATTGTCGGAAAATAAACTGCTAACGTTACTACGTCAAAAAATATAGAAATTACATTTATGAATAGGGCCTAAAATGATCAATTCTATTATGCACACTCAGATTAAACATTATACAACACATTATAAAGTTATTAGCTTACAAATTGTAATGGTTCATCTGATTCGATATGGTGAATGGCCCATAACAAACAGATGAAGAACAGGAAATTGTAAAACATCACTGATTTTGGGCACCAGTTTCCCTGAATACCCCTAAAAATGACTTATTTTTAACTATTGAAGACACAGCCCATAATATAATACTAAGTTACAAAGTATACTTGGAAATTACAATATAGTGAGATAATAAACTCAGCTAGACCATAAAGAAAGCTTTGAAAAAGTCAATTATGGAGCAAACCGTGGCACAATAATTGAATACGGTCTTAGAGCTTACCTAAAAGCACTAAGTGTCTCAAATGTGAAATTACTAATTTTACTAATTCATTGTATTGAATCAATCAAGTATAAATTAATTTTTTTTCCAGTCAGTTCTAAAAATGTTTGAATGGTTACAGACAGATTTAAGTTCAAAGACCCTAGCTGGGTCTGACTTGAAAAATAGCTTATATATAGCCACACAGAATTTACTACTTCATTAGTGACTTACCTCCAAGTATACTTCTACACTAAATAATGTATATTATAATATAAAAATTATTCTTACCATGTTACTAGCACTAAATGAATTGCAAATATCACCTGAAAAAATCCGAGAGGACGGTAATAAATGGTCAAAAGGATTGTAATAAAGTATTAAGTCAATGTGTGGTATTCTGATCTCATAGAAATATAATTATGGTAATGTATAAACTGCCTCGATAATACGAGAAACTTGTCAAGCAAGTTATGGGATTGTTTCATAGCCGTCCACCCTTACATAATTGTGTTTTATTTCGAACGTACACTGTGTCAAAAGAATTACATAAATCTTGATCAAAATGTAATTACAGGGGATTGTAAGACATCTGTTCTAATAATTGATTGCATTTAAATATTCGCGTGCGGACGTGCGAAGAGAAAGCAGTAAGAACGTGAGTTCACGAGAATAACAAATATAAAACGTGCAATGAATTCATTAAATTATGCACTTTAAATTGCGTAGAAAATAGTTCACGTACAACAAGAAATTGTCAAGTGAGAAAATGGAAAAGACGTAATAAAAAAATTATGATAATATTTACCTTTAATGGATACTGAGATATGCTGGATGTGTCTGGCATTTTTGAAGTTATAAAATCTTACAGGGGCCTTAAAATGATACTGCTTGATGTTTCTTTGGTCCCCAAGACAATTGGTACCAGTTGTTTATCGAGACAGAGTTGTTTATTCACGATTATCAAAATATAAAACGTCTCCGTTCTCCGGAACGCCACTTCAACACAACCAAACACAACGCGAATACCACGGGCTGTTAACTCCCATTAGAATAGTGTGGTCAGTCATAAGCTACCGAGTCACATCACCAATGGTGCTAAAGTCGCATTTTTCGACACATGTACTTCTATGTAGTGCTATGTAGTCGGTGGATAAAACACGTTTTGGCGGTGGAGGGAGTTCAAGCCTGACTGTTGCATGCTGTTGCAGGTGGTTGCAAGAGGATTACAAATTTACGGAAATGGTGTCTTGCTGTGTTCCTGGTTGCAGGAGCGGGAAGAGTAAAGTTAAATCCTATGTTTTACCACAGGAGAAAGAGGTAAGATTATACTTAAAACCAGTTTTTGTAATTTTATTCATATTACAAATTTTCTCCCAATAATAACGAAGGGTCATTCTATGTGAAGTCTAACACTTTTTGGGTAATATTTCGGATTTTGTTGAAACTTGGATATATATGGTAGCCTTTAATGATATACGAACATATCGAAGGATTACAAAAATTTTTTAAATTGTAAAAATTAACTGTTTCAGAGACGAATAAAATGGTGTTTGGCCATATGCAGGCTATATTTAATCGACGTCCATCCATCCAGACGAAGGCAGTACCGTGTGTGTGAATTACATTTCACACAGGAGTCACTGTTCGCTGGTCTTCATAATAAAACAAACCTGAAGCATAACAGTATCCCCACACTGTTTTTGCCAGGACTGCGAGGAAAATGGATGGATCCAAAAGAAGCAAAGATTCTTCTAGAATCCATTAGAAATAGTGATCCATCCAGGATCAAACTGGCATTTCTGCAAGGGAATGAAGAGTTTGGAGAAAGCTTTGATGATACTGGTATTCTAAAAGGGCTAAGCTTGAGTGGAAAAACAGCACCCCCTGGAGTAGTTCCAGAACCTCTTCCTTTCGACTTGGAAGAGCAATGGGTTAAGAAATGGCTCCCACATGAATCCAAGCCCACTCCTGAAGGATCTGCCTCACGATCATATAAAGCAGCACTAAAAGCCGCCTCCACTAGCATGACTCCGATTCCTTTTATGAGTAAAGCGAAAGAGTTGCATTATGAGACCGGATGTCCGAATACTAATCTCTGGGTTGCTATTATGCCAACCCTGCGTTTTCTCGAGCGAAGAGAAGCCAATACAATGATCAAAGAGCTGGCATCATTCCTTCTAAGCAATCCATCAATGGCGGAGCCTTACGTGCTTGGAATTTCCAGAGCCAAGGAACTGGGAACCTCTTCGACTGATTATCTTGCCAATCTGGAAGGTCGTATCACAGACTTGGCTTCCCAACTGGAAGTCATGAAGTGTCAAGCTGCCTCTTACGTTGATGAAACGACCAAATGTGTCAATCAATTTTCAAATATCTCTAAATCAATCTCATCTTTTCAAAGCTTGGTAGAAGCTGTTGTCTTAAAGACACAAAGACAAGATTTACTTCCGACTCCTGCTCCTCCGATGAGGCCTCTATTTACTGCTCCTTCCTCCTCAACCTCATTTTCTGCAGAGACCGTAGAGCTCTTAGATCTATCAAATCCTGGGGTGTTTGAGTCATTCTATACAGTTAAAATTGGTGAGGCAGGAATTCAGTCTATTATTCCCCCTACTGGATACCCCTATTTGGCAAATATCATAAATTATGACAAGTTGGTCCAAATTGCCCTACTGAACCTCGACCAAGCCATATTGGTCAACAATACATCATTTTTCAATTGCTAGAAATAAAACAAAATTTATTTCCCACGTTAACAGGTTTATTAAGATAAAAATAAAATTACAATGTTATTTACCTTCGTTAAAGTTATAGCATTGTCGAAATATAGGAGCTCATACCTCTACATATAATAGACCTAACATGACCATAATGTAAGTTTTTGTCACAGTTCTTTACACTCGACACATAATCTGTATATTTTATATTAACGACATCAAAACAAAAATTCGAGGTATATCGTATAAAGTGAAGGAATAATTAGAAACAATGAAGAATAATAAATAAATTAATGATTGTAAATTATAATCCACATGTTACCTAGCAAATCATTCTTTCAGAATTTCTTGTTTTTTCTACTGATTTTTACAAACACAAATAGTAATGTAATTCATCGTAAAATCATACTGAATACGTTTTTCTGTTTAAAGATCAAGGACTTACGATCGCAGTGAGCAAATTCACTGAAGATAAAAAAATCGCAATCATGGTCGTAAATGAAGTTAAATCACGACCGTGATCGTGATTCGGTGATCACTGTGATAAATCACCGTTAGTGATTTTGCACGCCATCTCTAACTGAAACCGTTTTGTAATTTGATTATTTGTATGCAATCCTTTAAGAAATAGCAATTCCTTCTGAAATTGTCACATGCTTCTATATAGATGAAACTGTACGTTCGGTGTGGTAAGAAACCCCGAGTGTGTGAAAAAGTGGTTTCATAGCACCCCAGCAGCATCGCAAGAGACCCCTGTGTTGAGGACATGTAGTCATAGAACCCCCGGTGGAGGCGCCAGAGACCCTGTGTGTGTAGGAAGTGGGGTCATAGAACCCCGGTGGAGACGCCAGAGACCCCGTGTGGTGAGAACATGGAGTCACAGAACCCCCACAGATGGCGCCAGAGACCCCGCGTAGTGGGAACGTGGGGTCATAGAACCCCGCGGTGGAGGCGCAAGAGACGCCCGTGTGGTGGAACATGGAGTCACAGAATCCCACAGATGGCGCCAGAGACCCCGTGTGGTGAGAGCGTGGGATCACAGAACCCCCACAGGTGGCGCCAGAGACTCCACGTGGTGAGAACGTGGGGTCATAGAGCCCCCGGTGGAGGCGCCTGAGACCCCGTGTGTGTGAGTAAGTAGGGTCATAGAACGTGATCCTCTATCACTGTTGCTCGTACAACTGTCGAAATCTGACTGACACTTGTGCGTGCTTCCGTGAGCAAATTATATAATAACCCCAGCAACCATGGCAGTTTCTGCAGATACTACTACAGCCCAAGTTTAAAAGACGTAGGCAGTAGTTAGTTTCTGTAGTAACCTGTTGAACCAGACAACTATAATTAGTATAGGATTGTACAATATTTATGCAGTTATATTTAAGACAATTCGATGAAATGAAGCTTATATTACTTGACGTATGTTTATTAGAATATACATATATACATATAAATTATAATGATATAAAAGTTTGAAATACAATACGATGCGCTACGGTACAATACATCTATTTGATTCAATTGCTCGATTCAGTGCGCTAATACGGAGGCCCAGGAAATATCACTGTAACACTTAAAATAGTGTTAAAGTTCCATTTATATCATTGTCCTGTGCAAATGTTCATACTTCCAGTAGCATTCATATTCCAATCAAAGAATTTACAGAATAAGGAAAAGGAATCTAAAGTAATTTTCAGTAGTTCCATACATCTTTATCTCGAATAATTTTCTAAAACATTCAAAGTACTAGACATTTTTACACTTTGAATCTCATATCGATTTCTAAAATAATCCTAGTTCGATGTAATATAGAACGTGGTTTTATGAGATAGATTCGAAGTTCGCAGCCATTAGCTCGATATTGTCTTCAGTTTACAGTACTTTACCGATGACAATACCGATTGCCCAGGCCTCACCACGAGGAGGTTGCTGCGAGTGGAGGCCCAAGGCAAGTAGATGGAATCACAAGTTCTACATCTACCCACCTTTCACAATAAACCTTATAAATTACTTAAATCTTAACTATATAATACTACCGATACTAAAATCCCTCGGCGGATGACTTCTTTCTTGAGCCTAAACCTATAAAAAACTAAGTTCCCTCGTCGGTTGTCTTCGTTCTTCAGCTTAGAACTAATATTATCTTAATATTCTAATTAATACGAATTAATGCTAGTAATACGAAATAACAAATTTAACGCAATGTAGTCGCTAATACTCAAACGAAAGAGATAGACGGAATGGAAAAAGTTCCATCGATCATTTCGTTTACGCACCTAATATACCAAGCCAAAAATTAATTCTACGATGAACCACGTTAAACTACAGTATGAACAAGTATCGCGATGAAAGTGTTGTCGCCAGAACCTGGTTTAAGAAAATAGGAAAGACGGGCGCAACCTCGCAAACCCGAATCCATCTCTCACTTTCCAGGCCCTTTGGGCTGGTCACCTACGTACCAGACCCGAGCACAGGTCATGACCAAGTATGGTAGTGCAAGCGAGATCCCCTGTAAAACAGAGTCCTTTTACGGAGCAGACTCCCGTCTACTCCGTAGGCGGGTACGTTGTACCCAGGCGCGCACGAGCCTTTACTCCAAATCCTACTTACCAGGCAAAGACTAAACACGTCCGATATCTGGCTTCTCAATAGAAACCAGAGGGATCGGCAAACAGTCTTAGTGCACAGGCCCACTGCCCGTACCATAATAGGTACAGACCCACTGCCCATACCCCAAGTCTGTGTAGAGAAATCAACGAGCAAAATGAATTAATAATAACTTGGTATGCACAATGGCTGATCACAATTTAAGTCTATTAATAGATAGACTAAAATTAATAATAAACGATGTGATGATGAATATGAATATAACAATGAATATCGAATTATGATTTAAGTTTAACTTACAGTAACTTAACGCAGTGGTAGACGCACGCTTTGAAGATGTAGACGTTGATCGATGTCTTCTTTCGATGGAATAACTGTTTGGAAAAATATTTTTCATTATACAATACACATAGAATACATAATATGCACAGTAAATAAATCACAGTAAATGAATCACAGTACATAAGAAAATAAATATCGAAGCCAATGGTTCTCGAACATCTGTAACATACAAGGGATTAGTAACAAGAAAGGGGACACAACAATATGCACAGTAAATAAATTAATAATATGCACAGTAAATAAATTGATGGTTGTCGAATGCCTGCAACAAACAATGGGTTAGTAACAAGAGAAAGGACGAGTATGAGACGCGCGACCACCCTCCGCGACGGTTCACGACAAAGTGAGGAAGCAAGCACAGACCTGCACGGGATGGTACGACCTTGGTACACGGCGTACACGGCTAAGTCAATAAACTGGGTGACGCAACTCACTAGCGCGTTGGATCGACGGAGAGCACCGATACTCGGCACGCTCTACCGTACTCTCTCGCTCGCATACCTCCCTCCCATAGACCACCGAAATTCCTCGGCACCCGTCAACACCGACGGAGAGCACCGATACCGCGGCTCGCTCTACCGCTCTCGCTCTCTCCCGTTCGACGTTTAGCTCTCTAGTATAAATTCCTAAGACCGTTATTTATTATTCATTTCATATCGTTAAATACGATTTTTCTCACAGGATACCGATTTCTATTATAGTATCACAAAATAATTGCAAATATGAAACTTCTTTACCTCTTGTAAAGTGAATGAAGTTAAATCACGACCGTGATCGTAATTCGACGATCACTGATAAATCACCGTTAGTGATTTTGCACGCTATCTCTAGTCCCGACTGTACCTATCGATCCAGGGAAATTCCACATATAATTTGGCCACATTGGAAACAACATAATCGCAAATAGCGCGGGTTTTTCGAAAACTTGCCTTCAAGATCACCGATAGTCGAAATTTATTATAATAAATTCATGACATTATGAGGGTGTGATGAATAATTATTTTGCCCATTGTTTTATGATGAATTTTTCTCCAAAAACAATTATGAGTCAAGGTCGAACAAATTTGAAGGATACTACTTAAAATAATAGAATTTGACAATAAGATGTTAATAAGTTATTGAATAATAGACAGTATGTTCTTTTTTCTTGGAAATAACATTCTCTAAAACTGTTAATGATTATTTATCTTTTAATGTAACCATATGCAACCTGTTTTTCTTCCTTTTCCATAAAAGTCTTTTTTAAATAATGAACATATTATCCTTAACAATTAATATTAAAAAGACGAATATATATCGAGAGAAATGTTGATTTCATTTAGGTCTACTATATAGACTTGTTACAATAATTTACGTGAAAGTTAAGTGAGGTTATTTTTTATGTATGTACATATATTGGAGGTTACGGATAAGCGGTGTTTCTTGTAGCGGTAGTGTCAAAAAATGAACAAATTACTCTCTACATCGATAAAAGAAGTCAGCCACAAAATAAATGCTGGCGATGTGCGTCCGTCTGATATTACAAAAGCAGCTGTGAAGTTGACAACGTTTATTAAACCATTAAATGCTTATATCACTGTTACTGATGAAACAGCAAAGAAAGAGGCAGAAAATTCAAACTCCAGACAAGAGAATCATGCATTGTTGGGGAAGCTTGATGGAATTCCCATTGCAGTTAAAGATAACTATTGCACAAATGATCACCTGACAACATGTGCTTCCAAAATGCTCTCAAATTTTGTGCCTCCATACAATGCAACTGTATACCAACGTTTAAAAGATGCCGGGGCAATTTTGATTGGCAAGACCAATCTTGATGAATTTGGAATGGGTTCAGGAACTATTGATTCATATTATGGGCCAACAAAAAATTTGTGGAATTCAGACATATTAACAAAATGTTATTCCAATAAGATTTCTATGGAAAAACATACAGAACAGAATAATGATGAGAATTCATGGCATATAACAGGTACAAGTTATTAATTTTTGTTCATATACCTTATAAACAATGTGTAACTTATAGGTGGAAGCAGTGGCGGTTCTGCTGTGGCTGTAGCCACTGGAAGCTGTTTTGCTGCATTAGGTTCAGATACTGGTGGTTCAACAAGAAATCCAGCATCGTACTGTGGTGTTATTGGACTAAAGCCCACTTATGGGTTAGTGTCACGCTATGGACTTATTCCTCTTGTGAATTCTATGGATGTACCAGGTATTTTGGCAAGAAATGTTGATGATGTGCTATTAATTCTAAACACCATAGCTGGTCCAGATAGAGCAGATTCTACTTCTAGTCAGAAAGAATATGTACCATTTAATGTATCAGATTCAATAAATATTAGTAATGTTAGAATTGGCATACCGAAGGAATATAAAGTGAAAAATATAAGCTCTGATGTTCAAGAATGTTGGGATGAAGTCTCTCTGTATTTAAAGGAAGCTGGAGCATCAATTTCTATGGTGTCGATGCCACATACCAGTTATTCTATAGCTTGTTATTCAGTTTTAAATCGTTGTGATGTTGCCAGCAATTTATCTTGTTACGATGGTATGGAGTATGGTCTCAGAGCAGATGAATGGAAATCGGTACATGATCTTTATAGAAAAACAAGGACAGAAGGTTTTGGCCAAGTAGTAAAAGAACGTATTTTAGTTGGAAATTATTTCCTGTTAGAAGAAAATTATGATGAGTATTATGTGAAAGCAATGAGAATGCGAAGACTGATCTCTAATGATTTTGATGTAGTATGGAATAACAATATAGACCTTTTACTCACTCCTACAACTCTAACAGAAGCACCAAGTTACAATGAATTTGTTTCATTGGATAATCAAACCCAGTGTTTAGTTCAAGATTATTGTACTCAACCTGCTAATATGGCAGGAATACCAGCAATCAATGTGCCTATTAAACTTTCCAAAAATGGTTTACCTTTGTCCCTACAGCTTATGGCTCCCTCTTTTAATGAGGAAAGACTTCTTACAGTAGCAAAATGGATTGAACAAAGAGTAAAGTTCCCAAAACTAGAACTGAAAGATATGTCTTTGCTTGAATAAAGTGTTTTTATTTATTTAAATCAACACTACGTTATTATTAACCTTTAACACTAAGAGTCGATTTTTATCTCTAAAGTCAACTAGTGAGCGTCAGGCGATACTTTAATATATTAATTTTTTTTAACTGGGTTTCTATTGACCCATGCATCGTTCGACAAACGTTAAGATAAATTTTGCTATACGTCATTCTTTTTCAACCAGTGGAGACATAAATACGTAAGATTGTAAAAAAAATATAGTCCTTTTACTTCCACGTTGTGTTAAAGCGTTGAATTGACGGAGACGAATGATCTGAGAAATTGCGACGATTGTATACAACATTCATGAAAAGTGATACTTCAACGATGCTTTATGGTTGCTCGTATAACGGCAATTGGAATTTAAATAGATACCGTGTCCTCTCGCGAAGTTATTGTAGCAGCGTGAGACACGAATTATGGTCCTCCTACGAGCTATCGGCGTATCTGAAATTCCATTCGTTGAGTAATCAGGTCGCGTTTGCTTGTCACGTTGGAGGACCCTTCTGTTATTGCATCGCAATGTTTCATGCTTTACAAATGAATGCCACACCGATATATGTATACAACTGTAAATTGCTTGACTCCGGACGCGAATATGAAAAGGGTAAAATTTAAGTTGAAGTAGACAACATCGCTATTAAGCTCGGAAGCCTCGAACACCGAATTTCGAGCGTTTACTTATATTACAGACAAGATGAATTCATGAATGTCATATTAAAATACGGTATACTATATGCTGTATATAATTTTTTTCTCGCAAAAGGGGGTTTCGTAATTGTGGAAACTGTTAGGACTAGAATGGGTATTTTAGGCCTGATTAGGGCTTGTCAAAGTTCTTTATATACGAATTTCGTTGTCGAGTCTTTACTAGAAAATAAACATTCTGGCCTCCTTGCACCTTTTTAATCAAAATGACGTTTAAATTTTATGTATATCTGAGTAGATACTTCAATAAATAATAAAACGTAGTATAATAAAAAGAGGACGTCCTTACAACAGATTTTCAATATTCAATCATATTTTTCCATTTGCACAGTAATTACTTTCTGTAAAACTTATTATCAGTCGTCATTGTTGTCGAATGTTTCTCATTCATCGAGTGTTACCTTCGAACTTATCGAACAGCAGGCATCCTGCAACAATGTCCTGACATTTCGAAGACCTATTGTCCCCGCGAGGCTTGAGCGATCGAATGAGAAACAAACAGTGTCGTGTACGCGTCTCGTGCTACCACATCCATACAAGTTCCTTCAATAATTAGATCTTCTGACATTTCAGTCGATTCTCGTCGTGAATACAGCTTGCTGGCACTTCAATCACCTACCATTTTTTTGTTCATGCCGTATGGAAGGATTTACGAATTCAAAACCAGCGTAAAAATAAAGAACATAAGATATTAAATTCACGATTTTCTCACGTTAACAAGATGTGTTACCTCAACAGAAATAATTTCACGGTGGTCTTCGCGTTATGTGCAGGTTTTTCAAGTGGAGAAAAAAAAATAGGAATGAGATATAAACTCTCTGATAATATTTAACGAAACTCTCGAGAAACGATAAAAGTCTCCCGAACAAATTCGATCGATTGCCTGAACACTCGTGAACGATGGCGTATGTAGCTCCTCTCAATTTTGCAACGTTCTATGAGCGAGAAAAATTCTAAAATATCGGCCACGTTTTGCGAAACGTCGACCAGGAAGTGTTCTCGCATTTTAAGGGAGGTCTCCGGTAAAAACAGGGTTGGGCACAGGGTGCAATGGGCGCATGCGTTGACCCGGCCGGGGGCTGTTTCGTCGTTCATCTCCTCTACCCTTCTAACACTCGATTTCTCTCACTCTCTCTCTCTCTCTCTCTCTCTTTCTCTATCCAACGTATACACACGTACCCTCGTTGTTCTCTTCTTTTCTTACGCCACAATGTTTAGCGGTGAACGTGCGCGATGTCCGAGCGGCGCGTTTCGAATCGCGGCCGATTTCGCGCCGCGATCAACAGTGTCGTAGTTCCGTAAATAAAACCAGGATCGTTGTGCCCGTTGTGTATCGAGGATCGAGATACCGAGAACGATTCTCGACCGAATCGACAGTGTAGGCGCGTTCGTGGTTGCGCAGAAACGGATAATTAAACGTAAACGAAGATTTAAACAGGTGTGTGCGAGAAGCTTCCCAACTGTGGACGACACGAAGGTAAATATTTCGTGAATTGATTTTTACTTTTCGCGGTGCGGCGTTCGAACGGCGAACGTTATTTGGTTGAATGTGACACGATTTTTTTGCGATCAATTTGGTTAGATGAAAGTATGAATTGTTGAGGTACATCTTTTTGTGTTTTCTATTCTTCTGTACAGTACAACTAACCTAACGTATAGCAAAGTATTAGAGTAAATAAGGAACTAAGGTTAAGTTACGAAAATCAATCCGAAATCAGTTAATACGGACGAATATTAGATTAAGTTTGGTAATTCTGGTATTTAGTAGGAGTTGTGAATGGACTCGACAAATTTGATGTTGAATATTGATTGATTAAATAATTTTATAATAGAGGATCACAGTGTTGTATGAAACTATTATACAGATACTTTATGATCAATCGATGATTTATCAAATCAGTTAAAATTCAGTATTTAAAATAAGACTAATTAGAATAAATTGAACACTTTTTCAATTATGAAACTATGTTATCTTTTATACAACCGGTTTCGTTAATGATATTTTAGTATGTGTTGGTACAGTACGTTCTTTAATTAATACACAGCGTTCGCTAAATGAATAATACGAGTGTTATATGGAATTCATTAATTGTATTTTTTTTTCTGTATTCGAGTAAATTCATTAAAAGTAACCTCATTGAAAAAATTAAGGTTACCTTGTTATCATCTACATGTATTCGCGTGAAATAAAGGGTCATTAAATGTTGGGTCCCATCACTTTAAGTAACATCTACCACAGACAGAATTTCTGCAAAGTTGAAGCCCCTCTCTTTATCGATACAAGAATTGCACAAGACAAACTTTACTTTACTCACTTTTTCAATCTTCTCAAGTCTCATGAACCCTAGACAACTTCTGTTTCATCAATATAAAGATTAACTTTTACCATCAAGCCAAAAGTTGCGTCATATGAGTTTGACTCGATAGTCTGACAAAACTGAATAATCTTTTGTATTTTATCTCCCACATTCTTTAGCCTCTTTATTGTACATTATTCAATTTAGAAACTCTTAAACTATAACACATTTAACGTTACACCCTGCATAGTCAAACGTCCAGAAGAAATTTCATGTCTTCGTCAAATTCCTATTCTAAATTGTTCGTTGGTTTATTGGAACCTTGGTTAGAATTTGAGCATAGTAAATATTCAGTTTACAACGAAAGAAAGCTTTAGAGTCACGACTAGAGAGTGACCATCGTTGCATACACATTGCAACGATGGGGGACTAGTCAGCGAGATGAGAACGCAGATTCCTGAGAAAGTTTATAGTGATCATGGTTAAAGATATTAAGGTCGAGGCGTAAGGCAAACGATTTAACTTTCCCTCGAAACCTTATATTCTCATATGGCATGAAAGCCGATCAATATCCTCGAAATAGAACGAATGAGTACACGGTTCATGCTGTACGGAGCAGAAAAGCAACATTTTCCCTGCCTACGTGCACCCTAATATTAACGGTCCCCATTATACGGCGGGGAATCGGTAGAGTCACGAAAACCCCGATCTCCAACGACTTCTGAACACCGACTCGATCATGAATAATTTTATAATGTGTGATGCAGAGAGCGTTCTGACGTTAAAAGTCCAGCGAGTAGAAATAAGAAAAATTTATGATACAAAAGTAGGTCCTTATAAGAATATTTACTTTCTTGAAATTGGTATAGTTACATACACTTTTTTGATTATTCAGTGGATAAACAGGATCACTTATAACGTAAAAATATAACTGATGGTATTCGTCTTGTGTAATTGATTATTTCATTCTTCCTTCGCTTTTAACATTGATCTCTAACGTATGTAGTTAATTAGAATATTTAGTTCGTCTTATTACAAATGATTTCGAAGACATAACGTCCGTTCGTTTTCGTGCATTCTTCCGCGTCGACCTCGTTCCAAGCAAAAGACACACCTGAGGTTAAATCTAATCTACGTTCAATGGCCGTGACAAAAAAGAATGGGTGCATTACGGCTCGCGAAAGTCCGCGTTACGTGAGTGCAAGCCATATCGTTGCACGGGAGGGGAAAAAAACGGGGGAAGGTAACGAGTTAACGATAACGAAGCATCGAATGGTTACTAACCGACTAATTTTATTATCGCGAGAATTACGTTCAGTGGACTCTTATTTCCCATAATGCTTAATTCTTGCTTCGATCGTGGTTCCCAGCCCACTTTCGTCGCCTTTATTATACATACACTCTCTACCAGAAGCTCGGAATCCCTTACGTGACTTACTGAAATTGGAGCTTTTTTCGTTAAGCAAATATCTTCCAGTAACTTGTAAATAATTGTGTTTTTGGCAAAAGTGAAGAAATTCGGTAATAATCGAGAGTCAGTTGCTCGTAAATTAAATTTCTATGTGGACTGAGCCGATTTTTATTTCGTAGGATAATACTGCCTGTAATTGTTTTTTAACCCAGACCTTACCGAAGACCTTAACTTTTCTTCGAGCAACTAAAAGCCTCTTAGCAACTCGCGCTTCGGATAAGAGGATACGCACAGCTCTCGTGTCATTCTCCCCGTCGTTGTTGGTCGAAATTAATTTAGCCCGGCTGCAAATTCAGTTTTATCGATGAGGATTATATTTTTAGAGAGGTCAGAATGCGCGGCCTGAAAACGCGAGATTTCGTATCATGCGTGTATTTTTATACGTTCTACCGGAGTAGACTCGTCTCTACTCCCACGAAGTGTATTAAGTTCCGCTGGAGATTATAATATAGTCGGTTCCGTGTTTTCATTTCATCTTTTCCCAGCCACTTCGCGTCGCTTCGAAAACGTTTATTTGTTTTATCAGAAAAGTCGAATAAAAATGTTAACCATCGTGATCTACATTTTGCGTTCTAAAAATTTCAGAATATTTTCGGTTTAACCGACATTGTTGAAAGATTCTTCTTGTGCTCGAGCATTTTCGAGATATTTTCTATTCCTCGAACACAACGATGGGATCCTCTTTATACTAAAAGAAAAAAATTTAAATATTTTCCATAGACTAGCGGTAAATCGTTTTCGTTGTACAGAATTTGAAAATGTGTAATGTATATTTATTATAAGTTACAGTAGATCTTTCTGGCGTAAGAGACTCGATGTATGTATAGTTGTATAATAGTATATTCATCGGAAACAACGGTGGATCCTTTTTCCCTTAGCTGGTCCGTATCTTGTAAACAAAAGGATCTCTACGGAATGCGGCGTACTTTTCCCGCGCCGCAGATGATCTATTCGAGGTTCAATTGAAGTACAAAAGGCACGTTTACGGACAATACCCATCGCCGTGCCTCCGAATGGCTTCCCCCTTTTGATACGCGACTCGCGACTAAGTACCTAAACTCACTGTCACTGATATCTTTCTCCGCCGACAATGGATATCCTCTCTGTAGCTTGAATTACGACGTTGCGAACTGGTAAGGGGGATAAATTCTGTCTGTTCCTTTTATCTCTACTCGCACGCTCCTCCCCAACCCCTCCCGAACGATTCTAAAAACGACGAAACTGCTTGAATCATTAAAAATGATTCAGTTTCTCGGGTAGTGTCGGTTCAGGTGATATACAGTGGGTCAAAAAAGTATTCGTACACTCTTTAAAACAGAACAACTCTTTCATAATTGGACCAAGTGACTTGAGTTTCCTTGTGAAGTTAGAAGGATTGATTTACTAAATGTGTTAAAAAAATTTTGACAAATTTGTGACTTCAGAATGTTGCAGAAAATAGTAATTGTCGTTTTTTACAACTTTTTGGCTGAGACTGTAATAAAAATTTAATAATTTATAACTATTTTGTTCGCAATTCCGACTAATTGCAACTTCAACATTTTGTTAGCACATCATTTCGTACACTAATCCTGTTCACAAAGAAACTCAAGTCACTTGGTCCAATTTTGAAAGAGTTGTTCTGCTTTAAAGGGTGTACAAATACTTTTTTTACTCACTGTAAGTTGAATATGTATTTTTCTTTAGATCGGAAATTTTCATAGTGATCCACGTGCATAGTATCTGCGATCTAGGGACCATTTGCCATATTCTAGGCACTTGATCTGTCCCCATTGTCGAATGATCAAGTTTTCTCTCTGTCTCGGGTGCATTTTTGCTAACATCCCACCGAATAATACGAGGTATTTACATTAATGTCAAAGCGACACTGATATCTCTCTTGGCCTACAATGGTAACCCTCGAAACGGTTTGAATTACCGGTATCGTAACCGGTTGGAGTGGATAAATGGTACCTGATCCCACTCGGCTTGGCACGTGATGCAAAGTAGGGTCAAGGAGCCGGGTGTATCTAGACAAAACTAAGGCTCGCCGAAGTTTATAGTGCAACGACCCCTCGTTGGTTGTATACGGATAACGAAGTCGGTGAAATCGTCCGCTGATAAAACTTGATTACGGTTGTGAATAAAGGGTTTTTACACTTAACCTGAATAATTCGTAGCCGACTTAATTGAATTGATTTTTTTCTCTGTAATTTATATGTAAATTTCTTTAATTATTTTCTTTCAATGTATTAACAAACAGTTCTTTCTTTTTTGCTCAGTTACAGAAGAAGTCGATGGACAGTGTACATGTGTATGAGAGTGTCTTATTCTGCGGTTGTGAACTTCTTGGAGATCTGGAATACGCAATTCCTCTGTAGATCCACGGTACCCATAATTAGGTAAGCAGTTACTTGCAATATATGGTTTGTAATCATTGGTGTGATATTTATCTTCAATAATGGTAACATTATTGAATTTTATGCCTTAAGAACCGGAAAGATGTATTAATGATGCCCGGTATTTGAACGGTGACGGAGAATTCGCACATATTTAATGAAAGATATACGGCGTGCGAAATGAAAATCTTAATAAATCTTAAACTTGGAAGTTGATTGATTAAAATAGTTTGAGTTATTATTGATTCGAGATTTGAACTTCTTTTTTCTTAAAGGAATAATGCTTTCCTTGGGTTTATAATCTGTTGAATGTTACGAACTGTGGGTTGAATAGAATATGAGAACTCGTATCGTGGAACTCGGATTTTAGACCGGTGAAAACGGAACAAGGATTAATCAGTCTTTGGGTCAGGATTTTTCTGTAGATTCGCGGTGAGACCGCAAGGCTAGTGTTACCTGTACGATGTGGCATGAAATGTCTTCCGGTAATATCACGTTTCGAACCCACGTTTCCATAGTAATTGCGTACTCGTACCTACATCAACATCGATCCATTAACTGACGGCATTAAATCGTAATTATCTTTTATTAACGGAAATTACGAAGTTACGAAAATTCAGAAAAAGGCCCTGTAAAGTAAAGAGTACTTTCTTCGACAAAATTTTAAAATAAATTATTTATTTCAATCATTCGTCTTTTTAAGCATTCAACATTTTGCATATAAAATTTTTTAAAACGTAGAGGATGCTCTATAGGATTATGTATATGTTTAAGATTCAAATGTTAGTAATTATGCATTCTTTTGTCGTTTAAATTAATATAAATCCAGCAAGTAATTTTATTACAAAAGCTTCATAAATGTATCCTTTATTTTGACGCTGACAAGATGCTACTCACGCCAACTATTATTCCCTAGTGCGAGTAATAGACTCCATCGACTCTAAAAGACGTTGTATACATAATAGATCATTTATTGTTCGATGTAGGTAATTATCAACCTATGAATGTCTATGCAAATTCTCATTATTTATGAACGGTTTTACAGAAATCAGTATCTAAGAAAAATTTACTTTAACATTTAGCAACTTCGTCAATCGAACTCCAGCCAGCTGAGCGGTCGTCCACGCATTTTCGGGCACTTGTGGCCGACAGCTCAGCTGATTGGAGTTCGTTCAACTGCTAATATCTCGGAAATGGAGCTTCCGATTACAAAATTTTTTACAAATAGTAAAGAACTTTTCGATTTGTATTTGCACGAGGAATATGTGTATTGTGTATTGTCCAATAATTTTGGGACACCCTGTATATGAAATGGTATTCGAGCGTAATTCGAAATCTCACGAGACACAAGACATCATATTCTCAGTTGTGAAAAAGAAACGCGTTATCATTCGACGGTTAACAGCGGTTGGCCTCGTTACAGTAACATTTCTCTCGTATTCACGTTAATCCCCCTGAGAAAGAACAGCCTATAAAGTAGAGAAGATTCTTCTGTAAAGGCAGTGCACGGGGTTGGATAAAAACGATCGTAAGCGGAGCAGGTCTGTTTTCTATATTTCCGTGGCACGGGCACAAAGAATACGCGAAATTTGTGGCGCTGTTCGACGGGAAAGGAAGGGCAAGGGAGAGATAGAGAAGAGATCCAAGAAGATTCCAGGAGTCCCTTAGCAGTGGTCGGGCTCCGCGGGGTATTAGAACGATAATATCCTCCATAAAGTGCGTTCCCGTGGAGAGAAATGGTAACCGCGGCATAAACTTACAACGACAAGTCACGCGATGTTTGCTCTGCTCTCGACGGGCTTTTTTTCCACCTTTATTTCGCGTGTTTCCTGCGTCGCCGTTCGTATCGGTCTATAATTTTTCACTTACGGGTGGTGCGTTATGTTAGGACCTCTCGAACTTTCTCGCATTGTTACTTTATCACGATCCCGTGTCGGCTATAAAATTAATTCGCTGTTACTCGTCGGAACTTTCGAGGAATTTCGTATATTTAGAGCGTTTTGAAACCCATATAGGTAATGTTCATTGGAGTTCACTAACTAAGTAACAGTCGAATAAAATCACCACTTGTGGCAAAAAAGTGCCTATTTTTTGCCTTATTTGTTTCTAAATTTCGACCAATGAGAATAATAATCAAAACTTTTGTGATAATACTTAAAATTTTGAACAAACAGATTTCAATCAAATTAATTTTATATGTAATCTTTGGAACACTATTCGCATATAAGAATGTTCTCTTTATATACAGCCCAAAAAAACATATGATATTTAGCTACATTTATTGGATTAAATTCGTGAAGTTTACTAATAGTTGATATTATCAACTATAATATCATTATCACAAACACTATACGTTAGTTTTTGTAGTTATATGTAGAATAAAATATTCATCTTAAATAAAACAATTTCTTCTTTAAGGATCTTTGTTTCATCTTATGAAAATAGAATTCAGAAAATATGTCTTTTGCATTATAACTGTTAAAAAACTATGTAGGCATATAGATTAAAACTACTTAAACATACTTTCATATAGATACAAAAGTAAAGGCAGTAGTAATTAAATAATATTCAATTAATAAGGGCGGCCATATTGTTTTTGCATCCGGGCGGCCAACAACCCAGGAACGGCCCTGTGTAAGAACTGTTATGATTCTCCACCAATCAGAAACAATCACGAAATTCACCGTGATTGGGAACGAACGTGATCACTCGTGATTTACAAGTAGCAGTTCACGCCATCTGTAATAAAAACACACGACAAAAATGTTGCGTCTAATTTACTATACATAAACATCCGCCTGTTCAGTAATCGGAAATTGTCCGCGGAATGCGTCCAGTTCCCGCGTTTTCTCGAAGCCGCGATAAACATTCGAGATTCGAGATTCGACACATCCGGATCTTGGTCGCAGTTTAACGAATGGCGTCATTCATTCGTTCGCGAGTAGGGGGAGAATCATACGGGCCACGGTTCTTTCGTTCTTTTCCCTTCCTCTTTTTCTCTCTTGCACGAGTCGAGCGAACCGGGTCCCACATTTATGCAGCGGCGGGCGATACGCCGCTGTTTAATATGTGGGCCACTTCAGTACATGTTTCCTCTACGCGTGGATCGCCACGATCTTTTTCGTCTTCGTGTCGAATCGAAAAAAGTATTCTCTTTGTTTTCGTGAACTGTTCATATCATGGCCGCGTTGAAATGCGTTGGATTGAGTGTGTTCCTTTGGTGTCGATGGCTCCTGTATTACCTGTACTCGAACGTGCTCAGTCTCGGTGAGTGATGATTAATTTCTTCGACTAAATTGATGAACATATATTTTGACGATGTAATCGGTAGTAGACAGTGGATATCTAGATTAATTTACAGTTTTCGTGGACTTAGTCGCGGAAGTAAGATTCACAGAGTAGGTTTTTGCTGTGTTCAGTAAAACGTTTGACGATGTTTGAAGTTTCAAATCTTTGGTTAGACTTTGAATACGATCAGATGCGTTTTAATCGTTCGTTTAGTTTAACGGCAATTTTCGTGTATTATTATTATAGATAAACACCAAAGTTAGAGATTAATACAGTATTCAGAATAATTAGATAGACAACCCTGTTGCGTCAATCAAGCGTAAAAACGTACGAAAGAAAATTCTATATACGTTTTATAAGTTAACATTATTTCCGTGCAGTGCTAACACATAGTTTCGTTTTTTTAAAAGTACACTACACTTGTCTCGAAATGACTTCTTACAAGGGAAGTTCGGTAACCCGAAAATTCCGATTCTTTTTAAACTGCAGGTTTGTAGAGGACCCCAAGAGCAGTATAACGCAATTTTTGTTTTTGGCCCAATTTCAGTTCTTCAGGGTGGAAACATGAAGGTAGATAGGTGTTTCCATATTTCCCTGTATATCTTTGAAACTATCGTAGATATAAACAAAATGGTTATAATAAAAATGAAATATGGAAATACCTATCTACCTTCAAGGGATGTTTTCACCCTGAAGAACTGAAATTGGACCAAAAACCAAAAATTGCACTATGCTTCTCTTGAGGTCACATACAAACCTGCAAAGTTTAAAAAAACTTGGGATTTTCGGGTTACCGAACTTCCCTTGTTAGTTAGATATTTGTGTTACACACTTCGAGTACCAACGAAATTATTTAACCAATTCAATTTAGAATCAAATGTTTGTAGGACTTGATTAGGGTATTGGGGTTACCAGTGTCGAGGGTTACGCGACAAAGGCTGATATAAAAATCCAATTACCTGATCGAAGTGTACGTTAACACCAGGAATTAGCGAGGCTCGTTGAAAATCCGACCTGTCAGCGACGAATTGTCTGAATTGTAGCGGCAATGAAAGGTTTCCGGCACGGAGTAGCGTGTGCGTGTAGAGCAAGAAGAATTTTTCACGGTTTTACGTTACACCTCCTCGGAGCTTTACCACTTAACCCTTACCAGCTTTCGTCCGACAGTACGAACAAGGACAGGCGGAGGGTTTGTAATCCTGATGGAAAATTCAGAGCAGAGTTGAGAATGAGATAGTTGTTGGTAATAAATGTTTCGTGGTTCATGGCTCCGGAAAGAGGGAGAAGTTTCGTGAATTCGTGAGTCTTCTTGGTGGTTGTTTCATATTCACACTGTCTTGGCCATCAGATATACGACGGTTGTAATTCGAAATACAAAGAAACTGTCTTATTTTAAATATAATTCGAATTAGTCTTCAACAGCTTATCCAAAAATCAACATATTACAAAATACATTATATAATATATTGTTTTGTTTAATATGTTGACTGCCAGAAATTTCATATACCCAACGAAACTTCTTTAATGTTCATCACTATGTTTATTCTGTCGACCTTCTTGAATCTCACAAAACTATATCGATTTCTTTCATTTAATAGCTTACTACCCAGATAGCACACAGACGGCTTAATGACGGCTTAAAGACGCCTCAGACCTAAAATAGCCGTAAATGAACGTTTTCAAGGCGTCTTGTGCTATCTGGGTATAAAGGGCTGAACAAGAAATTATATCACCCATCGGTTGACGTCAAATTATTAAAAAAACATACGATTACGATTTTGAGATCTCGAAAAATATGACTTCCAGATAGAAATATTCAAATCTATAGAAATTTAGAATAGTCGATATATGAAAATTAGTGTCTAAAATGACGATTATTTTATTTGGATATATAAAACGTCCTGGTTTCGAGCGATGTAACGTTTTTCATATCGACAGATATTGTACTATGTTCAGTGAGGTTTAGAAGCATCACGGAACCGTGTTGCGTCTATTTTATTCGATGCAAAACAAAGCTGTGGCCGGTGATTTCATTATCGCGGGAACTTTAACGGGTTACCGCAAAACGAGCGGCTATCTGTTACCTCGTAGCGCATGGTGATGAGCGTTAAGGTAGTAGAGTTTCAGCGGAACAGCATTGTGCATGCGCATACAATCACACAACGCATGCAAAATTAGTTCCATAAGAGTAATGAACGTACTGAAATCTGTAACATTGCGTGGTCATTGTTGTTGCTGGAAAGAAATTACATATTAACTGTATACATTAATTATTGTATCAATAATAAATAATTCAGCAGCATACAATGGCGGTGTCATATGTTGAATACAAGAAATTCTAATTTTGATAATACATATTTCAACTAAATAATTAATTTTCTTCCTTGTGATCTTCAACCGTTGACTGTTATTTAATTTCCGTTTAAAACATATTTCTGTCCTTTTTCGGTTTGAAAATGGTCGTTGTAGAACGAGAAAGGTGTTCAATTAGTACTGATTTCTGATTCTTTAAAAAATGCACATGAAATTTGGTGAAATATGGCGGGTTATTGATTGGTACACTTAATATATTAGAGATTTTAGAATCTTCGTTTATCTTTAAATCGTTTTATTCATCGAAGTTTCGTCGAAAGGGATAGAAGCTTGATAACGTTTCCTGGTTAGATTCTGAAAAGTCTGACTTTCGAGCGAGTAAATTATGAATCCTTACGAGCGATAGAGACTCCAAGATCGGACTGGAATCCCCACAAATTCAATGATAGCAACGAACTTTAATTGAATGAAATATACCTATACCTGTATCGAATTCTACGGCAAAACTAGATACGATTGCCTCAGTAAGAGTTCAAGCTCAATTTTATCATTTCAAATCAGGCTCACACGTTTCCTGCTCCTCTACAAACACCATCGAAGTAGTCTACTTCAACCCCATACACGAGCAGCCTGCATTCTTCCTCAAGCGTAACATATCTAATCACTATTTCCTTAAAGTTCATGTTTGTGAACAATGTATTCTTAATTCACTTTTAATCAGTCCAGTCTATCAGAGTGTTCATCAAATTCATTCAGTTCACTAGATTGCTCTACAGTCCACTTAGTACATTCAATCCATCAGAATCTTCTACAATTCATCTAATCCACCCGGCCCATCAAATTGTTCTAGTCAATCCATTCCACCAAACTATTCTTGAATCCACCTAGCCCACCCAGTCAATCAGACTTTTCTATAATTTATCTAGTCAGTCCAGTCTATCAACGTGTTCATCAAATTCATCCAGTTCACTAGATTGCTGTACAGTCCACTTAGTACATCCAATCCATCAGAATCTTCTACAGTTCATCTAAACCACCCGGTCCATCAAACTCTTCCATAGTTAATCTGGTCCATCCAGTGTCATCAGATTGTTCTACAGTCCACAAATTCATCCAGTCTATCAAACTGTCCTACAGTCCGTACAGTACATCCAATCCATCGGACACGGTGTACAAACATTGAACCCCTATTTCCATAAAGATCAATGATTTCGACCACCACCCTATCATCAATTCACTTCCGAATAAACTCGATAGGGAAAATATCTGTGACACGAAGTACCGTACGTGACGTGGTTAAGATTCCCGCAGTAATCCGCGTCCATAAGTGAAGCTCTCTCACCCTGTCCTGCCGAGGTCGAAAATCACGGGTGTCATTGTGGCCTCTAGTTATAGGATGGACCTATGTAATTGCCCAACCCCCGGTCTCGCGGCACGACGTGGCCAATCAACGTCCATTGATTCACTTTGGATTCTCTCTCATTCTATCTCTACCTATCTATCTCTCGTCTCCCGTGCCAACAATCCTCCGAAAGTTAGCCCCAGATGGGCCGAGGCCAATCTTCCCCCAGCACGAAGCCTCGTGTTTACCGACCGGCCAGGGAAAATATTTTCTCGTCATTGCTGGGTTCCTCGGGACGGCGGGAGACCTTAATCGTGTTCCAGACTGTCCTCGGCACCGTTCGTTCCCCAATACACAGGCCGCGGAAAACCCGACTGGTTTTCTCCACGTCGAACGACCCCATCCCGAAAGTAAAGCCAGCAAATCGAGAGTGGACCTCTTCAGCCATTCGTGGTTATCCAATTAGCGATTCGACGAGCGATAATTCCGGCGGTACGTAGCCCTCTCACTTGAACGTAGCGTCTATAGATCGATCTTTAGCAGGACAAAGGGAATTTTTACGGTCGTAGGAAAATGTATAAGCCCCCGGGGAATTGGCCCAAGGTTCTTGCCGGGGCTTTTGTACGGTTTCCTTCATCGTTTTCGAGGCTGCGTTAACGTAGAGCTTCGTGTTACTCTTTTCTCTGATGTTCGATACGGTTGATTACAGTGGTAATCGGTACTAAGGTTTTCGTTTGAACTGTATCGTAAATGGAAACAATTACAAATGTTTATTAACTCTTTGAGGACCAACGGTGTTTTTACAGCCTACCAAAATCGCAGATTTACGTATAAATGATTATTATAATTCTGAGCAATGTAAGTTAAAATATTTCTATTTCAGTAAGGTGTAACTATTAATACTTGGACAGGAATCTAATGAAAACTATTAGACACACATTTCTCCTCTGGGCGATATTCCTACAGCAACCCTCAAACTTAGGGGTAGAAGATATATCTCTTCGAACGTTTTAGAAACTCTTGATGCTAGGTAATAATATTTAAACCGCAACATTTCCGATAGTTTCAATGAGACCCTATTTGTAAAAGAAAAAAATATCATAAATTGGTACAATTTGTGAAAAGCAATGAACGACTTCAAGTTCAACGCTCGTGAAACGTTCTGTACAATATCCCCCCTCCACGATGAGAATTAATTAGCGATCAAGTCGGTAAACTAATTACAGAATGTTCAGAACGGGTTAATGGACCGCTAATGACGGTACAGCAGATTAATTGAAAGTCCCTTTGTCTCTCAAGCCGTGTTTACGTGAATTCGGTTCATTTCACCGGCGGAACCCCCTCTTTCGAATCGAGGCGGCACGGTGCGTCGATTCGAAATAACCAGCCGACCCTCCTTTTGGCAGCCTCGGTCGGGCCAGACACCCTGCTGATGAATCCGATGCTCTTGACTAAAGGCTTTTCGCGGCTTCCATTGACCAGCGATCTCGATTCCGCTCCGTTCCACCCCTGACTTCGAATTGTTCCTGACTGTCCACCCCGGTCATTGTTAAGGGCGTATTCTGCTATAGCCGGTAAAAAAAATCGATTTCCTTTTTCTTGCATTTTCTCATAGCTTGGGATCCTGAAAATGTGTTCCTGAAGCATTATGGCGAAATTCATAAAATTGTTAAATCTATAGAAGAATAAAGGACATGGAAAGGCATGCAAACTTTATAAAATCGTGTTTTGGAAAATGATTGTTAGATATTTCGAATTTTTCTTGACCGATTGGGTCCATCTTGTGAACACATCTTCATCAAACGTGTCGCTGTTTTTTCTGTCAGAATTGAGCTCAAGTATTTTTCTTTTTTAATTTTACAACTCGACAATAAGGAAAAAGGTGGCGAAAATTGATGGTTAATTTTTGATATTTCAATCCAAATCTGGTACCTATTACTGGGGGAATAGGTACTATTTACTGGAATCTAAAAATAAGGGAACTATTACTGGAATCTAAAAATGATAAACAACCGAGTATTAAAATATTTGGAAATCTGTGAAAAAAAGACTCGTCTGAAGATGAGTAAGCATTTCTACCAATGACTGTAGAAAAAGTGAAGATAATTTATACATTAATATTTTCCTAAAATAAAAATAACTTTTGCTCAATTAAATATTTCCCACCAGTGGTAGCAGTGTCGAACTGCGGATTTTAGACGTTCATAACGGATGCACCTGAACAGAACACAATAAACTGGTAAATATGGTGTCTGGGAACGATGTATCGAGCGAGAAAAGATTGAAATTTTAACTGCATCTGTCTATTTAATCCCCACCCCGGCTATCTACTCGAGGATGATCAATATTCAAACGAAATTGAGGCGAAACACCTTGGGGAACCATTTAAACCTAGCCGATTACAGTAGTAAATTTGAAAGTCAGCTGTAAGTGGGTAGGGCCGGCGATAAATCGGACGAATCGCGAAACTTTTGCGATGGAATAACGCTGATAACAGAACGCGGAGAAAGTTGAAGGGGAGTCTGAATGGTGTTCCGTAGAGGAAGCCACCTTTGAAGCATATGATACCACCTTTAGAATGGTCCCCTTTAGCTGTGCATCTGCGTGCTTTTACACAGAAATGTCAGATTATTGAATATCGATTTTACTTATCACTCCACGGAACAACGCGTACATAAATAAAAGAGGGGAATATAATTTCTGTTTGACCTTTTGTTTTTAAAAACTAATTTAGAAATGTGTAGATTTGCATAATCATCCGTGATCTACCCTTAACACGATGACATCCATAAAATTCTAACAATAGAGTCTAATAAAAATTCATATATTCGGTATTTAATTATTTTTTATTTTCTTTTCTCATTTTTTCTTCCTTTCTTCTTTTTAGTTTTAATCTTATTTATGATTAAGTTTAATTTTACTATGGTATATTATTTTGTTACAATAAATTATTATTATTATAAAGTTCAGGTTTTAGTTCAGAAGTAAAAATTGACACCGATTAATGGGATGCCCATATTTAGATACAAAAAATCTATCGAAGCACTTTCAATTTATTTTCAAACATATTATCAAATTTTACAAGTACCTACAATAAATTTCTAACTGAAAGGTATTAAAATAAAATTCAGATCTGTCAGAAAAGCGTAGATTATCAAACTTTATAAGTACGTATACATAAATTTCTAATTCAAAAGATGCAGAACAATCTGTTTTTTATTATCGAATTTTTTCTTCATCCGAAGGTTCTCGAAATTATCGGATCTGGTTCCTAGGAATATCGTTGATCGATCGATGTAGGACAGTTTGAACGTTCAAAATTCACCGTAACGAAAATTCCCAGAGCTGTATCGCGACCCGACAGATCTGGCGAAAATTTATTTCGGGTGGGCATGCAGCTGCTGCGTCAGCCGGCGTCAGACCGGAAGATTCCTCCGCGTTACCCTGCATTTCGCGTCCCGGCATCCCCGAGTGATAGGAGGGTGAAACCGATATCCCAGCAATTTTCTCAATTGCATTTCCTGCCTCCCCCGCAATTTGTATATTAATCTGGCATTATATCGTCAGCAGTATAACGGGGTTTTAGAAATGGGAGGGGGAGAAATTGGATGACGTAAACACAGTGAAATAATAACGTAGACGAACACTGTCCGCGGAGTTATTGGCAGTTGATCGAAACGGATCGTTTTTCTCGGGAATCCCATATTCGGTCCCGATATTTCGCGATTGTAAATTAAAAAGTATAACGGGTTCGTATGACGTGTTCTGTTCAATTACAAATTTATCCGTGCAGCTGCGGAGACCCCAGGATTCGTCTGGTATTTACTCGTACCGAGCCATTAATTAGTGGTAACGGACGTGAAATATTTGTATTGTTTAATAGCGTTTCTCGTCGAACACACACAGATATTCTTTCGCGCAGAGTGAACCTCTTATAATTCATTGTTACGAATATTTCAGCAGGTTGAAAATGGAAGGATATTTAGCGGAATGGTGGGATAAATATGGTCGACTGTGAGAATGTAGATGTCTTCTCGAGATAATAGGTTGTTAGAGGAAATAAATTAGTTTCTCTGAATTTTCATAATTATAAGTTAACATTTTGCTGGCTGGAGAATATAACTTAACATCGTACACTCAGAGGGGGCTGTATTTATATACACGAAACTGAGAGCGGACATCTTTTTCGGGAAAAAATTGAAAGATATTTATTCGCCTGTTACAAAATGTGAAGAATATGGTATGTCATATGGTGGCAAGTTTCATCCTATCCTGAACATGTTTCAAAACGATTTGCAAATATACCTACAACTGCAGGTGTTCTGAAAATATTTAGAAACTACAACCTAACTTTTATTTGTTAAACTTAGCATATAGGAATGCGATATTTCCCTATATTTCACTATTCTAGTTCTTATCCAATAAAGATGTACTACTACGCTAACTGATCTCAGCTTTTGTTTTTGAAAAGACGTACTGCTACGTCAACGGACATCAAAGTGTTAATTATCACTTGTGAAATCCTTGTCACGTATTGTTATTCAGGACGAAGAACGCAACCGTTCGTGACATTGCATGGCGATATCCCGTTTTTTTTTCTTTCGGGGCCAAGATTAAAAAGACCGCCCTCGACCAGCTTCCGTGGAGGGTGTAATTAAAGGGACGGCGAATCTAGATAGGCGCTTTAGGCCCGATGCAGCATCATGCTTGTTCACCCGTTGAAGCCACTTGCGCCTCTCGAGAGAGAGTGTTTTACACCCCCGGGACAGACGATCTATCAGCGTTGTTCCTGCCGGGCATAATCACGACCCTGAACCCCCAGCCCCTCTTTCGTTCTTAAAAGATAACGATTACGTCATGCACGGAACAATGGCGTGTACTGTGTCTAAATCATGAAGCGTGACGCCGAGGACCGGCAATTAGGATGATAAGGGCGACGAAGGGATTAACCTCTTAATGATCGTGCTTATTGAAAAGGATCGCTGCGTTGAAATATACATACGTACACGGGTTCCCCTTGCGTTTTGAGTTTTAGATCGAGTTCCTTTTTGTGTAATGATAGATGAAAATTTTTGTGAATTATTTCACGCGAACCAGGATCACAGGAAAATTAAGTTGATCTATTAAGGGATGTTTTTCATAAGTTAGTATGACAAATTACATTTCTTAGTCTTTGGGAACAATAATTAAATTAGGGAAAACAAGGTACATTAAGGTGGGTATCCACTTGTTGCATCGTTGCGTATGAATATGTATCTCTGTTCTCAAATTTGTATAAAAAATACAGGCCGCCGAAGTATACAATTTTGGACTATTATCGTGAAACCACGATTTACTTAAAAATTTATATCACAGAAACTATTTATCGTGCCGAGTTCGGTCTACGATTATTTTAATCTAGAAGAATTGCCCTACTATAATATATTTTTTCTCATATGAATAGTTGATTTTGTAATACTGAAAATTATAAACATATTCTCTTTTCCCGATTTTCTCTGTGATAGGCAAGGGGTGTTTAAATTAAAAATAATATGGTCATATTCTTTGTCACTATACACCCATCTGTGTCAAAATGGAGTCTGTCTGTACAAAAAAAAAAATTCTCAGGAGAAATAGCAGTATAAGTATAAAAATATTTAATTAAAAAAAAATTAAATGGAACGAATACTCCGCGTAAATCGAGGGACGAGTGTTTATTATGCGAAGTAAAATTTTGCTCAACGTGTACAAGAATCGAGGATACTTTTTGAAATAAATGACGGTAGTCCGTTCGACGCCTCTCTACCGACCCCAACCATTCGAGGGTTAACAAGTATCGGTCAAGATAGCGCCGAGTCCAAATGTGCCAATAAAAGCCACCCCACCGCTCGGTCTGAACAGGGTTGCGTTCGCGTGACCCATGGAATTTAGGTACTCATTTAAGTTTCGTTTACGTTACGTGCTGGGGATGCAGGTTGCACCCGTCTCGGGAACCGCTACACTTTTCCATCGTGCATCATGGGAGGCGCACGCGAAGGCAAGATGAGCACGCCGACGTTCCAGAGCCTGGTAAATTAGGTTCGGGTGGGATACTACCGGTCATCACGGCAGGTGCTTTTACCTGAGGTCTGCTTTATGCGGCACGTTCGGTTGATTGCTGTTACACGTGTGGGGGCTTAACCTGCAAAATCAACCCCCGGTCTGTTCGTGGCCGTTCTTCTTCTTTTCTTGTTCCTGTTTCTCGACTCGTGGACGTCAGCTCGCAGCGATTTTCTTTCTTGCGTATTATTAACCTGTGGAAGGCGGAGCAGGATAATTTCTGAACCAGTAACGAAAGCTCCTATATATGTTTCATCAAAGTTTGCAGCTGGCGTTTTAATGTAGACTTGAAGTCTCGGTCTTGAGTGTTCCACGTAAGTCATCCCAGAGTGAATCCTTAATTGTGAGGTGGGGTCTGAGGAACCCCATGGATATATCCTTAGAATGTTTTATTTTTCTTTCAATGCTTACTTAAAGAGGAGTTTGTTAATTTTGATGTTTTGTTACGTGAGGGTGCGAAATTGAAAGTAAATGCAAATACAGAACACCAGTTTTGTTTTATTTTTCTTTCAATGCTTACTTAAAGAGGAGTTTGTTAATTTTGATGTTTTGTTACGTAAGGGTGCGAAATTCAAAGTAAATGCAAATACAGAACAACACCAGTTAACCCTTTGCGTAGGATTCCATCTGAATCCTGAAGATTCAATATGGTATTCAATATTTAGGAATTGTTTAATGAATGTTCGTTTATGTTTATTTCTTTTTATTTTCCTGTTTTTCTAACATCCAAGAAATAACTGTTTACCTATATGCAAAAAAATATTTTCTTTTCTGAAGATTTGAAGGAATTGGGAAGAAATAATTTAGGTCGAAAAAGGTTAAGGGTTAATGAACTGCGTACGAGGTATACATATACGGGGTGTGTATCTTGTGTTAATGGTTAGTTTTATTAATGTATCTATAAAATCAAGGTAATTCATTTTCGTGGTTAAATTGACGTCGGAAATGAACCTGCAACAATTTATAAAAGAAATATTGAAGTACGTTCATGTGATAAAACAGAAGATAATAATATATCTTGAACGATGTATCTATTATACTATACTTATATCGAAGTAACACGTTCGTTTATTAATTTTCTTCGTTAGTAGGTACTTGACAGAGTGAAAGAATTCGTCAGTTTTCTTAGTAGACTAAGGAGGTTAAACCGAGGTTCATTTTCAATTGAGAAAAATCCTCCGTAGATATTAATATTATTTTAATATCTCATTTGGACCTTGTAATTTTCCCTGGAAGAGTCCACGCGAAAACGAGAAAATTGCTTTCGTTCGCGAGTTTCATGGTTCTCCGGAAAAGTAATGAGTTTTCTCTTTTTTTTTTTTTAATATAAATCTTCCAATCCACCGACTGACGGAGCACAGAATTCACGAAGTTGATCAGCGATTGTTTCGATTAAAAAAACCTTCACTCGGTTATTAAAGAAGTTCACTGTTCTCGTTTCATTGAATTCGAAAGAGATTCGTTTAAAGTCGACCACGAGATAATAACGAAAGTTCATTCAATAAATGATCCTTATTCCCAGCTTTTCTGCTTTTACATTCTTCCCGAGGTTACCACTGCTTCTCCGTGAAGCTTTGTAAAACGAAATGGCTAAGAAAGGTAATACCGTGAGAGTCCATCGAATATACTTCGACGTCTCTGAAATAAATCCTTTGACTCTATTCAGTGCACTCGATGGTGTCTCTTGATGTTGCTTTGCCGACGTTCGTTTTCCTGTCATTCGTATTTTTCTGTTACACACTACCTTGAACCAGGTTATCTTCAAAGGCGACAAACTTACGAGATTACAAAGCCACAAAGGGGAAAAAAGTCGTGTGAGGCTAACTAGTTCCACGGGTATCTCCTTGAAACGGCAACAGCTCAAAATACAAAGTATCCTCCAGTAATCCTCCTATCACTATAGCATTAAAAAATTTCTCCACCTTTAAAACACGTTTCACCTACAACGACCTAATACAAACATTGAATTTATATTTTTATCGAAAACCATCCGCCAACCAGCACCATGTTACGGAACACCCCGTACGTGACTCATTGCGTGGCATTTTCGTTTCGATGGGGCGGAGAAATACAGCGTATGCACGCCGTGGAAACGTAGAAAATTGAGCGAGGCGCGCAACGAGGCAGTAAAACCGCGTATCGTGTTCGACCTGGAATCGTGAAAAAGCTGTAAAAACCGAAACAGCATCGAGGATCAAATTTATCGAGGGAGGGATGTCTACGGTCGCATGTCAAAACAACCCCTATGGCGCGGACTTAATCGCGGTAAAGATGACCACGGATCAATTTTTGAGTTTTCGACGCGGCAATTCCCATTTCGATGGAGAAAGAAACACATGGTGGGAGATTGACGGGTTTTCGATCGGGCAAACGATACACCCCGTTCCGCTCGGACCAGAAAAAAATGTAATTAATTTCTTGCTCGTTCATCCGTGCCCGTGCGATGAACGGAAGATGCGTGGATGCGCGGCGTCTGTGTCCTCGTATGAGCGAATTTCAGACCGGAATTTCAGAATTTTCCACGGTCCTTTGTTCGTTCGTTAAATATATTCCTCGTGAGCGTGGAAGGTACGTTTTATTATTTTTTTCTATTTCACGTGGAATTGGAAGTGCTTTGGGGTTGCTGCAGACCCAGAAGGAGGATTTATTTTGACGAGGAATTAAAATCTTGGTGATATTAGTAGATATATTTATTTATTCGTTTATTTAAGAGTAGAAGCTATTTTTGATAATGAAATAAATGGTTGCTGGAAGATGTTAGGGTACTGCAGTTGCTGAATTAGTAAAATTTCGTTAACTCTTTAACGCCCAGACCCTTAGATTGTTATTTTAAAAGTATAAGACTGATACATGTATTGTCTTGCTATTTTGAAGTCAAAAGTATCGATATTAAACCAACCTATTTCTAAAATTTTTTTATCGATTTTTAGTTCTTAGATCAGAGATACGAATGTCACTTATTTTCTACAGATCTCATAACGCAAGAGAAATAAGGGTACGGAATCAGTCAAACGCGAGTGGAAACTTAACATAAAAAGAGGAAATACAGTATAATAGACATAAGATTCCAAACGTGTAAAGTGCAATAATTGAATCAATTTATATTAACAATTTGTATTGAATTTACTCTGTACCTGGACCGTTAAGGTAGCGAAATTGTAACAAAATTACGTGTAATTGGATCAGCCGTGACCTGATTCCGTTGCGCCGCGAGTTAACTTATTAATTACAAGTTTCAAACTAATAATTCGAAGATCCCGTCCAATATCTGATCGCCGTGTCTGTAGACAGGTTAACCCAGTTTTATGGATCCACTTTTAGAAGACTTTCAATGAACTGTTCATTCGAGGCGAATGGAAAAAAACAAACTGTGGCTGTGTTTACTTGGCAGTCTTAATTGGTGATTTTGAATAACAATCGTTTAATCATTTCAATTTATGAATGTTAATTATTGCGTGCACTAAAGAAAATATACTAAACTAAAAAGACTTGTATCGTCTGGAACGAAGAATTACTCTTGAAAAAAAAAATCGTTAATGATCTCTGCTGTTGATCAGACAGAAAAAAATATAGAAAAAAGGATAAGCAAACAAGTGTGTTCAATAATTTCTGGTACTCCAAAGAGAATGTGGACTTGAATGTGTCGTTGCTTTCCATCGATATTATTCCCATTCGTGGAATAATAAATTCTTCATCGGTCGATCTCTCTTCTTCGTCGATTCTGGAAGTGTCTTGTTTGGTCGGTGGTATATTAAGCCTCGATCGAATGTCGGATTTTCCATAAAGAATGCAACGATGGGCATCGTTAAAACTTTATACGCGGCGGCCAGAGAAATAACGAACGCGTCTCGCGACGAAACTTTTCGTCTCGTTGCGGTATCGTATCAATAATGCAGACCGGGCACGAACTCTCATTCTGCTTCGTGACTGGAGAACACGTAGGAAACTCTTTGACCATTAACTGTGAATATCTTGTGACTTCTAGCGATTTTCTCGTCTCTGAATGTCTTGCTCGGTACGGTCTCGGTTCAACCGTGAACTTTGTAGACACATATAAAAAAGAAAATATTCTTTTTACACACGATGGTTGAAAACGTGTTTACGGTGCTCAGTTCTGGTATAGTAAATATACTGAACAGAATAAGAAGTAGATAATAAAAGAAGAAACATATTTTATTTAAGATCATCAATAGGTTACTGCGCATCAAGTGGCCGTTTTATTGAGGGTATTTGATGTCTATATTGACCATTATACGAATTTTATTAGCTGAAGTAGATTAAATAGACTGTATACTCGTTTTTCAATGGAAAGACTTTCTTCAAAATGATTCATTTGTTGTAACATCGTGTGAAATTCGAAAAAAAGCTTTTAAATGATGTTTTTATTCATTCTACACATAGACATAAACATAAATATAAGCATAATATAACACCAAAAATTGCAAATGATTTTACAGAATCGAAACAAAAAGATGCATACAGTAAATCCTCGATGGTCCAACTGTTAATAACATTTAGAAGCACGGTACGAAATGTAGTTGCAGTCGACTTGCATCCAATCGTTCATACACAATCGATTTCCCTATCATCACCCTATCCAGAGGCTTCAGAACGTAACAAACCGTATTACAAGGGGTTCCACCCTGTATCGACAAAAAGTTCGATTAGACGAAACACTTAATCAATCCCCACCTCGAAACGATTCCATTCACCTTTGCACGGCCACGCGAATATTTCCCAACAGGCAACGAACGACGACCCGCGTCAACAAGATATTCCATCGTGGATGGAATTTCGTTCGGTTGAATTCCGCTATTCAGATCCCGTCTGGTAATCACCAATACAGGGCTGGGAGGGTGTTGGAGGGATGGGAGAAGCAGACACACCGGAGCAACGTCGCGGCACAAAGCCAACCGCGTCGTAAAAATCACGAAAAATCGCGTACACTGTGGATGTAGTATATATACACATATATCGGGTCGGACCTCTTTCCGCGTGCGTTTCATGCGGACGGAAAAGCTCGTTATCAGCAGCCGAATCTGTGGTCGATATTCACGATAATGTCCGCGTCGACTGGAGCGACGGAGGGGGTGGAAGAGAGCTCGAAGGGAGAGCAAGCGAAAAGGGTAGAGATACGGAAAGGGAGAGGAAAAAAACTAGAGGCGGGTGGACAAAGGGAGAGGGGGGAGAAAAAAAAGCATCGTCTGTAGTGCGATGGTCGTGTGGAGCCACAGGTATCCCAGGACCGTGCGAGCCCCATTCTGCCGTCACCCTACTACAGGTCGTTTCAGCGCTCGCCCTTACCTCCCACCCTTCTGGTTCCATTCGTTGCCTGGTATCACGTTGCCTCGCTTCCTTCTGCGTCAGCAACGATTAGGGATGAACCGATCCGAGTAAATACAAGCAAATAATCGATACTTTCGTTTCTATACCGAGTATTTTTAGTATCGATACTTTGGGTTGCGGTGGATTTGTACTCGGTATCGAATAAAAGTACTTGTATGGAATGAGTAATCGATATGAAAGCTTATGAATGTGAAGGTAGTTGGGCTAATGCCTCTAAAACCGTGGTTCAGCCGACGTCGGTTGAGAAGAAGCTATACACAGTCGTAATCATGTAACTATAATTTTTATGGTCACTGGGAACTGGTCTACGAGCAGACACAGGCTTTTAATATTTCGTGTGTCAGCGTATAATGGTGCCCGTCGTGAATTTCGTTTTTTTTAACGACTCGCGGCGGTTTTTGGCTCGCGTGGAATTGTTGGTATGGGACTCTGTGGGTGACGGATACGCTGGTGGATGGTCTGGGGCGGGAACGTGGTACGAGAATTATTACTTTTTGCGGAGGACGGTTTTTTGGATGGGTATTTTTATGCTAGATTATTTTCCTGGACGAAGTATGAACGGATCTCTGAATGTTGGGCAGGAGGTAATCTATATATGTATATAAAAGAAGTATTGACTAAGTGACTAATCAATGCACAGCCCAAAACGCTGAATCTAAAAACATGAAATTTTCGGGATAGCTTCCCCTTAGAACGTAGGCATCCACTAGGTAAGGTTTTTCCAAAATTCAACCTGTAAGGAGGTGAGAAGAGGTTCAATGTATTTTCTGGGTATCTTCACTATTTCTTAGTCCCGATAAAATGTCCCACTGCTTTTTACTTTAAAATGATACTTATACAAGTGCTACTATATCATGTCTCATTGCATAGAATCCCCTTTGCATTTTAAGAAAGTTCGTAGCCAGGTTAAAGAAAATCATTTCGTACTCAGGTACACCACCAGGCCCAGGTTTGACTGATCAGACTTTACCAACCTGTTCGATGTAAGTCTAAGTCCTAACCGTTAAGTCCCATTATATACAATCCCATTTGCACGTTGGGAAAGTTCGTAGCAAGGTTAAAGAAAGTCATTTCGTAATCAGATACACCACCAGGCCCAGGTTCAACTGATCAGAATTCGGCAACCTGTTCGAACCAGGTGTTCCGAAGAAATTCCTCCAGATGAAAACCACAGTTCCGTATCCGAGAATCGCCGGACGAGCAATCGTTTAACATCCTGCCTGTGGTAACCAGTTACTCGATATCATCGTGCGGGCAGTGCCAGGCACTAGGCGATCTCGTCGCAGCCCCCATTCCCGTTCCGTACACGCAAGCCCCAACCCCCTCAGTCGATTCTTAATAAACCAGCGAAGAATCGCTCGCGAAAACCCAACTCTGTATTTCCAGCGAATCAACAGTTCCGGCTCGTTCGATCTTCCCTCTTTCTCGGCCCGCGGGGGCGGCTGGGTGTCCCTCCACCCCCCCCCCTCTCGACCCTCTGGTTCGCCCCAGCGAGCAGCAACCGGTTATCAGTGTCCTCGTCGCACCCCAGGTCCGGCAGCGTATGCGCGTGCCACACCAGAACCACCACCACCGCTGGTAGCCAACCCCTGCACACCCTGCAACCCACCGTGGTATTGATCCACGAGCCAGCAGCTCTCCCCATACCAAGTAGTCTATCGAGTTCCCCGCCCCTGCCGGAGTAGGATTGTAGGGGATGGTGTGTAGTACGCTGGTGAGATGCGACCATGATGATGGTGGTGTGCAGCTGGAGGGACTCGGAACTCGGGGAACCAAGAGCCCAAACTAAACCGAGCCAACCCCTACCTTGAACCGGAGGCTACACCGCCGAGTCCCAAGCATTTTGCCTCGTTCACGCAGACACACCACCCACGCGCGGGCGCAGAGAGACGTATATAAAAACGGTGGGCATCGCTTTACGGACACGGTCTTTGCCGTATATGTCACCCTCAGTGGATTCGCATGTATGGAGTCCACGGGCTGCCCAGCAGACCTGACTGGTATACGCGTGAATGGTTCTATATGTGCTTTTTTACCACCCCTTCTGTGTGTATGCGTGTGTCCAGCGAAAGCACAATCGTCAGGTTCTCGTTGTTCCCCTGCTTTTCAACTACCTTCTCTATTGCCACTCGTATTGTACTCGGGCGATACCGACCAGGTGATTCGTCGATTGAATAGAAGGGGATGTTTGGAGGAATTTGGACCTGGCGGTTGATGAATAGGGGGTTACGATCGATGGTGGATAGAAGTTGGTGATTTAATGGAGAACCTGCTGTGGAGTTTTGATTATTGGGGTGTATTTTTTTTTTTTCTGGAATTTTACCATGGGTGATGTCTCCCTTTCGAGCTTGCGTTCGATTACTATGGACAGCAGCTCCTTGATAGCTACCCTTGTTGCAGTTTAGCCTGTTAGCTTCCAGCAGGTTAGACACTCACGTATCAGTCGACGAAACGTACATGTACCTGTAGCTTCTCACGTCTCTGGCTTGCGAATTCGTAACGAGGGCCGACCGCCAGGTAGCAGTTATCAGGATTCCTGACCGCTGACACACTGACTCGCGATGTTGTTCGCGGTTTTGCGGTCTGTCGATAGTTTCTTTTCGGAAAACTGTCAACGGACAGACTCTAGAGAGGAATTCCAGCGAGCGCATGTTGCTTCTTTTGGTGGTCCTTTTGAGGTGGATCGATGGCAGAAGTTATTGGCAGACTGTCGCGTTTCATGCATTTGTAAAGGACAAGTTGTGTAACTCGTCTCCCCCAGTCGATAGATATTCGCCACGATACAGAATTTGCACACCTGTTCGTTGAAGTTAGGGCACTTACAAGTGACTAACACATTCGTTCACAGACTTCTGAAATAACAATTAGGTGTCCCGTACTATACGCATCCCGTGGTACATAATCCGCCCTCTTTTATCCTTATAAAAACCTACCCCTACTTCTCTATCTCCCTATTTCCCTCATTCTTCTCCGAAAAATCCCTAAAAATTCCCCCATTCTCTAAAAGATTCTTTTAAAGATTCCCCCTCCAAAAATACTTGCAACAACCAAGTACTCCCGAAACTGATTGGTATTTCACCCCGAGTTCGTTCAATTTTCAAAAGGCCTAAGGAAGATGGAGAGAGGAGGCTCGATATGCCTCCTCGCCCCTCATTTTCATGCGTTTACATGCCTTTCGTTCGCCGAATAAAAAGGGGTAGAAGTCAGGTTCTGGGGCTGGAGAGAGCGAACACTTCCTTGTCATCCCTTTATTGCGCGGTCGAATTCTCCGCGACTCTCTTTCGCCTCCCACTCCTACCCCCTTTACCCAGGCGACCCCCACGTCAGGGTAAACAATGCTCGAGCCTTTTGTGCCTACCCTCCCCACCCCCTATCGCGGTCGGAGCGCCGCGCGTTTCTATAAAAGTGGATTCGCGATGAATTTTTTTCGGGGGGGTTAAACGTGCACCAAAGGACACTCGAGGCCTTTACCTCTCATTCTTTCTTCTTCTTTGCCATTGCGTGCCTCCGTTTTTACCGCGATGTTCCCCTTGGACGATTCGTCCTGGATGAGGGGACAATCATGAAAAAACACCGCGGGAAAATCACCTTTTTCCTCCGGTTACCCGCGAACATGGGGGCGGAATTATGCTCGTTCATTGGGTTTCATCCAGGAGCCAATTATATCTGTCTCGTTCGCTGCCTCTCTCCCTCGCTCTCTCTCTCTCTCTTTGCGGCACCAGATGTTTGCGGTTTTTTCTGGAAAGGGTTTGAAAAATCGACGATCAGTTCGGTCGACGTACTGTGGTTCTATCAAACGATTTGGCAGTTGAAGTAATTTCTGAAGGGGGGTGGATCGGTTCGTTGAGGATCGAACGGTGGAACGTTTGATGAACAGGAACTGAAGCGCCGCTGCATGTGATTGTGAAATGTTGGTTTTTACCCTTTTATATTGAAATGCCGAAATATCGAGTCCATGGCCTTTGCAACAAATAGCTTGAGCTGATATTTTGACTTTACATATGTAATATAAATTATTAATTCTGATACAGACAGCGACCAAATGTATTATACTTTCAAAATTTTTTATGTAAAACAAAACACATTACAGTGAGTCACAGGAGTATTCGTACCCTCGTAATTTTTTAATTCGGGTGGCTATAGTTCTTTAACAATATATATTATATATATTATAATATTCTATACATTATATATATTATAATATATTATATTATAATACTATGTATATACGTAATATATTGTTATTGAACTCGCCCATCTTTTCCATAATTATTCTGTTATTAAACCTAAGAAGTCATTATTACATATACAAATTCACAAGGAAGGAATACACAAAGCCACATGCAATTATTTCATTATAAAAAAAGGAAATCTAACAACCAAAATTCAAGTGGATATAAAATACCCACGTTATGCATCCTAGGGTTAAATAAAATTATAAATTTCCACATTTTTAATTGTTCGAGCTAAATAAGCGTACAAGAACTGCGTAGATTTTGATTCCGAACCATTGTAGTGGGGATAAGCACGAACAACTAACGAGGCAGTGATCCGTTCACGCGTAAAACCTTCCGTGACCTTCCTCACTCGATCCGAATCGCGTACATGCGTATATACACGAGTGTTCGCCGACGAGCAGTATCGGACAAGTTTCGGGGGCGATATTTCCGTTCGTGGGCACGAAAGAAAAGCTCGTACGTGGGCGGAGATAAAGCGATTCCCGTCGAGAGCTGATCGAATCGTGCACCGGTATTCGATCGATTCGCTCCTCGTGAGTAAAATTGGAGCGACGTGTAACGGACGTTCGGCCTGGTTTCACCGCAGACGGAGAATAACGGGTATCCACGTCGATAATAAATCGTTTCCTCGTCTTCCAACATCTTCTCGCAGTGAGGGCAAATGCGCGGGAAAATTCTTAACGTCAATTTCGAGCCGTTTTCGAACGGGTGGTGTCGAACCGATTCATCCTCGAGCTAATTTTCCGCGTGTTGTTTCGGGTGAAAAACCGCTTTCCAGCGTGTCTCTTGCGCTGGTGAATTCCACCGAATGTTCCTTACGATCCGTGTTTTCTGACGTTGTACCTCCATTTTCTATTCTAATAGTTTTCCTATCGATATTTTCTCTTATCAGAAAAACAAGAATATTCCATTTAGAATTGTTTTTTGTCCAGGAACCGTAGATTTCCGATAATGTTTAACACAACAACTCACGGATTTCGATTTCGGTTAATTCATTGGTGTATTTGATCAACAACAATTTGAACGAAGAAATAAGAAAAAGGAATCGTAGTTATTATGCGCGCAAAGTGTTTACTTTTAAACGACCAAGAGGGGTGGACGACGTTTCCAATTCGACTTCTTCGTTGTACACGCTGTCACAGCAGCGTGGAAAACGTCGCTGGCATTTATCGCTGTCGCGGGATCTGTTATTGGATTTCCACTCGGCTGAAGCTTTTCGCCTGTTTTCTCGACGTGGAACGATTAGAAGAGGGTTCCTGGAACGCACCCTGACGAGTATCTGATCCGATACTGAAAATACTTGGGGAACACGTCGTGGTAATAGGATCACGTGATCCAAAAGAGATACGCAGTCGAGACTGACAAAGATGACAGAATTCTTCAGGCTACCTCTCAAGAATATATTGTATTAATTATCAATCGATCACAAGGTATAATTAACAAAGAAAAAGAAAAAGAAGTTAAATTTAATCTATATCAACACTCAACTACATAGTCGTACATTTTATGTAGACTTTAATCACTATATTGCGAATTTTTATGAAAAATAAAAGTTTTTAAATTAATTCATAAAGACAAGAAGAAACGTAGGAATTTCGTTCTTCCCTGAAGTATCTTATTGGGTGTACGAATAAAATGTAAAATAAAAAGTTGTGTTTTTTATTGTATTTCACCGAGCCCTTAATAGTTATTAATTAATAAAATGCACCGTCTAGTAATCACGACCAGAAATTTGTATAACATCCATCCAACTCATTAAACTTTGCCCTGTCGAATAATTATTCCTTTAGATCGTTAGAATATCGTGTAACAAAACAAAAACGTTGAAAATACAATTTATTTAAAAGTAGTTCGAAGAGCTTCTTTTTAGATCAAAAACTCGAAGTTATTTATCCACGTGGTACAGTGAAATTAATCGAAAAATAATCGCAGAAAAAAGTAATAAATAGGAATACGATATAAATTAAAAAATGTAGATCTAATCTGTGAAACTTTTTAACGGACACAAGTGTTCAGACATTTTTTTTGTCCATCGTAACACATAGCGTGATATTTATTGCAATTCTCTACAATTCGATTGCACTTTCGTGAACGAGTGCATAAAACACATCCACCCATCGACGGAAAGGGTGGAAATGGAAGAAGTAGCGGTTGCGCATGGGTATATGGGAGATTTAAAAAATTCATCCGATGGAAGTAGTCCACCATTAAGGGCACGAGGGAAGGTTGAATGACCGATTTCTGCCCGTTGGAGTAATCCGTCGATTCGGATTATCCAAGGATTATCTTCCTTCTCTCCATCTGTTCCCGTTTTCTTTTCTCCCGACGAATAATCGCCGTGCGCGCGCGCGCACGTGCTGTTCTCCGTCTTCAGTCGTGTTCTTCTTGTGCATCGCGAGTTTTGCGTTGTCTCAGACACCTCGTTCTTTTCCAGCACCCTCCGCAGCTTGCTACGTGTTTCCCGTGTTACCCCCTTACTGGGAAAATTGACTTTCCCGCGTAACACACCGCGTTCGCCCTCTCGTGCCCCCCCCCCTGCGCTAAGTAAATTAGTTCCACAAAGCGTGTCTGCGCCAAGAGCAGGCGAAAATATCACCGCCACGGGGGAAAACTCGAAATATTTCGGCATACAGGCGAATCTGTAGGTAATTTCTTTTCTGATGTTTCCTGGAAAACTTCCCTGAAAAGCTCGGTCGGTGTTCGGCCGTTAATTAAATTTCTGCCTTTACTTCGTTGGTTACTGTGAAACGTTGATTATTATCGGAATATAGAACGAATCAAGAAGGCTTTACGGAAGAATTAGTTGTGAATGATTGGATCTATATGTTAAGTGAAATATAGGAAGATAAAACGACTCCACGAGCTGGAAAGAAAAGGCAATCAGTGAAAATATTTCGTGCAGTGGCCATCGCGTAAATAGCATCCCGTGTATCGAATCGTATTACAGAAACATCTCGAATAAAAAAAAAAAAAATACATATAACGTAATACCTTTTTTTCCTCGTTATGGTTCGGTCGGAACGATACCACGTTTGATTTTTTCACCGTCGAATGATTGCAATTTTAATCGGCTTTCTGGCTGAATACGAAACGTAACCCCAGTATAGATCGATCCCACGCCCCGGGATTAGTCGATTAAACTTGCATTCGACGACGATCGATTCGCTTGCGGGCTTCGTGATTTATTTGGCGGATTAACTCGCGTTCGTTACTAATTCAATGAGTCCGTCCCGATCTTGTATCGGGGGTAACGATTGACCTTAAATGTTCGTGAAAAATCATGAATTATTTATATATACGGTTTCGTACCGATTCGTTGTTTATATCTTTTTTTCTAATTCAGTATCGTCGAGGAGTGTTGGCGGGTCAGTCTCTGTTCTCATCTTTATTCAGAAATTCTTCGGAAAAATTAACTTTCTCACTCGATTTGTGAATTTATGAGTTGAATCTTGTGATTTTCTGTAGTGAAAAAATAAGAAATAGAGAAGTTAGGAAAAGAAATGACGTTTTCGTAAACGATTCAATTTTTCTGTTCATCTTATATCGTAGCCGTAAGATATTTCCATGACACGAATCTCCAACATCCTCACGATGGTTGCCGGAGCAAAATGATTCGGCTATCAATTCGATGCAGGGATAACGCTTGCTGCCTCTCATCGTGTATTTCCTCAATAATCGTTCCGGTTCGTCAGGCGAGGGTCGTGGTTTCTCGAAGAGGATTGAAAAATCCTCCTCGAATTCCCGGCCGTGGGGAAAAATCGAGGGAAATCTTTTCAATTGTCGCGTGCCTTCCTGGTTCTCGTTTTTTTTGTTGTTCTGTTGTTTGTTGTGGATTTTGCACGGATCGTGTGAACTTATTGAGTGTACGAAGATGCTGTCGTTTTTTTTTTATTGTGGAGGGAAAGTGTGCTTAATACTTTAAACGTGAACCCTTTTATCTAAAAGTTTGACTTGATTTAAAAATCGGAATTTGATTTAAAATCTTGGAGGTTTAAGAAAATTTTTGTTGGTATCGCGGATTTTAAAGGGATATTAATTGTCTATGAATTTGTGGTTTTAACTTTTATTATATAAGATTTATAAGTAATGTATTCGTAACATTTAAATAAGTATGTATTAGGATTACTCGAGTCGACCTCAACATAGAATTTTAAAGGGTTAATGCGACGATTCAATAGTGAATTTTATACAATTATAATACAATTGAAGACGAATTATTATACTACATATTACATGTGAATTATTATACAAATACACGTGAGTGTTAAAGCGTAGTGTTGTGTAGATATTCTGTATTTGTTTTAAAAATTAAAGTGATCGAATTGCATATTTGTTCTGTGCAGTTTAGCTCGATTTCCTTTTTTTCAATGGAACAGCAGTGTATATCGGTACAGAGGTAAGAAAATGATCCTGATATTGTACGAAATGTCCTGTTCGTGACTGAACAGATACGTGACTATCGCTACGTAGCTTCATATACGTTTATTTTTATCGTTATTACCCCGTCTTTTTCTGGATTACATGTTATTTCGATGGGTAAGCGGTTTCGAATGGCGACTGAATTAAATTCCTTACCGTTTCAAAGATCTATTCCAATAAATGATGCAAATAGAATGTATAAACAGCGTACTTTGCGGTACCGCCCCCCTCCCCTCCCGTAGCAGCGTCAGTAAAACTGTAAAAGGTTAAATAGGGTTGTTGCGAATATTCGAATAGTAGTAGAATTCGAATTTTATATTCGAAATATTCAGATTATTCAGAGTATTCAAATATTCGAAGTGAAAAGTGTACATCCATCTAAACAAATCAACCGTGTTGTACAAAATACCATTACCAACAGAACCTTCTCGTTATTTTCCACTTAAGAATACTTGACAGAGTAAGAAAAAGACTGTCCTAACTAAAAAAAATTCTCGGAAAAATTATTTTCTCAAAAAGTTCCGACTGCAAAACGTTAAAAGTGTAGTACATCCACCTAAACAAATCAACCCTCTATTATACAAAATACCAATACCAACTTCTTGTTACTTTCCACTCAAGAATTCCTCCGCAGCCAAGAAATTACCGCATTCCAATCAACGCGTTACGATACCTTGAGCTCGCCGAACCACTCGAATCCTCCCAAGAAGAGACGATTCCGTCGACGGGAATTTCTTTTCCTCTTTCGTGTCAATTCCTGTGATTCTTCGGGACCGTGCTTTCCAATTGAACCGTTTCAATTACCCACCCGGTTAAAAGGGTACCGAAGAAAGAAAGAGAGAAAAACGCTTCGAACAAAAGAGTCGTTTCGCGTGAAGCTTGAAACGATTACACGCGAGAACCCGCCGCTCCCTGGTACACCCTGGCGAACGTGGTTGTAGACAAATCTCGGAATGGTAGGAGGACAACGGAAACCGAAAGAAATGGCGGAACGGTCCCGTTGTAAAAGTGCTCGTCCGGACGTAACCCAACAAACACGTGGCATTGTGATCGCGAACGCTCGGCCGAATTCGTTTTCGGAAAAAAAAAAGCAAGCAAACGCCTGCGCACGCCGGTTGAATACGGGAAACGGCACCGACAGAATGGCTCTGTTGTGTGTGGAGTGGAGGACTCTCTCTCTCTCTCTTTCTCTCGTAATACTAAATCAATATCTAGCGGTGGGGTGACCTCGTATACAGGGTGTTTCGAAAGCAGGCGACTACCGCCCCGATATCGAACGACCATCGGCATTGTTTCAAGGACTCTGAATGGAACTTGAAAATCGATGCCTCTGATATACGTATAGTGTGCCGTGGGTTAGAGGAAAGGGGGTAACCGATGAACGGTGGCGTAAAAAATGTACGGTGGAGGAAAAAGAAAAGTATTCGTACTTCTGTGACACTTTGTAGTCTGAGTTCTAAAGTGTTGTTACTCCATTCTTTGGAAAATTTTTGTTAATCGATCTACTTGCGACTCATTGGTTAACAGAATACAAATTCACCATAATATCAAGGTACAAAATGTAATATAATTTGTAGAAATAATCAATATAATGTAATAATTCTTAATTCTTAATGTAAAGCAGAAGTAAGCCTCCATTTAGGCTTGAAATGCTTAATAATAATAAAAAGAGCATAATGTCAAGAGAATTCAATCTAGGGAACGATAAATATTCTTTTGAGTCCTAACTCCGAAACTTTGAAAGTTCTTTTTTATTCTTAATTGTTGTATCTCTAAATATTAACGGCAATTAAACATTTATCACTATTAGAAGAATTCATCCTAATTGTTAACCCTTTCAGGGTTTTATTTCGCTTTGAAAACGTACACTTGTGTGCTTTTGCGGGGTAATGTTTTTTGTTTTACGTACATTTTACTTCAAATAGCAAAAACAAATTTTTTCATGACGAATATACACGACGTAAACATCGAAAGGGTTAAATAAATCATTTTCAAATACAGAAAAGGAGATCTCCAATTTCAAAAGAATACTTTTCGAAAGTATATAAATACTTTTAAATACTTTGGAACATTTTATGGATTTCCTCGGGTTTTCGGAAGAGTCATACTTCCATGGGGGATGTAGATCGTGAATGAGTCATGGAAACGTCCCTTGCGTCGCGTCGCTAATGCCTCCCGCCAGTTTCTGCAACGTAACGCCCGGAACGAATCCCGTCGCTCATCGGATTCTGTCTAATAAATCAATTTCGCCGGTTTTACATTCACGTGAAAGTGACGAACCGTTCCATCCGTTAATTAATATCAATGAATATACATATTACGCGGGATCGGAAGGATAATGTCATTTCTGTTGCAGCAAATGGAATCCAAACAGTAATTAAGCACATAATGAGACAGAAAATGAAACATAATCGAAGTCTCTTCTGGTTAAATCACGAAAGAAATGGAAATTAAAATGATTCATTTATTCGCATAATTTCGGAATAACGATTAAGAATACAAATTACTATCAAATTCCTAATTGTTTATTATCTTCATTTATTAATATCACAGCTATGTATACAATTTTGTCAAATGAATATCAGTATTTTGTAATCAAATCTGTGAGTCACTGTATTCTTGTCGGAACAGACTGTCGAAATTGGAAAGTTCTGCTGTTCTGTGTATAATTTGAAGTAAATCGATCTAAAGCATAATCTTCCGTCGTCCGACAGTTAGGCAAACACACCGCACTTAATAGATTGGTAAGAGCGATTTTAATGTATTGCACATGTAGCAACAGTGGTTGTTCCATCAGTGTTATTAAAGTCCCTGTGTCGTCGAAGGCGGTACGCAAACACGGCTTTATAGGCGACGCGATAGAATAACAGAAAGGCTATATATCCGGAACTTGGAAGGAAGCCGATAAGTTCGTGGACGAAGAAGGAGGGGGGTGTGGAACGATCGAGGGTGGGTTGGGGGAGGACGTGTCGGCGGGTTTGCTAGGGGCAAGAACACGAAGGGTAAGGGTCGTGTGTTCGTCACGTGCCTGGGTGTTACGTGGGCTCCATTCACCGTCGTTGATACATACGTCCCTGATGGATCATGGCCTGAGAACCATATTGTCGGACGGTAGTAGACCCGTAACCGAGGAAAATGAATGTGTCGTCGACTTGCTTAGTTAGCGTTGCTGGTCCAGTCGTGACGCTATCGTCAAGGAAATTGGAGCAGTTAGAATGATCGCTTGTTATTTATCAGCCTCTAATATACACTACAAATAATTAATTGTACACGAACATATATGAAATAGTATAGTTAATTACCCTACGAACTGGAATTATTCAAATATAATTGGGGTGATTGCAGAATGATGTATAATTCAGTGGTTTCTATATGACCTGGAACTAGAAGAAGGAGGTTTGTGGGTTTAGTACATATCGACGCTTCAGCGAATATATTTATCTGGGACACCCTGTATAATCATGAATTGCACATGAATGTATATGAATTATATAGTTGACTATCATAGAAACTGGAATTGTTCAAATATAATCGAGGTGATTTCAGGATGATCTATCGAGAAAGGGACTTTCAAATGATAATTCAGGGGTTTCTAAATGACCTGGAACTAGAAAAGGGAGGTCCGTGATGTTCGTATATATCGACATTTTGGCGAATATATTTCTCCGGGACACCCTGTATTAAAGACATTCGGTATTCTCTGTGCGCACTCTTAGCCACCCTCCTCATGCTCGTGCAGTTAGTCACCCTGTTCTCCACCCTCGATTTTCCGACCGCCCTCGCCATCGAATACAAGGTGGCTCGAAAACACGAACGATTCGGACGAACGAATGAACGGCACGGAAAAGCAGTCTCGTTCCGCCCGGAAATTCGACAGTGATTGCGGGGGACGATTGGGAAACGGGATGAAGGAAAAAAATATATATATAACGCGCGGAAATGTTGCTGATAATCGCACAGGGAGGCGATTTCGACCCTTGGATCGGATTTCATACGTGACGGAACTTTTTTATTTCGTGACCGTTCGAAAGGCTTTTCGTTGGACACAGACGTTTATGGGATTATTTACAGATGCTGGTATTGAACGGACATTGGTTTACTATATTAAAGGATTTATCATGTTCGAAAAAAAACGAAAACTCGATTGGACTTCATTGAACTTTTTTACTTTACTGATTATCTACTCGATTGGCGGTCGTGAAATATTGAAGCACTCGTTATCGCGGCCTGTTTTATGTGAAAACTCACCGTACTCAGTATGGTTAATTTGGTTATTTCGACCGAATGGGTCAACGATTTTAATAACTCTGTCAATATGTTCAGTCACTCTCCACTAGCATTAAAGAATTCGTTTCTTCACATTGTCAATAGTTAATTTTACTGTACAATAGTTTATTTTCATTTTAATGTACGTCCTTCTCTTGTTATAAGTTTGTACTAAAGGGTATTTATCCTTTCGATAAATAAATAAAAATAATATAAAATGTGTTGTGAGTAGTGACGAGTAGACTAGAGAGGCTATGCTATTATAATGATAATAATATCACGATTTTATTAGAAAGTGTATCAAGCATACATAATCACGTCAGATGGATGTATAAACATTGATGGAAACTGTTGATTATTCCTGTGTAAAGGGCGAGTTCCAGCCCAGATGTCATCAGCCTTATTGTGTTACAGTAAATGACAATGCACGTTACACAAGTACATTGAATAATTGAGTAAAATTTACTGAAATTTCCAATGTTTCACAATTATTCGAATATTTTTGAAGTATGAATCTTCGTCAGAAAATTTCTGTTATTCGAATACCTACTCCGTACTATTTGAATTATTCGAGTTCTTGAAATAAATGATCAGTATTCGAAATTATCAGAATTATTCGAATATTAATAAATATACAAAAATATAAAAAATATAAAATATAAAAATATAATAAATCATTCCTATTCGAAATTATTCGAATAGATCGAATATCCGAATACTTACAATTCTAATACCATCTTACAATACCTCGTTAAAATCGAAGTCGGCCAGTTGAGGTCCTACCCTTGATAGATACTACTGTTATTCGCTGTGTATTACTCGAACAAAATTGTGCCGAACTTTGCAACAACCAGGACAAACGCGTCTTCGATAGCCACGGGGAAGGAGGTTAAACGAGTCTTAGGGAAATTTCAGGAAAGCTCGGATCCCACCCCTCGGATCCCCGTCCTCGCCTGACCCGCCACCCCTCGACGCACTTAGTCATTCTCCCCTAACCTCGTTTCAAGCCCGTGGGCGAATGTGTACAGGACGTTCCAAAGGGGTGGCCAGCGATGGTGGTGGTACGTACACACCGTTAGACCCCGTTGCAATGCATATCGCGAGAAAATACGATATCCAGGGAGGATTCCTTTCCTTTCCTCCATTTTCCCTCCTTTCGCCCGAACCCGGTTTTCCTTCGTTTTCATTTCGCCCCGACGAGTTATACCGTACCTACCGTCCGCCCTCCGTGCCATGTCGCAGAAGTTACGCGTTCCGCCGATGGAACAACGGGGGTGGGAATATTGCGTTCCTGATGAGAAACTACGAACGGAATTTATGATCCGTTGTCGACACATTGACCGCCAGGTTATGCGTGTATACAGGGTGTGCAAGAAAATTTTACGGTGGTCGTTGCGAGTGAAATGTGTTTTGTGAATGTAAATACTGTTTTCGGCATTTATATAGTTGTAATACATAAATTACATTTCTTCTTTACGGTAATATTATCGTAAAACCATAAATTTTCATTTTATAGACACTTTATAAGCCTTAGCCATTTCGTTCCCACTGTTGCCACATGGCCATTTATTTTAAATTGCGAAATAAAATATTAGTATAGCGGTATGTGTAACTTTAAAACAACAACTCTGAAATGAAATATTAAAATTCTTTTATAACGTGAGATTAGTTTCCTTTATACGAACGGTCTTTTAAAAAGTTATTTTTGTAAAAATGGTGCGCTCTAGAAAAAAAAGGTTCGAAAATCTGCAAAAAAAAATGGACAGTTTTTGAGTGTAAATATTTCAAGAAATGTACCTTTGATCACAAAATTCTTACATGCAACTGAAGGTAATCGTATTTTAAGAATCCTGTCAAAAGTTCAAATCGATTGAATAAAAATTGACAAGGTTATCGTCCCGCCAGTTGGGAAAATGTCGTTTCGAGAAGAACGTGTTTAAAATTTGATAAAATATCGATTTAAAAATTTCAGATAGTGTTTTCGAAGAGTTAACCTTTAAGCAGAAACAAATGAGCATCGTTTAACTGACAAAAGGTGCAAAGATGGCGTTCAATACCTAGTAATTCGCGTTTCGTGGACTGACTCGACGGAAGCTGTAGATTCGCGATTGCAGGAATAAATCGCGCGTAGACAATTAAAGCGGTCGTCGGAGGGTACTATTTTGAATTCCACAGCGAGAGAAAAGGACGGCCGGAGGCCGATCGATATCTCTTGATTGCGATCGAGTTTGATTCGCTCCAGGACTTTATTTTGTACCTGTCTCGGGATAAATTAATCGACGATTGGACAATTAAATTTGCCATTAAATCGGGGAAACGCTCGAAGCTTGTATTTCGTCCGTCATGAAGCTCTGCTCCGTTGGATGCTGTTTTCGTTTCGACAGATAAATTCTACAGTTCGACTCATATTGTCGTTGAAACTTCGCGAAGATGTTCCACAATGAGTCACACAATGTTACTCACATGATTGAGAACATATTTTCGAAATGTTGTACCTTTGATTTATGTAAAAAGAATTTTGATTTGTTGAATCTATTACAAGAGAATCCCTCGTTAAGGTACCAGCAACAGTCTCAAAACGGAAGTCTTGATTCTTGATTACCAAACCCATCTCACATCTCTCCCCCACTGAAGGGAGGAGCGAAAACAGGAACTAATATATTTTTAAGGACTTATCAACGGACGGAACGTGCCCGGTGCTCTGTCTTTGTCCCTCTCGAACCGAGCGGTCGATCTCCAGATGGGAGGCTTGTTAAGTCTTGGCCACAGAAAACACACCCTGGACCCCTCGGCTCCGTGGCAAATGCTACAAGGTTTCCGAGGAACAGCTGTTGCCTTCGACGTAAAAACCGGCAGGCGACCGGGACACGAGTGTCGTCGTCGTTCCTGTGCATCTGCATAGATGAGGATAGATCGACGATACGAGTATCCGGAGCAGTGGTCTCCAACACAGGCTACGGAACATAGAGAGAGAGAGATCTAACACTCACTACAAGCTTTATGCTGCGTTTCCACATGGGAGCGTTTCTGTAGAGATGTGATATATTCAAAATTAACAATAAGCTTAGGCACCCTTATCTTATTCTTGTTTGCTACCAGTCGTCGACTACAGATTCCTGTCCAATTAGAAAGGTTTGGTGCCAAATTTTCAGAGTTGGGCAGAATTTTATTCGAATAATACACAGTGAAAAGCAGCATTATCTAAGGGTGTGTTTCTGAGCTTTAAACAGTCAACGAGATTAAATAATTGTTCGACAAATGTCGATTCATTCATAAAGAAGTATTATTTTATTACAAAACTTGAAATTTCCACGTTTAAACAATTAAGAATGACGAAATACTTTTTTTTATCTTTTATTCGTTATTCGAAACATTTTATCTAGATAATGAGTTTTCCCATCGTTGCATATTTTCGACTTATCAGTGGGAAACGTGATGTATCAGAAGTAATACTCGTGGACGTCATTGTTACTAGAATCCCTACTAGACAGATCTAACAAGAAGTTGCCAGCTGGTGCCACTGAAGACTTGCAGGGGTCTGGTTTTAACCCTCAGAAGGTGGACGTTTCTGATTGTCGTATATGTAGATGACGGTATGACTGGGCCCACATAGACCCCTACTGTTTTTAGATATGTTTTAGATCAAGAACTGGTGCTACTGAAAATTTACAGAAGTCTAAATTTAACCCCTAGTATGTGGACGATTTTGATAGTCGTATAGATGGCGGTATTCATCGAGGTCCAGATAAACCCCTATTGTTTTTAGATGTGCCTCAGAATTTTTCCTGTGGTCTTCTGTAGTCTGATCCTCGATAATTACCCTCGCGTGGACAGGTAGCATAAGGTGTGCCGCGGAAGAGGATGACGCGCATACGTATTGGCAAGGCGTCGCGATAGGTGTGATAGGACCCCCAGAACTTCGCCACCTATGAATGCGTCGAGGTGCTTAACGAGAACTGACACGTTTGACGCACTCGCAATACGCCCACGTGTCTCGTCCCCTACGGCAATAAAGCGATAGAGAGACAGCCCGTATGCGCGAGACGTCTCGGAAAATACGAGACTGGTCGTGAATCGTTAACGAGCCAGGACGACGTCTTATCTGAAAGGTGTTCGACAGGTTGACGTTCAACCACCGATAGAATAAATGTTATTTAACCATTTTTCTTTCTTTTTTTTTTTTAAACGGCATTGACTGCTCTGTCAATGTTGATTGATTATCACGTGAAAATGTGAACGAGTTTTCGCCCGGTCGAAGGGCGAAGGGGACTGGATTAGGTGAAGGAAGAGAGACAATCCATGGGGGGAAATTTGTTATTTATGAATTCGGAAACGCCTGAAATCCGAAAGGTCCAGGTGGACCTACGGTCACCACCTGCTGCCTTCGGGGCCACCATAAACCCGGTGTCTATACGTGGCGGGCCACGTGGGTCTCTGTCTCTCTTTTTCGGCAGCCAAGATTCGTGAAAGACCGCCCTGAACCCTCGTCTCGGCCGAGAGCGAACACCTGCACACCGAAAATGACTTGGCAAACGTCGCAACTGTCTGCGAGAACGACGGATGTTTTTCGCTCGATTTCGATGATCGTGAAACGGGATTTCGATTCGATGTGATATGGAATACAGAATGGTCATTGTAATAATTATTTTTTATGTCACCCAGAGGGTCGTGATGAAAGATATTATTGTTGAAACATTGGAGAATTGAGTTAAGACTTTTATCAGAAACTCTTATTATGGTGATGAGTAATTTTTAATAGATTTAGAATGCTTCAGCGAATCAGAATTCTTTTTATTTAGGGGAGATTATCGTGTAACAGGTTTAAATTTTTTGTACAATGTAACGATGGCTTCTTATATTTTGATATCATTTACTCTCATATTATCAATAGTTTTCTATGAATCGTTGTAAGAGTCAGTTGCTTTTGAATTCGTAGTTCATATTATCAGTTCATATTATCGATCTCGTAGAGTTGGTAATGCAATGAAGTTAGTTAGAGTTCTTATTTCATTTTAGTTCGTAGAATAATACGAGAATGAAGAAGTGTAATCTTGTTTCCTGACTTGAAGTACAATTCTAACAAAACCGAGTTTATTTAAGGACCGATAAATAAGGGGACTTTGGCTGTTTCCATTTAGAAGGTTCATTAAATGAAGAATAAAATACGAACTTTGTTAATGCTTGCTAAAGTTCTTGTTTCACTGATCATTTTATGCACTTCTGCACATCTTAAATGCACAAAATACACGGTCTGTTGATAACTCTAAGAATTATTGATAATAAGATTTACTTATTACTGTGGCTCCGTTCAAAGTCCAGCTCCTCTCGAATTTATGAGATTAAATACAGCCCCGCGATTTATGTATCTGAAGTAAGACTTGAAAACTCTAAGAGGATTAGTTGTATTTATCGCGTAGAAAGGCCGTATCGCATAAAACAGGAAGAAACGTATGACCTCTTTGAGTATACCGAAAAATTTGCCTAGAATGTCTCTTGATATTAATAGCTACTTAGATTTAAACATCCACTATTAAACGTGAACAGTTTGGTAAGCTCCGTTTACTGAATATAATTAATGAACTGTGAATTATACACTCTTCATTCGTGAATTTATGAAGTTCAATAAAATCGAGAGGTAATACTAAAAATACGTACAAAACATCAAATATAAATTCTTTCGAATCAATTAACATCTGATATGAATATTATATTAATATTTAACTATTCGAATAATCCAAATATTTCTAATACTTTGAATATTTCGACATATTCGAATGAATCGTATATCAAATTCGAATTTAACTGCCATTCGAACATTCGTAACAGCCCTAATTAAGATCAAGAATCTGTCTCGTTTCATTTATGATCATAATGAATTGCGAAAATTCTACACCATTTCTCTCAGCGAAAGGTAGGAAAGATAATTTTAATTTTAAATATGTAGCCTTATAATTAAAAAAAAGGATAACGAGTTACTTATTGATAAACCTATCAGCGTTTAACACAATCACTTGTGGTCCCTGTTGCATAAAATCCACAGTCCAATAATAATATTGAAATAATTTTATTGAAATAACGTTTTAGGTCCGATATCAGATCCTCTTCGATAGATTATATCCCTGTGATTACAGGGCAAACATCGTTCGCAAAGCAAACTCTCGTAATAGTACTCCTGAATGTTAGTCGAGCCTTTAAAATTCATGCATTATTAACATAATAACGTTACCGGCCGCGATACCAGTGAGAACGATCAGTCGATAATACGCTGCGAATTTACAACATCTCCGCAGAGAACAAGCGTGTCCCCGATTTATGCGCGGGTATATAGGTTGCCGAACATTTCGCAGTGTCCTGTGTAATTTGTAGGAACATAAATATATCAGGGGCACTTAAATTTACAAAGCCATCGGTATATACTCCGGTCCCTTCCCTGTATATCGATATTTATTGTCCTCCTGAATGCACCTCATAAACTTTATTGCCTCTTGTCTCGCGTCTGGACCATATTGGAAGATCTCGGCCGATTTTACACAGTATGCGCCAAAAACAACGCAGAACTCGTTAACCCGTTAAAGGACGAATTCTTCAAAATCAGAGATGTCCGCCGTATTGTAAATATTTACCGAAACTTTTCTCAATAAAAATAAAAATCTAAAAGAAATTCCGGAACTATTGGGATTTCGTTTAGGTTAAGGTAATTTACAATCATTGCCAAATTCGCAGTCTATCCATCGCACGGTGTTTTCCACTAATTATTCGGGTCACGAGTGACCCAGGTGCCCGGGCATGTGGCTTATAAAGAATTTCATTAAGATCCTCTATCGTCGTCTATTCCTGACAGTCGACGCCGGTCGAGGAGGGAGGTAGGTGTAGAATAGACAACGGGTGGATCAGGAATTCGCAAAAGTCAGAAGTTGTCGATAGTCCAAAGGACAGAAGCAGGGGGATGAGAATGAGAGAGTCCGATTGAGGATCTACGCGTCGTACATTATTCAAGGCGACGAACTCGACCTCGTCCTACCCGTTTCACGTTTCGCCCGGGTGTCTTCTTCGTCGTGCTGCACCACCACCCTCTTTTTTCCTTGCGTCTCGACCCCGGGGTTCGATCCCCCCGTCCGACCTTCGAATTTCTCTTCCTTTCGGCGGCTCGCTGGAATATCTCTGGCGGAGCTTATTGGAAAAGCATTGGCTCGAACAGCCGTCGGCTGGCACCGCGCCTCGGCACTTTCCACTCGAGATAAGGGTTGAAGTGGGCCGTGCCCCCCCAAGGGGAGTGGGGGGAAGAAGGAGGAGGAGGTCGAGAGGACTCGAGCAGGTTGAGAATTAGCGGAGAGTCTTGCGGTACCGATAACGCAAATCGTATTGACGTAGGAATTAGTTGTAGCGAGCCTCGGAAAGCACCTTTGGGCCCTAGAGATTGATCCGACGATTTCTGTTTGTTAAGTGAAAATTGAGACCTTTTGAATATTACCGAAGTCAGTTCCATCTGCGGTGGAATTGCATACGTATAGCTTTGCTTCAATATCTCGTGCGATCTTCCTTTGTTAGGAGAGCGAAAGTTTCTTTGTGTGAATGAATGTATAATTGTTTCGTGGACGATATTAGATCGAGTCTTCAATAATTTTCGTTTTCTTTCTTTAATTTATATCTAGTCAAGAGTTTTTACACAGTGATTTCTTGACGAATGCGACACGAGCTACGGCGTTATTTCCACTAGAGGGGGGTCCCCCTCTGGAATCAATAAAAACAGAGTAAATAGAAGCTAAAAAAATGAGTGAAAAAGAATTCTCTTCATAAACAGTGTGTTTGCTCGCGATAAATAATAGCGATGTGTTTCAACACTTGAATTCCATCAATCGAATGAGACAAAGGACCAAAAATGTCTTATTTCACCGATAAACTTTCAAATCCACATTCAAATTTTTGCCACGTATACAAGACTAGAAGGATATTCACAGACCTGAAAAAATACATGATACTATTATTTTATTTCATATAGCAACACTGGGAACGCAATGGTTAACTCGCCTTGCCCATTAAAAAATCATCTTCGAACGACCAAGTCAATCGCTCGTCGATCAACAGATCAATTCCACAAACAACACCGATGAAACGATTTATATTCCATTTACAAGTCACGAGACATCGTTTTTCTCGAAACCACATCAACGATTGTCCTCCCCTCCCGCGGGCAAGAGAGAAAGAACGGAGAAAACACGGTCGGATGACGATAATAACGGCCGCACGATAATGACTCCGGGTGGGCAGAGAAGTCGTTCCTCAGGCACTGACAGCCGGCTAGTGGTAACCCTGGAACGATCCGGCCGGTCCTACCTTGAGGGCTCCTGAAACGAGGGGACTCCCCCCCACCATCGAGAGGGCCTGGTGCAGGGCCTGTGTGTACGTACGGTACAGGTCAGCCGTGCGCCGCCGTCGTCGTTCGTGCCTCTTTTCTTCCGTCCTCAGTCCTCTGCGAACCGGTGCTCGGAGTGCTTCGCCCGATACAGTGTTCGTGAAAGTGTGTGTGTGGTTACAACCAGCTTCTTCGACCGTTACGTTCTTTTTTTTTTAAATGTTCATCGAAGCAGTACGAGCCATCACTCGGAATGTACCTCTAATGTCGGGTAGTGTATCGAGATTGTTTCTTGGTTTATATTAGGGAATCATTGTAGATTGAGTATCTTGTAGAACGATGAAGATTCGAGGGCCTTGTTCGATTCAGATATTAAAGGGGTCCCTCCATGTGTGTATATACAGTGAGAGTCAAAAGTTAGTGTACATTTTGAAAGTATGGGATTCGTTCATATTTACCTCCCTCAATTTGGAATCTAACATTTTGTGTAGTTGCTCTATTAGATTGAGATCTGGTGACTGTGGAAGGGGACCTAACCGATTGTAAGTGGTTTCTAGCAAACAATTTTTAACCACCCTTGCTGTACGTTTTGGGTTACTATCTGAGTAACCCATGATTGCACTTGCAGTTGAATTTGATTTTAAAATATTTATACATCCCAATTTGTACATAGTACTATGAATAAAAACCCAACTATCCTACACCAGAGATTGCCATGCTGCCCCAAACCATAATAGTACATTCACCATGTTCAACGATGTTCACAAAATTTGTTGGTTATAGCTTCGAATTTCTTTTTGTCAATGTCAATGCTCTCAAATTTTCGAAACGTTAAGAAAATCATATTCAATTGTATTACTGCCATGACCTTACAATAGTAGAATGGTACAGAAGTACTACACGAACCTTACCTTTCCAAGGTCTACATTTAGTTTTGACTCTCACTGTATGTATTCTAAACCGGTGAATTTTGAGAGGTGGAAGGAGACACCACACGGTGGATCCCAATTAATCCTCCTAACGGAACCTCGCTGGGAGTAACATGTTCTACGGCGCGATGGGGGTTTTTTTTTTTATATCGTGAATGGTTCGGTGAATTCCTCGTTGAAATTGCCGTCTCGGGGGCACACTATACAACACGACGGATCACAGCCCCGGCGCAGTGCCTTCGAGCGTGTGTACTCCTTTTTTTCTTCTTGCTTTTCTGTTTTATCGTGCGGGTTCCTCTTCTTTGTTTCGGACGCTGGGTAGGAAGAGTGTGTTGCTCGGTGGTTTAATTGGAGTGGAAGGATAACGAACGCGGATCGAGTGGGCCCTCCTGGAGGATATTCGTCTTTGATTTTTTATGAAACCTTCCATGCAGATCAGACTTTTCGCGACGTATGTGTACTTTTTGTACACTGAATTTTGTACTGGAATATTTTTCTTTTAAACAGGGAGCTTGCGGAGTACGTTGGTTTGATCGTAGTGGAAGGATAATGGGTTCAGGTTTATGTCTTTTTTTTCTTGGAGGAATTTTATGGTTAAGTTTTTTTTAAAGAGATTTACCGTGAAAATGTGACTTTTGATATTGCGTTATAATAAATTTTGTTCTGCAGTATTATTTATTATTTAGTTATTCTGTTATTCAGTTGGGAAGCACGTGACGTTCGTTGATTTATTTGAGGCAGACGATAACATTTGCACGCGATATTTGTAAACATTGCAGTTCCTGCAAACAAGACTATCTATATTCCAGAATTTTACATGCACCGAACTTTCAATTATATTATTTTTATTTTGATACATTGCGTGACATAACTATAAACTCACCCTAAAATTTTTTTTTGTTTCTGTATTGTTAAAATAAAAACGAACCACCTTTTTCTAGGCAATATAATATATCCTTGTCTGAAAAAACATTATTTCTCAACAGGATTTTAGACATGACATACCTGGTTCGTTTTTATTTATCCACAATACGAAAGAATTGCAAATTTTAAGGTGGTTTTACAGGTATGCCATGCAGTGTATTATTAGAAAATTTGTTTTGCTCGTCTATTAAATTAGAATCTTGACATAATGATTCAAACTTTGGTCCTCTAATTTGCGTGACAAGACACTCATGTCTGTGTTAATTGTGAATCAGACACACTTCAAACGTTGCAATTGCAAAATTCTCCTAAAAGTCGATCTTTTGAAATCACCTCCACAATCTTCAACGTTCGCGTGCAGGTTTCTCTTCAGGTGTTTCATCAACGTTTATGCACATTAACGTTGTTTCGTAAATAAACTGCATCACTGCGTTTCCTTATTTCGTCGAAGAAACCGGCGTGTATCAGTTGCGCTCGAAGTGCAAACGTGGGCGTTTCCAGTACCCGCGTATCTTAAACCCGTTTCGGATTGTATATCATGAATGAGAATCTTCAGCACGGTGCACAATCTTTCTAGAATGGTCACAGATCGAGGACTCCTAGAGTCTCGATGTAAAATGTCGTCTATAAAATCGATGCAAAGGATTTGTCTCGTTTGTCAACTGAAGATAAAATAATACAATTTCAGAGTCATTTCCATCGGTGATTTTAAGACACTTTTATCAAATCGAAATATCATTTGTAATTAGAACTTTAGAATTGTATTTTTAATGAATATATTTATCAAAGATTTCTGTTACCTGAAGAATTAGCGAAAGAGGAACTCTAATGTTAACCCTTTAAAAATAGCCCCAATACGACAAAGTCCCTGGATATATAATTTCCCAGATATGACGTTAAATTTAAATTATTGAAATTAGACTTGGAAATTTGAACCGAAATCAGTGAAGTAACTACTTCTTTTTATTATTCTAAATTTAAATTTACAAGTCACCTATAATAGATCATTTAATAATTAATCAGTGACATAAGAAGCTGATATAGAAACATAAACGTTAAATTTAGAGCAGATGAAATCGGCTGAATTAAAATTGAAATGAAAATTTTAAGACGAATTAGAGGACCTAAAATGTAATATTTAAACAATAATGTAAGAATTAATATTATTTATGCGTTTCGAAACCATTCGTATGAATTCAATACGTGTAGACGTGACAAAAGTAAAATTTTCTCGAATTCGAGCAATTTATCTTCTTACATCGAATCGACACGACAGGGCATAACAAATTGCACGGGATCCGTCTAAACAAAAGACGAACGATCTTTCTCTTTGCACGGTATCGGGAGAAACGGTGCCTCATATTTGCCCTGCGCAAATGTTAGTGCAATGTACACTTGTCCACGAGTCTCATACGTCGAGACAAACACGAGTGGATTTATTTTCCGAACGGTGTGTGTGTGTACAATGCGACAAAACATTTTAATTCGTGTTTCCGTTCCGCAGCGTTTGCTGGCGTTGATTTACATGATTGCTCAATCTCTATGTTTTTGCGACGTGGTCCCGGGAATCACAAACATTCGTTGCAATTTTCGCGGTGTTTTATCATTCACGATGTAACGAACTTCGAAATGGAATGATTACAAATTACGCAAGCTAACGTAAACTGTGACAGAAAAAACTGTCGACACGGGAAATCGTATTTTACAAGTATTAACCGTGACCCCAAAAATTTGAAGTTTTATAGTCTCTTTCCGTTTTCTTTGCAACTGTAATTTATTTATTTCATTTGTCTGCAATGCTTCGTTCACAAAAGGAGATAAGAATCAACAGATGACTGCTGTGAATAATCAAAATTACTTTTATGTATACGTATTCGCGTTCGATTCCAGTTTACAAATACGATAAATCTCTATAAGTCCCATTTAAATTGGTCCATTCGAATATCTCTGAAATTATTAACGATATTAAAAAATGTTTCAGAGAAAAGTTAAAAGGTATCAGGGGGCACACTTTCTAATAAGAGTAAGTTTTTTCTATGTGGACGCGTAGAGGTCATATGAAGGTCAAGTTTATTTTTTAAATGGAATCTTATTTTTTAATGCAGTGATTGATGCTACTCGTTATTATCAACATAAAGTACTTAGTCACTTATGGCGAATTGGTGTATTAACAAATATACGATTTCATTTGAAAAAACCAAGAATGATATTTGTTTCAACCGCATATAGCCATTAATTTATGAAATATTTAATGTTCACTTTCGAGGTGCTTTCGAACACTCATGGAGGATTTACTGTATTGCAAGTATATTATCTCTTACTCGAAACAAATATACTTGAACCCTGATACAGTCAATTTTTCGGTTGACGTGTTTGAATATTCTGTGTCGAATTCAAGTAATAGAACACTAGATATTTTTGAATCTTCAGCATTTCATTCAGCAACCATCAAAGTTTAGTATATGTCACCGTGAGAATTATTACAATTCTCGGTCATCTGAAATCCAGCCGACGTCGAACGGCCATAAGTTTCACCGCGGTCGTTCCAAGATCCACAGTAAAATTCCAAGCGATCTAATATCATCGACTGGGGGGTAGGAGGAATCGAATCGAATTCTTCTCGAATCCATCCTCTCGACACGGAATTGCATTCCTCCGGCGTGGCGTCGGGTTCCGCGCTTCATTCGTCCGTTTCACCGCGATTAGCGGGCGGGGACCATTTTTCGAGCCAGAAATGTGCATCTCACAAATGCAGTTCCCCTTCGAAATTGCAATCTCAGATCGCACTGTACGATTGAAAGTGCCCACGGTGCATTTAGCGTATACAACGTTAATTCATTGTTATCGTTGGCGCATCTCGCCATTACGTTTCATGGGAAAGAGAGATTTTAGTCATCGGTCTGGTATCTCTCTGTCTTTCTCTCTGAGTGGTCGCGAATGTATGTCTGTCGGCCACGAGTGAAATGATTACAAGAGATTGCACTTCGAGATTGCAGCGGTCAGCTCATTTATTATTGAAACGTTAGGTTATTTCGATTCTCGATAGCGTAACAGCAAATTAACTTTGGGGCCGATGAACTTGAGAACAAGATGCGCTTTGTCGATTTAATTGTCAGAGGCACGGAGAATAATTGTCGTGTGTATATATTGCAGTTATTATTATTTTTTATTTTATCGTGTTGTGTAAATTCATTTAAAATGATAGACACATAAAATCCATGGTTTATACAGTTATCTATTGAATTGTGTATTCAGTTCAAATCGAAATGAATGTTTCATTATCGTTAATATCTTCATTCACTAATTTTCATTAATCTTGACGTATTTTTTTCTATCGTGTTTTATCAAGATCTTTTAACACTTTCCCAAAACCAATCTTCACCTTTTACATTTTCCAAAAGAAAAAATTCTACCATGTCACTTGTTCCACAAATCTCAACGATATAAAATTTCCTCAAACGCTCTCCACGTTTGAATCCTTTCCCAAAAGCAATTTTTATCTTCTACATTTCACAAAAGAAAAAATTCGCCCATGTCACTGGTTCCTATGAAATAGAACACGGTGATTTCCACAAATATCGACAGTTTGCCAATCAATTCCATCCTGTACCGCAACGCAGTATTGTTTACAAATGTTTTCATTCTTTTTTTTTTTTTTGCTTCGTATCGTCTGATATGATATTGTGTCAACAGGGGTCGGAGCGGTTCGTTGCGTTTGTATGAATTCGCCGCGAGTGCATTCACCGTATACTCGGGCGTGAATTCTTTCTCTCGACCCTCGAAACGGTAGTGTTTCAGAGCGTTGTGTTGGTTGTGTTGTTGTATCCTCTGGTGCCACGAATCGCGATCTCCCCCCATTCTCACTCACTCGTGTCCCTCGGTCGATTCGTTCGCCGAGAAATTCGCTGCGCGAACCCGTAGCACCCGTAACCTACTCGATTCTCTCTCTTTCTCTCTCGATGGCACGTATAGTTACTCCAATGGGGAGAGGGCACAAGTGGACGCCACGAACGGAAGCGAGTTAATAGCAAATGGCTCGACATTTTTCATTTAGCATTCCCTCCCTGTAAACGATATATCCGCTCCGAAACAACACGGTCCGGTTTTCGACATGAATTTAAAATTCACCTGCACGGGATTGACGGGGTTGTACTAATTGGATGAACGCCCGATGGGATTCACTTTCGTTTCTCGAGTAAAGGAATGGAAATGCACGTGAAATTATTAGGTACTTGTCTGCACGTTTGAAAACCAGACAAGGGAAAAATATAGAAAGTCCACGAAATACTCAATACAGTATATCTTCGATTAGTGCTCGAAACTCGGGTTATCGTAGATGGACACTTAGATGGACTTCGTAGATCGACGCTATATTTTGCAAAGATTAAAAGGAATAATGGGGATGAAGCAGAAGCGTTTAACGTCAGGTACACCCACGAGCAAACTCGGCTTTCACTAGGAGAAAAAGTGGCGTAAGAAAAGAGCTTCATACCATTTGGCAAAATTTATTTCAGGTACTGAAATAAATGTTAAATCGAATGTTAATTTCGCATAAATTTCAGTAATTGCCAAAACTAAATGGTAGGAGGCCCTTCGCCTACCTCACTTTTTCCCCTAGAGGAAGGTGGTCGTCAGTGTACATTCGTGGGGAGAAGGAAATGTGGGATTTAGCCTGGTGGTGCTCTCGCCTGTAGCCTGTCGCTTTACGTTTGCTCTATCGAAGCCACCGTCGTTGTTTGGATGGGTTACAAGTGGGCCGGGTGAACGGAAGCGAACAAGCGATATTATATAGCGTCGGATCGAGCGGGACGAGGAGGCAGAAAAGGACGAGCTGGAAGAAAAGGGATCGTATAGAGAGAGAGAGAGAGAGAGAGAGAGAGAGAGAGAGAGAGAGAGAGAGACGGAAAAGAACTGGGGGAAACAGGATGCCAAGGAAAAGTAAGAAGAAAGGAGGACACCAGATGGCTGAACGAAGATTAGAAAGAGCCTCGGAGCAAGATGAAAATGAAAAGGGGAGGGAAATGAGGAAAACTAGAGAGAGAGAGATATTATAGGTCGATGCATATTGAAGATTATTAGGCCGTATCGTAAATTCTGGCCGATTTTTCCAGCGACCCTTAGGTCGATATTTAATCCTGGTGCACTGTTCAATAAATTATTAATATTAGGCTATTCCTTCGATTGAGTCGGACCTGAATTAGAATCGAATTAAGGGAATACAGGGTGGTTCACAGGGATGGTATGAAATAATATTGTATTTTGAGCAAAGAAATATACAAGCTCTTAAATGAGAATATAATCACTTTCCTAAAACAGATATGTGAATTGCAATTTTTTTGAGATCATAAAAAAACGTCATTAACCAAATACACCTGTAGCCGAATTAATTTACAAATTTTTATAATAAATATAATTAAGAATCAAACGTCGGCTACGGGTCTATTTGGTTAATGACATTCTTTATGGTCTCAGAGAAAGTATAATTTACGTTTTTGTTTCTTCTTTTTAGAAAACTGATTATATTCTCATTAAAGAGCTCGTATACTTATCTGTCACAATATTCTCGGATTCTGCGTCTTGTAGCGACAGCATTGAAAATTTCTGTATTCACTTTGGCTTTGCTATTTTTACCAGGATAATTGGCGTTGGTTTCTATACGTGTCATTCAACGAGTAATTACGTTGTTCGTGTGTTTGTAAATTGAAAAAAACGTTACACGCACTCGGGATTGAAATGAATGGTCAAAGGAAGAAGATGTACGGTTCACGTGAATATGGTGCTTTGAGGCATGAATAACAGAAAAATGAGTTTTTTCTTCGCAAGTACGTCAAATGTAATATCACGAGACGAAGGATTGACTAGTTACAATACTTTGAAGCTTCTTCGAATGGAAAAAAGAAATTGTGTACCTACTCGTAAGCCCAGTACCGTGAATTAAACCTTTCATTCCTAAATTATTTAAAAAACTATTACGTACGATATGAAAGAATACACGATACTAATATTTTCTTTCCTAACTCAGAATACGTAGCCATATAACAACAGTGGGAACGAAAGGGTTAAGGGAGCATAGGAAACCCCTAAAAAGAAGGGAATTCTAAAGAAATAAGAACAATAATATATACAACACGAATTGGAACAAATGAAATACTATCTAAAAGAAAGAAAATACCGAAAGAAGAAGATAAAAATCTGAAAAATTAAAATCCAAATGTGTTGTATGCATCGATCCTTAACATTATGGATAAGAAGACATACAAAATGTGACGAAGTGAATATACAAGTAGAAGGGGAATACACATTGCATGAGATGATAGTGCAACTGCAGCGAAAATCCATCGAGAGAAATTAGAAAACACATGTGTGTGAGAGGGAAAAAAAACACGTTAGACAGAAATGCTGGGAGATCGGTTTTCTTTATTTCGTTCCTGGTCGACCGAGTTTCAGCCGAGCCTTCGGGGCTCCCGGGCATCGTAAATGTGACTCCGCTGATAAACGTATTACGATTGGTTTCCTCCGTGTTCCATTCGTTTTATATTTACCCACGGGTTGGTGCTTCTTTGTCTAGCTTTGCACCAGCCTCATTTCATCCGCCGATTCGAGGAGATAATTAGCTGAACCAGGCTGGATCTGTTCGAGTGAAAAGTTTTTACGGCGCGGTTGCATCTCTTCCTACAGAGGTACTTCCTGTTATTTTTGATTCCTGAGGGGCCGCGATCTCATTGTCGAAATTAACGAAACGAATTACAGATAGGTGTTAGCTTTTTTGTTGTGTGGAAAGAAAGATGGAAAATTTGAAGCAAGCCGAGATGCGTTGCACGGTGTCTGTGGTATCTAGAGGGACAAATAGTGTACCAAAGTGGTCAAAAGTTTAAAAGTAGTCCACATCGAACTTTTTTTTGTAATTATTTTATACATTGTTTAAGGTAACAAAAGGAAGGTAAAGAAAACATAGTATATAAAAATAAAAGATTATACATATATACTATAGGATATGTTTAAGCGTACATAATGAAGTAGATTTAATATATTATTTTATTTTATTTTGATAATTTTGAACTTTGAATAGTTGAATAATATAAATTGTATACTAGATATTTGGTTGAAGCCCAGACGAATACGAAATTTAACGAAAGTCCGTCAGATTTCTTTGAACCCTGCTTTTTCTATCTCGATGATTTTGCTCCTGAACCCATGATTACTATTCATAGCAACCTACACAAGAAGTTTACGACGTGGAACGTGTAATTTGAATGTTTGTGTAACATCTGGCACGCGCTAACGGGCTTCATATTTGTCTAATTGATACACCAAACGAAATTGTTGTACTCTGATTACTTCTTTCGTGACCTATACGTGTTTATTAGTTTCGTTTGAGGGAGAAAGTGGGCCGCGGGATGCTTTCTAATGGGATGCACTTTATCGGCGTATGAATATTCATTCGCTGTGATTATCACTCCCTATTATGGATTTATATCACAAAGGTAATCGACTACGAGTTGATCTCATTCGCATCGAGAAGATCTAGATTCTAGATAATTTATTACGGAAGGTTTCATAAAAATCTGATAGAAGCGTAACGATACGTTTATAGTACCTGTCATTATTAATGTGACCAGTTGAAAATTTTATAGAAAAACAAACTTTTCTTGCTGTTAAATAAAAATATATATTGTGTATATTTGGACCCCAGAGCCAGAGTGTAAGTCCACTTTTTTAAAAAAGTAACATTTTACGTGCTTCTTGTATAAAAGTTTTCACTACAAAAAAAGAACATCATCTAACACAGAAATACGAAATTACTTTTTGGCTAACCCAATACATGCACATACCTTTCGATTTCCCAATTAGTGTTCTCAAGCTAGTTTCCCGATAGTGTAATCATTAATCTTTCGAAAGATCTTCGATTGTTCCGTCGAATCGTCCGGAGAAGTGTTTAACGTATAAGCCAAGTGTTACCAAAGTTCAGCCGACTAATTGTGTATTAAAAGACGAGGGAACGGAAGTGGAAGCGCGATCGAAGTAGCAGTTAAAAATGTTGGAGGACCTGGAAATGGGAGATTCGTGAGGTGATTTGAAACAAGTTTTTCCTTAGCAAAAATGTTCTCCGAGGCTTTGTTAACGAGATATTAACGAAAAACCCCGACCAATCAGAGCGCGAGTCTGCCAGCCGAATTCCCGCGATAACGTTGGCTACGCCTTGCGATTGGTAGCCAACGTTACCGCGGGGACTCGGCTGTCAGACTCACGCTCTCATTGGTCGGGGGTTTTCGTTAATATTTCGTTAACAAAGCCTCGGAGAACATTTATGCTAAGGAAAAAGTTATTTCAAATTATCTCAGGTACCCCTCATTTCGGGGAGTCGAAACTATTTTGGGACACCCTGTATACAATATATACACTCACTCTCGCTCGGGGTCTCTAATCGTTTTATCCGCCCGTCAGCCTAGAAACTGATAAACTCCGCGGATCTTCGTCCTTCCCGTTTCGCACGGGAAGTTATCTCGTGTCCCTCGTTATTGGAACACTTTTCCATTGTTCCCACTTGGTTTTGTTACTCTTTGGCCGGCCCGAGTCGTCGAGTGTCTTTTCCCTGGACGATCGAGGGATCGGAGTTAATTAAACGGTGACTCGTGTGGGCCGATGCTCGAGAATTATCTGTACGTTCGATCGTAGCTCGGATCGAATCGCGGACTATCCGTGATCGCTGCACACCGGGGGTGTTCTAGAAACAGTTACCCAATGGAATCGGTTGTTCTACAGGATGGACCATGAAACGTGGTCACTTTAGATTATTCTGCTGCTAGTTGTTTGATTGAAAATTTGTTTGGCTAGTATAATATGATTCAAAGAGAGCTTTGAGGTGATTGTGCCAAGCTTTTTGTCAATCCTTTTTTCCTTTTCGTACTAACAACCCTACTTCATTTTGGACCCAATAAAACCTGCAACAAAAAAACTAAATATCCAATCTAATTCCGTTCGATAAATCAATCTATAAAACTCTGAATCTCCATAAGGATCCGCAAGTCTACTGAATAATTATAAAAAAAAATAGTAATTCACAAAGACAAACGAAAAATACAATTACGCAAATCGAGGACCATAGACTGTAATTCTACCCTTAAAAAAACGCGTCGAGCGATCCAATACGTGTTTGCCTTTAGGGGGTAAGAGGGTGTCGGACGAAATTCGGGAGACGTATCGTGTACACACGAAACCACCGTGATAGGGGGTTGGGGGGGATTGTCGAATGTTCAGATAACCGGAAGGAGTTCAATTATCATGCATTTCGATAATCGAGATTCCACCGTGTATTTGCATGCTACTTTATCCGGCAATAAATATTTATTAGAATTTACTGCTGCGTCGGCCACCACATCGCCGAAGCCACCCCCTGGAGAACGTGTGGCCGCCGCTGAAAAATCGATACCTGCCGAAGTGAATCTCGGTCGACACTTTCTGCGCATCGGGGGAACCCTTCGTTACGATTCTTTTCACAGTCCTTCTTTTATCTCTCTCTCCCCCTTTCGTCGTGTTTCCAAATTACCAAATGAAAGTCGTGTGACGACAACAATAACGATAACAATATTAATAATAGTTTATTTATCCAGGGAATAGAAGCCCATTTAATTACAAAAGTCCATATTACATATGTGATAGACTTGTAAAGTTACGTTTGTAAAGATTATATGTGGATAATTAGTTATAATTTAACACGTTTTAATACTAAATAGAGTTTAGTTTTAACCCTTGGGTGGGCAACCAAAATATTCACGGTTATTGAGTAATTAGAATACCCCTATTCTGACGTTTACGTGTTTTTTTCTAATGTTTACCGTTTACGAAAAAAACGATGCTACAAATTATCACGAACACCCTGTATATCTTCGACATCTTTGTAGAGAGAGGATAGGACACATATCCCAAGCCGAATCTGTTCGAGTCCTCGTTCCTTCGTCAGCCTCGATCCGATCGAGGGGGGACAGGTCTCACAAATCGTGTCACGTTTGGTTTGTTCACCCGGGAACGGTCAGGCCCGTAGCAGAGTGAGAGCAACCTTTACGGGTAAAACGGGAACGCGACGAGACACACAAGTGCCTTAAATGGCCCGCGGTGCTTTTGCTCGTTTTCAATGCCGCGACGAGAATGTGACGCAACCGTCGTGTTATCCCTCCCACCTCCCTTCAATTTTCCAACGTGGCTCGTAACGTCGTGCACAACTTTTACTCTGTTCCCGACTAATGGCCCCTGGCACCCCTCGCTCTGTCTTCTTATTTGCATTAATTTTTCTCTTTTTTTCCGTTATGAAAGACGGATAGTAGAATCGTTGAAAGTGTATTCCCACTTGGACGACTCTCTTTCAATTCGTTTCTATTGAATCTGTGACTTCTACCTAGATCATTGACTGTGGTTGGATCGTTATGATTGGGTAGTGGATGGCCTTGGAAATTTATAGATTTGTGGATATATGGTAGGTGTACTAATAAATTAATCTACTATTTCTTAACGAAATTGGTAATTGTTTCTGTACTGTTTAACCCACAGACAATTTTATTCAGTAATTGAAAATGTTTCATTGAATCTTACTTTTGGGTAAGATATTTAAAATTTATGCAGTAAGTTTAGACAACGACTTAGAAGAAAATAATTTCTACCATCGGAAAAGGTGAAAAATTTGATACGGGAAACATGTAAAAAGTTATCTTCTTAAAAAGTGGACTTACAAAAAGAATAAGTTTATATGTAAAGAAAAACGAGTTATTAATTTTGATCGATGTGTCCCTATTTCGTTACACTGTGCAACATCCAAATTTGGTAACCTTTCCCTATATATTCTCCGAAGACAAGGTGAGTCAGGTTCGTACGGGGGGGAAAAAATGAAATCGGAACGCCATGACCAACTGACAGACGTCCACATATCAGGTTTATACAACATTCACGTTCACCGATGGTGTGTGTGCGACGTGAACTATATCGCGCGGGTCGTCATTGTACGCCACGTGTGTGCAATGTTTCCTGCAATCACGGTTGGACGTGCGCATAGTTTGACGTCCGCGAATGGACAGTAATATTCCCGTTTCGAGGTTTACACGGGGTACCGGAAGTGGTTCTCATCGTCTAGTACCGTCGATCAGAACCGATCCCCTCCTGGCCACAATCGCTCGATATCCCATATAACCGTCCCGTTACCACAATCCTCGAATATAATGGTTACGTTGAATCCGATATACAGTCCTTAGTCCAAAAATTAGGGCCACATATAATTGTTCAAATTTTTCACGGTAATCGTAGAATTAAAAGGCCAGAACGTAATTTAACAATAATTTTTTTTAACTACTAAAGTACGTACATACAGAGTGTTAATTTTAACTCGAGCACCTACATTATTTCTGCTACTATTGAAGGTAAGAAAAAATGACTAAATAGGATGTACATGGTTTTAAGGCTTGCATTTATGCGAAATATTGGATTCTAATTTTAGAGAAACAAATATGAACGAATCCCATACTTTCAGAGTGTATACTCACGTTTGACTCTCCCTGTACATATTACGTGCAACCTGGATCATTTGCAGTGGACGTTCGATCACCTCTGGGCTATCTCTGAATGACTCTGAAAAACGAAAGTCAGAAGCCGGTGTGATACGCGCAGGAACTACGGTACGCGAGCTCATTAATAAACATATACCTGCGGGTCTAATTATAGGTGTCTCGAGTTAAATCGTCGTCGCGTGGTGGTATCATGGCAGTCACCTTATAGTTTCTTTTAATCGAACCGCACGGAGGAATTGACATTCCATGTCCGAGAGGTTTTATTAAGTCCTGATGAATTTATCGCGTGTTTGAAAACGACGAGGATGGTGATACGGAAAAAGGGGCACGATTAGATTGGGAATAACTTATTGGCAATTAAGGGATGATTAGATCGAGGATATATATAAGTGTACTGAATTCTGAAATAGATTAAAACGAACAGAAACTGCGAGTTATTTATGGCTAGATTCAATTAAATTGTGACTATGAACGTAGAATGAAGGCCAATCTAAAGTCTCTTAGAAACCAAATTGATCAACTCTGTTCTTCTATAAATTCCTTAACTTTAGTATTTTTAATCTGTTCATTTTATTACGTATTTTAACACCTGATCGATGGGCCCATTGCGCTGGTAATTTAACAGGAAGCAAAAACACAATAATTTCTGTAAATTCACTTCATTAACTGGTAGTGTTCAATTTGACGAAACATGGCGTCATTCGTCATTAAAGTGTTTACATCACAAATAATGTTCTATGTAACTCTTACAGTGACTCACAAATTTGTTCACAAAAGGCTGTTACATTTATGTGATCAAAGGCACGTCCTAAATCGCGAATTTTATTTCAAAATTAAGAAAAAATTATCGCAAAAATACAGTTCAAGTAAAAACAATTAGAATGCACAAATAAACATTGCGCAGCAATTGTTAGACTTAATTGTTATTTAAGTATGTGAACAAACGTATGAATCACTGTACACTTTCATATATTTCAAGCCTTCGAAACAGCAATGTCCATATTATTAAATACTTATTCTATTCCACGCTCCATGGAGTCGATCGGTTTAATATCGCAAAAAAAGTTAATGTACGTGTGCTACTATTCGATTACTCGTTGTACGAACTAATAAGCAGCTTGAAATTATCTTGCAAAAAGGAGGCGATGTCCCGGCGGCGAGTGTTAATTTACAGCAAGCTTTTCACGACAACGTTGAATATCATCGTGGAAGCATTGTCAAAAGACTGTTCAGATTGGATCGGGCCTCTTCCCACGTAATTGCTTTGTCTCTCACGCCTTTGAGGCGACCAATCATGATCATATAAGCACAATCGAACTTTGTGCTCGTGAGCTTTCATGTCGTACAGTGGAGGATGCAGCATATTTGCATACACGGCTCTCCCTCCCTCTTTCTCTCACGTTTACCCTGTATGTATACATATATACGCGCATATACTGGTGTACGTGCCCGTCTGCACACATGTATACAAGCAACTTGGTGGCTGGCAATTAAGAAGCAATTTAGTGCACCTTCTCGCGAACGAGCTTTCGCAACAGTGTACGACGATAAAGCTCTATCCGTCGTGTACCTGAGCTGTATGCATCAAAGTTATCCTTATCCGAGCCGGGGCTAACCGTGCTTTGTGCTCTCCTGTCGGTAACGGAACAGCTGGTAACTGAAAATTTTCTGCAATCGGGTTTTTCAATGCCTCGTCTATACAGTTTCAGTCAAAAGTGGATTATACACTTTGAAATTATGAGATTCGTTCATGCACACTTTCGACCCATCCTTACATTATGCGACATAGTGAATATCAAGGGTTTGCTTTTAATATGTCGCGTACTGTTCTGTGAAAAAAAAAAATGATCTAAAATAATTAACGCAACATCGAAAACGCGTGGAATATAAACGTTGAATCAACGGCGGTTAAAACGCAATCTGTAATGATCAACTGTCAACTTAATCGCGGTAATGCATTAACGGTTACAAAACCATTTATACCACACACAGATAAGTATCATTAATAATAGCTTGTCAGTAATTGTCATTAGTAACGGTGTAATTAAGTGTTCATTGAAGTCATATCTCGATATGAACGCAGTGAATCAACTCCAATAACTGTATTACAAATTTCCTGAATTTCCGTCTCTATACGTAATAATGAAACGAAAACCTCTATCCAGTCTCAATTGTATTTTCATTTCCGTTTATTTTTCTAGAAGCTTTAACAGAAGAATTTCTGTCCACTACTGAAACCTATTCAAAGAATAAATTAAAAAAACAATATTGACATTATCTTAGAGCACTTTACAGAACCAGAAGTTAACTGTACTTTTTATTTTAATCGACAAACTCCGTGGGCTTCTAGTAACAGGTGTCTGTACTCCGTTGCCTTTTCTTTTTCCGTTTCATTCAATAATTTCGATCTCGGTTTGCTCTTCGTTCGGGTCACCGACGCCAGCGGCGCTCCTATTTTTTTTTTGCTACTCACCTCAGCTATACACCTCCACGATATAACCGCGGTATGAATATTCATGGGATCCTCCGCGACTCTGTTCCCCTCAGTCATCTCTGTTCCACATTCAAGTTATTTTCCTCTCGCGCGTTAAACCACGCTAGAGCTTTCCCCGCCTCGCGTTCCATTCCACTTTTCCTCTTTGTCTCGTCCCGGATCGCCCTGACGAGTCTTGTACTGTGCGAGGGTCTGGCAGAGAAAGAAAGAGATATATGTATATATATATACGCGGTAATTGGCTCACTAGACCACCGTTGGCCACGGGTGGGGCACCTTATACACTTCTGTCCCCCTCTCCACAGAAGTATTCTATTTTGTCCAATTACATACAGGGTGTCTCACCTAACGCGAGCACCTTAAATATTTCACTTGCTTTCGATTTGCAGAAAATTAATTTTAACAAATGCTCAAAGTGATGTCTGTCAATTTCGATACATTTTTTCAGAAATCCCTATACCGTAGTTATTTTATTATTTAAATCTACTCTCGTACGTTCTTGGATTTTTCGTACTGAAGGTTACATAAATGGTACAGTATTATATCTAATTTGATTGGTCTAGATCTCAACTATTACGCTCCGCACATAAAAATATGTAGTCTCATTTACAGAAACATCGATGACCTTGAGAACAATTTTTATTTATTACAGTATTTCCTCCTTCTAACTAAATTATACTTTCCCTTCGTATTCTTTTTGTATCTTCAAAAACAAGTGAGATACTAAAGGTGCTCCTGTTAGGTGGTAAACCCTGGATACAGGGTGTGTCCGAAATGAGGGTACAAGCCGTGAGAATATGTGATTCTATATGCAAAAATAAAGTCGAAAAATGTAGAACAACATTTTTTTGTATGATACTTCGTTTCCATGATAATCAATTATCAAAATTCTTAGTATAAATTATATTATTCTAATTCCAAGTACATATTTCAAATGTACTTTAAACTCACATGGTTTTTTGAATTAAAAAAAAAAAGAACAGAGTGAAAATGATTATGTAACGATGTTCGAGCAGTGTGCACACGATGTATATTCTGCAGGCAAAATGTTTAGATACCGTTTCCCATTGTCGTGCCGGTGGTCACGGATCGTCGATCCTTCCGGTCCGGCTTTCACCGTTAAGGCTCATCCTGAATGCTCTTTCGAGCGAGACAGATTGTTTCAAACGCTTATTGTTCTCGTGCGACGTAAATCAAGCAGTCTGATCGGGGGAACAGTTACCCCTGATCGTGAATTCCGTCTTCGGGCTTAAGTGCCCCCACCCTATTCGATATAAATCTTTATAGAGATCATTCTACGCGGTGGTCAGATGCCGTGAAAGATCATTTCCTCTGCGAAGCGTATATACATCTTTTTACGTGCTTATAAAACAAATACGAAAGATCTGTATTTGCATAAACATCCACAGTCCAATTACATCATTCTAATAATTTTTACAAACTCTTACAAACCCCTACAATTTCGACTGCTTTGGTAGTTGCACTGTCAATCGAAACTTAAACGAAGACTCCATTCAATAGTCAAGTCACTGTATTATCGTGGCTTAAACCACCAGTAAATCCCATAAACGCGTGGAAACCACCCCTCCGTTGCACGGTAACACAATCCCTTCATACCTTCAAACGAAAACCGTGTGCAGCCCACAATCGGAATTAATGAACGCGCGTTACTCTCGTTCAAAACCCTCAGTGAGTCACTGTGCAAGCGCCCACGGGTGTACATACCTATATTGATTCCACCCGTTGTGGAACGAGGAACGTGGAACGAGCGTAGCGAACAATCGATACAATTACGCGCGGAGCAAGCTTTTAATTACACCTCCGACCCCCCTCAGCTACCCCCGTATGTATAACACAGCTTACTCAATGCTTCTCACCGCGGAGAAAAGCGTGAACGACGACGACGATGCTTTCGATCCCACGGAGGGGCAAGGGAGGGAGGAAGCTCTCTGCTGCTTCGTGCCGCGAGCACTTTTCTTTGTGCCAAGCCGCGCGTTTTCCGCCCCGAGTGATCGAAGGCTCCACGAGCTGCAAAACAGGAAAAGAATGGGGTGGAAAGAACCTGGCAGAGGTTGAAAGCTGGGAACGTTTCAGCAGGTGGATACGATGATGCAAATGTAACGTTGGAGGTCATGATAGGGAAATTAAGGAACAATGCAAATAAAGTGATACATTGTTGCCTGTTAATTAAATGACTGACTGATGGTTTGACAAAATGGTTTGACATACCTATGTTTGGAACGATATATTGTAATCTGGCTTTCAAGTTATTAAGCTTTAAAAAAAACCAGAGAAAAGCCTTGTAGTCTGTACATATATTTGTATTGACAAGAAACTAAATTGAAACCAAAGTATTATAAATCGGATTTTTCTTAAAACTCTGGAGTAAAACTAATGGAAGTGATAACGTTTCTTTTTCAATAATTTTATCGTTGACCTTGCAATTTTTTGGTAGCAATCGAAAGTTGAAGTTTTCAAGAATGTTCTGTGAAATTTTCAACTAAATTTATAATTATTAAAAATTCACAGAAGCCACCTTAATCTCCATCGAGGTCCCTATTTTCTTTTATTTCGCGTTTTCTTTGTCAAACCATTCCCCCAATGATATTAACCCGTGTATTCCACGTTGGGCAATATCAACAATATTTCGAGTCTCTTCTTTTCTCTCTCTCTCTCTCTCTCTCTCTCTCTCTCTCTCTCTCTCTCTCTCTCTCTCTACGGAAAACGGTAGAATTCGTACGGGTAGCCACGAAGAATTAACACGTCGCGGGAGGAATAGCTTCTTTCTGTTTATTCAAATGAAAGGCATCGCGCCCGTGAGATTACCAGAACAGTCTACCGTTGTGATAATTAAACGGATTCTACCGTCGGCTCATGAATATTAAATAGGAGCGAGCATGCGCGTGTGTAATTCAGGAAAAACGCAGAGGCCGATGTTCTTTGAGCGGCCGAAACAAGGAGCAGCGCCTCCTCGTTACCAGCTTACCTTTTATTTCGCCTTTCAGCCACGCTATTTCATCAAAATCGGACATCGTCGACGAATCCATCAGACTTTCAACGAAGTCCCCTCGAATAGCATTCTCACCGTGCTTTGCATAACACACGAAACCCACCACCTTCGTCGAAGTTTGCTCGTGTCGCGGTCGAGTCTGGGAACGGGGTAACGGAATATCGATGCGATCGAATTAACACTTTTCCACCCGACTCCTCATTAGGAATAAATTAAATGTCGACACTTTTCTAGATACTTTACAGTCGAAGTGTACGTTCATTTTTTACATTAGTTAATTCTCCATGTAATAATTACTCATCCCACATGGAATAAGTTCACCAATTTTATTTGTCGTATTGTTTGCAATTCAGTCGTCCGCAATTTCAACCATTTGCTGTAGGAAACCTTAAGCTACGTCTCCACGCGAGAACAACTATTGAGGTCTTCACATTAGCAATTATCGACTTCTAAATGAAACACGCAAACTTGTAAATTATATTTCTCTCTAACTCTATTCGCAGCTGATTTCTCTTACCGGGGCTCTTCGCATGTAAATGGGAAACTTGTGAAGTGATTTGAAACTAGTTTTTCCTTAGCAAAAATGTGATCCTTACTCGCGCTCTGATTGGTCGGGTTTTTTCGTTAATATCTCGTTAACAAAGTCTCTGATAACATTTCTGGGTCCTCCAACATTTTTGTTACACCCTATATAGAAGTCTGTGGTGAAGACAGAGTTTTAGGTTACGTATGTATCAGTGTCAGTGAAGACACAGTTTTAGGGTACGTACATATCGGTGTCAGTGAAGACGCAGTTTTAGGGGAGATCTGCGTCACTAGGGATCCCTGGCTCTCCTTTTCCTCGCTTTGTTGGCCGATCGATGCGTCTTCTAAAAGGATATGTGGTCCATTGAGCAATGCGGCACAATGGCTCCACGGTGGGTCGTAAATACAAATTACATCGGCATTACCTTCCTATTCTGAGGAAGCAGGGAGCGCAGAAATCTCGAATTACACTGTGTGAGTCCGCATTGAAACGCGGCGACGGTTGGAGTTTCTTTCTGTCTCTTTTTCTGTATTAACGTCACGATCAGCTCGCAATGTATCCTCCCCTCTGGACACCAATAATCCGGTGTTTTTGTTCTTCGAAGCAGATATATCTCTTCTCCCCCTTATAAGTGCAAATATAGATATATATGTTTTCACCGATATTATGTTTCACCTGTGAACTACTGAAGATGGCTTCAGTGATTTCTCTTTTGATTATTTAGTCACGTGAAGAAATTTCTCGTCTTTTCTAGTACTATAGATTTTCCCTTTCATTCCAAAATTACTTAAAAATTACCAAAGAAAAATTACCGAAGAAAATGTGACACGAACAACAACGTTGTTTCCATCACTCTGATCCCCCTCTGGAATCAATAAAAACAGATATGAGAAAATACATGATACCAATACTTTATTTCATAATTAATTTATGGGGGGAATTTTTTTACATGGGAACGAAAGGGTTAACCAAGACATAAAAATGTTACAAACTCGAATTGTTCAAAAATATAAGTCTAATATAAAAATACGTCGAATATATGAAAATGGGCAGATTGAAACAATTAAAATTTAGAAATTCGACCTAGAAAATCGACTCGATCAGTTTGGTATTTATGAAAGCCTCGATGGTTACCAGAGAGGTCTAAAACGACAAGACGTTTCTGCTCCCTTTCCAGGCACAAAGAAACCGCGTTGCATGGGTCTCTGTCGCGATCCGGCAGATGAAACTGTCATTCGCCGAGCTCTCCCGCCGACTTGACAAAAGGGATCGACAAACTGGTATACATGTCAATTTCGGAATTGAACTCTGGGGGGTCGTAGCGAAACGGTCGTCGCGCGGAATAAACGTGACAACAGCACCCTGGCCCTCTGTTATAACCGAAATTACGAGCTCATTTCGAACCGTGTCCCACGTTGTTACTCTAAACGTCTGGTCGTGAAACACTGCGCGAGATTTCTCTTGATTCTGATCCGGTATCCATCTATTTGTCCTTCGTGGATTTCCATGGTTTCCATCCCATTGTCCGTCACATCATAGCATTTTTCGACCCTCCGACATTTGATCGTGCTTAACCTTGATCCGCCCTTAATTTTCGTAACTTCATTTATCCCTCGGTGTCAAATTGACATAGTGGTAAAAAATTAATACGAAGAAGAGATAAATCGTTTTTGCCAGTTCTTTAAAAAAAAGTCACGAAGCTAAATTTATCTATTGTATATGATAGAATAATGTAATTTCTTAGAAGAAAAATTAAATTGATACAAGGGACGAATGTGGGTTAAAGTCACTGTTGTTTTACGATTTGTTACTGGGAAAAATAATTATTAAACACTTTCGTTTAAGTACTTAAAAGTTTGGATGGTCTTACAAGGCTCGTGTTAAAAAGCAATTTTTATACCGTTTCTTTTTCAATAATTTTAACCGTTGACCTAGCGATTTTTCGGTGGCAATAAAAAGTTGTCGCTTTTAAAAATATTCTATTCAATTTTCAACCTAATTTATAATTACTTAAAATTTCCGTGAGCCACCTTAACCAACCCAAGTTCACCGAGATCGCGCCTGATCTCACGTTGAAACTTTAATATCCACACGGTCTGGTGAATGTTTACAGGCATTCTAGTACGCGAGATCAGCTCGATATAACCCTTGTTTACCGACCCGTCCTAAGGTAATGTCATTAAGCGCGCGAGCTTCGACGTCGAGCGTGGCAACATCCCCTAAAAAGTCGACGAGGCTCACCATCCCCCTGCTGGTATTACCCTGTACACACACACACATCGTCTCCCCTCACGGGAACTCGATATTCGATCGTCATAATTTATCATTACAGGCGGGAAAGGACGCGCTCGATAAATTCACGCGGTATTCGACGAAGTTAGGCGGTGATTTATGCGCTCTGACGATTCGAGTTAATGGTGGGCGGCGTAAAGGGGAATCGACACGATGTGTCAGCCGAGCTGAGCCGATGTCACGAATCGTTTCGAGACACGGGGAAACACACGAGCCGACGAAACGCGATTACAAAGGGTGTGTTTCGTTTGGTTCGGACGACCAGAAACGACCGTACGGAGGGATATTGATGTTGACAATGGAACAACTAAGGCAGTCACAATATGCTGGGTCGTAAACTCTAAAAATTGTCATTGCAGTGAAATTTCTGTGGTGTACATACAGTAATGGATTAAAAAAGTTACCACTTTTCTAATTTTAATGTTCTAGGTTTTGTATAGCTTTTAATCTACAGTCAGAATATACAAGGTGGGTCGCGAAATATGATCAGAATATTTTGTTGACTAGTTAGTAGTGCTCGAGTTAAAACTAACATCCTGTATATAACGTTTTAATGAAAATCCGTAGCTTTTTACCGGAATAACTATCCATCTGTATACTCGAAGAAGTGTGCCTACCCTCAGACAATCGGGTGACATTCGACTCGATTGTAATGAGATCGATGAAACGCAATGTACAAGGAGGGAATATTGTCCCTTCACACTGAACAAACTTGTTCCTCGATCCTCTATGTACTTTTCTATTCGGATCATAATCTGTCGATAAAGTGTTCGAATTCAGTAAATTCACTTGCAGACACAGTTTACACATTCGAACGGTCCTGAACATATAAAACGAAAGTGTCACACAGTTTTTGATCCTCCGAAGGAGGGACCCTCCCTTTAAGTCAACAGAGGCGTGCGGTTAGGATCCCGTCGTACAGAATCGAATCGGCGAAGTGAGATATTCTCGTATTAAAGCGCAGGCTGGTTTGTTTTAAACGAAGATCTAGAGTGTAACACGTCAATTTCAGATGGTCCCTTTATCCGTCGTGGCAATAGAAGCTCTGTGAAGGACCACTCAGAGAAATGAGCGCAGCCGTCGAAAACGGCGTGGAGGCCGCGAAGCCGCGTGGCGTTTTCTCGAGGGCATTCGCTAAACGGGCGCAGCCCTTCGAGGAAGGTGAGTCTGGTGAGAAAATAAATGGTACAAGGGATTATTTCGGTGCACATGGGGCTTTTCTGGTGATTGGTGGTTTGTCCGTATTATAAGTACTTTTTCAGAGAGCACAGTTAATAACGTAGTGGTCGGTGATTGGAGAAATGGTAGGTGGTTATTATCTAACGGTCTGGATTGAATCGCTTTTATTGGTGACGGTGAATATGTTATACACCTGAAAAGAAATTTTTTAGTTATCTAGATATTAGGAGTTGAAAACTGTTATAACATCGACTTTGGTTCTTGGAACGGTTTTAAAGGACTGATATATTCCATAACAGTTATACAGAACTGAAATTTTCGTCTACAATAAATCCTTGACGAGTGTTCGACGGTTTCTCGGCACTAAAGATTAAATATTTCATAAATTAATGGCCATATGCGGCTGAAACAGATATCATTGGCTTTGGAATTTCAAGCTCTATCATTGTGATGAACCTCATTAAAATGTCAGCGTTACTTCTGAGGACTTGTCAATGCCGAGAAGTTTTCGAACACTGATCGATGATTTACTGTATATGTGTATAAACATGTTAAATGAAATTTCTGATTCGATTATCTGGAAAACGAAGCATCGATTTCATTTACATATAAGAATGAGCTTTCTGCCTCCTTGCACTACCTGTTCTACTCTATCCTTATAGTAAATATACAGGGTGTCCCATTTAAATCGACCCACTCGAATATCTTCGAGACTATTGACGATATTAAAAAATGTTTCAAACAAAAGTCAAATGGTATCAGGGGACACTGACGTAAGTAACTTTTAAGAGGTTACATCAGAAAGTGTGTCCCCTGATACCATTTAACTTTCATCTGAAACATATTCTGAGATATTCGAATGACTCGATATAAATGGGACACCCTTCATAAATCGTGTACATACATCAACGACGTAACAAAGATCATTATAATAACAGCTCTCCAATGAACAGTGTATCGGACCAATCATTCCTTATTTGCAATTTACGAATCTATTATCCTGTTCCTCGTACAACAGTAATATTTATTGGAAAGATTAAAACTGCAATGTAAAACACCGTAGAAAAAAATTGCGTACATGTTCGTCTATTTACAAGCCAATCGAAAGTAACTATCCCATTCGGCCGGATCTCGGTCTCGGTCGAAGTCATGCTAATTCAATAATGCGATAATTTATATGGACATTCAGGCCTCATATACGCCGCTCTATTATCCATTAATCATCCGGACGTCTGCGAAGAAAATTTTACGTTCGCACACTTTTCCGTATCGAGCGTCGTACGCGCCACAGGCCCCGGTTCGGTATTGAATAGGCTTTCAGTTTCCGCGAACGCTCGTAAAGAATACCTATATACCGACTGCATACACGCGCATAATACCGGGCCATCCCATATATCAGACTCTAACCCCTTCGCGGTTCCCTGCCCGGTATCATAGCGACCTCGTGCTGGAAGCGCACTTAACGTGCTCGCGTGTTTGCACGCAGACCTATATACCAGCTAGAAGGGTCGGTCCCATGGATACGACTGGGGCCTATGTGTGTTTTAATGCACATACCTGACCGTAACCCGATGCTTGCGATGCTAGCGATGGAGACTCGAAGACACGTTGTCTTGAAAATGCTTTGAGCAAAGTTCGAACATCGTTCGAAGGCATTGAATGACACTTTGTGATTTTTTTAAATTATCGGTTGTTCCTTGGAAGTCCTGAAAATCTTGAATCTTTGAAATATTTAGCTATGCCTTAGAGAACTTCAAGGTCATAAGCCTTTTTAAGCCTTTAATTTCGAGTTTTCCATGTTTTGACAATCTTGAAAGTCTTGAAAGTTTTGAAGATTTTGAAAGTCTTTAAGATCTTGAAGATTTGAGTCAGGTTTAGTCCTGCAGGTCTTGAAGTTTTTGTAAATCTTGATGGTTTCGAAAGTTTCGAAGGTTTTGCAAATCTTGAAGATCTTGTAAATCTTGAAGGTCTTGAAGATCCTGACAGTATTTCAGTTTATATAGAATGACTATCGAGACTTAAGCTTTCAAATAATTTCCAGCACTATGTAGACCTCGTAAAACGTTTTAGAGTCTCGTGAGCATCGAGCTTGTAATTAAAGGTGTTAATTGCACCCCGAGTGTCAGTTTGCAATGTTCGTTTTCATGTTACCAAATTTCTACGCGATCGATTCAATTACACGCGAACATTCAAAGCACACTTGTAAGTTTCTCAGCCTTGTCCAAATGCCCGTGCCCGAAACCCAAATATAATTATTACACCGCAGCTGCGCATTAATTACATTATTAGGTCCGTTTGCCCACGGCGATATGCTCGCCACGGTTACGAATAATATCGAGGAACTTCTAACACCGTTATACATTCCCTGGCGAACTTTCCTTAATTCTATTACTGGCCCGCTGGCGTACACAACATTACCCCGTGCGGGAGTCATTAATAACGCGGAAAAGTGAATTCTAATTCGGTGGAATGTGAGGAATGTATTCCTTTGTACAAGAGGCCCAACTTTAGGTCGTGTATCACGTAACAGCTATTTGATCTTAATCAGATATAAAGAATGTTATAGTTATATTGCAAATATTTAACTTAATTTTCAATTTTTTGGACAAATTCAGAAAACAGAAATTAACCGTTGTTAGCCTACACCGGGTCACTTTCAATCCGTCCTTACATTTTAACCCACTCATTATGATCGTATACAAGCTACGTACGTGGTTTAATATCGATAGTTTTGACTTTGTAAAAACAAGATTCGACACATATATCAGTCTCATTATTCTGAAATAACGACTTAGAGGTCTGGGCGTTAAAGGGTTAAAGGAACGTATACGCTGTATCGGTGTTCGAAGATTAAATCGAAGTTTCCTTCCATCGTCGACGGTTTAATTAGATATTAAGCAACTTTGTTAAACTCGAGTCAAGTTCTTATTTCAGAATATCGTTTTAATACTCGAGTACCTTGCGGATAAGAAAGTATTTAAAACTGCATCTCGCTCGGAGAAATTGCACGCCGCCGCGGTGTATCACGGTGAATTTTTCAGGGACAATTTACCACGCTCGCGAGTCGCAGCCTCGCCTCGCCTCGCATTCCCGGTAAATTCATTTTGTTCGTACGGCCGGGAAACAAATAATTCACGGACGTAATTACGTTTAAGCTTATCCCCGAGTTTGCACTTGAAGCGAGCGTTCCGCGTCCTTTCATCAGTAACTTCGCTGCTGCTCCACAGTAATTAAGCAACGAGATAAGAAATTCGTCGTCGGCGACGTAACGAGCCCTTAAGATTCTCGGTTAATTAATTATCGTATCGGAGCAATTATGGCACAGTAGGGAACGGATACTAATAGCCGCGTAAATAACGAAACTCGCCACTCGAAACCGGTTTATTTATTCACGATCCGTTTAAAGACGCCGCGCGGAAACGGAAGTACAAGCTCGATTTCGTTAAATTTCACGGTCTGCAGAACCATTCGGACTATAAATTTTCAATGAAAACTTTCAGCGAACACGAATCAGTTCCTATTGTACTCGTCGACGTGGATCCTGTCGTTCCGTTCGAGCTTTCGTAAATGACAGTTCGAAGCGCTCTCGAAAGTCCTTTCGAACGTTCCACTCGATACCAGTTTCATCACATTCTCATTTATTGCTGTAGCATTACTGGAACGAAATTTATAGTTCAACGTAGTTGAACTCGTGGAAATAGGATTACATGTACTGTCCCACCGTAGAAATTGATTTCACGATGTTCATTAGTGCTTGATTCCCTGGTTGTGTACTCGTGTCGTTTTTATTAAATTCATTCGTTGGATTCATTAATCCTGCTTTCCTCCTCGCTTATTCTTCATGTTTGTATCTTCACAGATAAAATTATATCAAATTTTCAAATAATCTGTTCTAAAAAAATGGAAAATACACAGAAAGTAGACGTGAAATTTAACTATGTTGAATACTGAAAAGAAATATTTAAAATCGTGATACTATCTATCGAAATATAATCTTCAGCTCAGATCATATAGAAACCTAGAACAGCAGGATTAACTGTTTTTAGTATGAGTTTTAACAAATTCAAGAAAGAAAGGAGAAAATTTTACGTACACTATTGTAAATAACAAAAGAATTTATGCTTCAAAAATGTTAATAGTAGGTCATGTGATAGCTGATACAATTACAAGAATAATGCCACAAGAATTTTTAAAATCTTATATTTTAAATCCAATACCTGTCGCAAAGTTATGGCTACAAGTTTGATACAACATTTGCTATAAACAACATGCGCGCACATTGGCAGCAAGATAGGCAGCAAATCTCATATGTTCAGGTATCTCATGAGATACCTGGCTAATTTTCGTTTACTCGGTTATCTCACGAGTACCCGGATATCTCAGATACCCGGTTGAAATCAATAGCCCTGATACACAACTGATTACCAAGGTATCACCTTCCATTAAAGAAGAAAGGGGCCTGAATTAAGTTTAGCTGGATTGATAAAATATCAAACTGTGCGCAGTAGTCACCGTAAGGACGTATAAAAATTCTGCCCAGATCGAGTCAATCGAGTCAATCAATTCCTTCGCGAGAGAAGTTTCTCGCGCGATCTACATCAAACCTCGCTCGATTATAGTCCAACGTGATATATCACACTGGTGTCTGGCGGAGGAACACGGTTAGGGGATACTGGGGCGGGTGTCTATGGTCCCTCTCCGTCCTCGAAACGAGCTTCTCTCACGAACTTGTCGATAACAGTTTGGCAGCCCCCGGGCTTTTCCACGTTCGCCGGCGACGAGCACCGTGGCCCCGTGGAATTCAATTATCCCCCATTCGCTGAGACGACGACTCGGCGAAGGTGATGCCGAGATGAACGAGTCGACGGCCATCTTGTCGACTTCGTCAGCCAGCTCTGGGAATCCCCGTGGTTTCCGTGCACGGTCCCTAACGTCTGACATAGGTCCCTATGTATCCCTACGACTATGTGCTCGATGCATCTAGACATCCCCTTGATATTTCCCGGATACCGATTCCGCCAGATGTACCCGGTTAATTAGAGGATATGCAGGTACCCAGCCGAATGACGTATTAGTCCCGCGTGCCGCTGAGGTCTGACGAGATTAGCATAATTAATAGGTCGGTTGCGCACGAAATATCCATCTGTTTATAGGCTGAGATCTACAGTTCGATCACAGGTGCTTAGGACTAACAAGGGGAGGGCCTTAGATGTAACGGTCAGTTTTTAATGGGGTTTAGCAGAATTAATAGAGCTTGGAATTCTGAAGACAATAGCACTTGTTTCAACCGCAAATGGTCATTAGGTAATGAGGTATTTGATGCTATATTGTGTCATATTCGGGGCAATGCCACTATCCAGGGTGCAGGGATGCGATAATTAAATTTCTATCCCATTTCTAAAACGCACACTACAGAACTTCCCGAATTCCTAGCTTGCTTCAATCTTACTGCTTTCCTTTCTTTCGAAGCAATAATCGTGAATAATTGTATTTAACGAACAGCACAACTGATTACGCAGTGGTTATTCAGGTTTCCGTGTTTCGTTGGTTTGTTTCAGCTCTCAACACATTAAACCGCTTGAACAAAGAAGGCGAAGCACTTGCCCTTCAGGATGACCTTACAACGCACCCCACCTTGGCCTTGATGCGACGCATCCTCGCAGATGCACAGGTGAGTCCCACTGACGTGCCACAAGTCATTACACGCTTGTAACACGTTTCAACATTCATAGCTGGGCGCGTGATTGACTTGGTACAATATTCAAGATGTTCATCGCGCGTTCACTTACTATATTCAGCGTGAAAATACTCGTTTACTGGTCACGTAAATGTACGTCTGAGAGACAGACCTTAAATTTCAGTCATATTTTTCATTATAGATGGCGTGCATAACAGTTCAATTAACCTCTTGTCACGAATTCTTTTATGACAATAGTCCCTCTGTCTTTTACCAAATTCTTTGAACATAGACGTATGAACACCTTGAATAACACACTTCTATTTTTAGCGAAGCAAACTGTGGGCAGACAGATGAATTTAAATTGTAGTTCCATATTATCAGGAAAGTGATTAGTGATGTGTCATCAAACAGTTCAAACATGCTTGGACTCCTGATAATATGTTTGGACTGTTCAAACGCGTTTGAATTCCTGATGATATGTTTGAACAGTTCGAACATGCTTGGATTCCTGTTGATATGTTTGGACAGTCCAAACAGAGTTTTCCCGTGGCGTGGCAACCAAACACTGTTCAAATGTTTAAAACGTTTGACTGACTCGAGCATTTAGGTTAATTCGACCCAAGGATAGACCTTCGACTCCAGTCATATTTTTTTCATTATCAAAATTTTCAAATCGATTCAATACCAACAGTTCAAATACAGTAGGGTCTCGATGCCATGTATCATGGTAGGAATTACCAGAGCAGTACAGTGGATTAAAGCAAGACCATATAGATAGGTCTGAAACAGACTTTATCCTACTATACATTTAATCGGTTACTGAACGGTTCAATGTGGAGTAACGCGTAGGTAATTGTGTGCAATAAACTCACACGGCTTGCCATCAGGCTAAATAAATTTATCGTAATCAATTTCCATTGGGTTCTCCACCATCGTGAGACATTAAATATTCCAAAATTAAAGAGCCCTTTCACAGAAGCTCGCTGGAATTACCGCTGAATCGTAACGGGGCTCGAGCACACAGATGAAAACATACGGTTGATCCGCTCGTAATCGCGGAATTCATTTATTCTGTATCATTCGTGTGACGAATCGTTTTCCTCGGTGGTTTGTTCAACCCACTACGTCGAATAATTTTCCACGTGAAAATGGGATTAAGTGTGTGTCGCCGCCTGAATTTATATCGTTCCCTTTTACGCGTTCGTTCCTCCTGGACTGTCTGGCGTATTTTTCGACCAGACTGTCGATTGCTCACGAACTTCCAACCGGTGGATGGCGGACAATGATAAAAATTGAAGGAGAAACAGACTAACAAGGGTTAGCGGAGGGCTATAAACGAACCATGTAAACACATTTTCCGGTAAATCGCGTGTTGTCTGCGGTCTCGTTGCGGTGATTTCGAAATTAACGCGACTAAATAGATGGCCGGCAATTAGTCGCGGAATTACTAGTCATTTATCGTAGCTGGTAGAGTTTTCCATGACTAGTATTTTAGTATTTCCAGTACTCCGAATAATCCGAACAATTTGTATATTTCGAAATATTCAAATATCAAATTCGCATTCTACTGCTATTCGAATATTCAAGTATTCGAATATTCAAGTATTCGAATTATTCGAACATTCGAATACTCGTAACAACCTAATTTGTACAAGATACGTAGGTTTTTGTGGGTTAATTATTGAAACAGAATTTATCTACAAAGTTATCGTATCATGGAATGGTTATACTAGTAAGTAGTATCGTCCAGCAATTAGCCAGACACGAGGAGAATGGCCTCTGATATGTTTCTCGATTCCTCGCGAGTCTGTCGTTTTACCGTGTAATTTTTCTTGTCACATGGGAAACATCGAGGCTTCGCTTTCTTGTCACGTATCCGGTAAAATCGCACGACTGTGGAAATTAACAAAAAGATGTGTCCTCTCTCACTCGCAGCGGCTGAAACGCGCGGAGACGCGGAGCGGAAATTGCTCGGGAGCCACGAGCCGAGACACGTTTTCAATCTTACACCTTGTCGACGGGAATGATCAATAGCTCGTCGAGATATATCTAACGGAAAGAAGGTGAGGACGAACGGGGATTTCAGGTCCTGACATTTCGAAGTTGAAATTGTCCTCTTATGCGAGTCGCGTTCAATTCTATCCCCTTCCCTTTTTCTCGCCGTCTCGAATCGAGATTCAGGTAAAAATAACAGACTCTAAAATGGTAATGGAAATCGTGGATACGAATACATGATCGCGCGGTGTTCAAACACCGAGCACGATTGAAAATCCGCTCGGTTTGAATATATTGGTGTTGAAATGACGGAAAGATGGCGGATATCGAGGAGGTGCACTGAAACCTCAATATTCAGTGACTGACATATTTATTCATCTGATATTCGTGCGATTCTTTTTCATTTATCATTATTGTCTGAAATTTTAACATCCTTATGCGATGAATTCTGCTTTATATTTAAGACAACGAGTGGGATTTTATACGAAACTTGGATAAATAAATATGACAGCTTTCTGGGAACAGATATGTGAGTCATTATGGATATTCAGAGCATGATGGATATTTTGTAAGAATATACACTTCACCTAGAAATGTGTAGTAGATGTACATGCGATTTAGTAATTCCGAATTTTCTTAAAAGAATGGCAATACAGTTGAAATTTATCTATCTTTCCCACTTCTGTCTTAGTAAAAATATTATTTATACTTTTAAGTACCTAGACTTGGGTAGGAAATATTAGGATACTCGTCGAAGCAGCTAGTACAATGAAATGTGTAAAAGTTGAAAATCTCTAAAATCGTAAACTCGTCAATGGTCGTGACAAGGCGACATAAATAATATTGGAAATATTATTATTTCGTCACTTTCTGAATCAGAATTTCTAATTTGTTTTACCTATCAGAAGCCAAAAGGGTTTTGAAATACTAAAAAAATTAAAACCCATCTCACCATTCCAGGGTTTAAGAAAACGTTATCAGAATTGTCTCCAGAGTCTGTAAAATTCCTCGTGCGCAGAAAATTCAGTTAAACTCGCCGTTTCTGGAATCACGCGGTATCTCCACTCGCCCCGTTGCGAAATATAAACAAAAAATTCCAAATGCACGACGGGCATCGTCGAACAAAAGGGGCTCCCGGGGTTGTTCAGCGGTGCGCGGTACATGCAGCAAAACTCTGTTTGCATTGTTGTCCTGAATTACTGGTTTCTATGCTAACCAGCGATCCGCGGGCGAGACGAGCGCATCGTGAATCACGCACACTTACCAATGCGTTCGAGCGAAAGGGGGACACACGGGGACTAAATGAAAAATGCAAAATCAGGAGACGCGCGCCCGCGGAGGCCCTCACTGCCCCCCTCCCCGTTTCCACCCTCTTTTCCAGCCCTTTTTTTTCCCCCCACGCGTACGCGGCGTGTTTGTCGAGCTGCTAAGTGGTACGTCCCGCTATGCCGCCGGTGGATCCTCTCTTCTCCTTGGTCTCATCCCAGCCTCCCTTTTGCACGCTCGCCGCAGCCCGCCACGCATCCGCAGTCACGAGCCCGTCCAATATAACCGCCGTTTTTTTCCAGTTCCGAGAGAGGAACCCCCTCGGAAAACCGGAAGAATTCTGACCAAGAATTATGAGCACGATGACGATAAGATTTTTCATGGTGTGGGTGGTTTTTTTTGTTAAGTTTGTAGAAACTTTGAAGGGGATGACTGAACGGAGACTCAAATGAATTAACAGTAAAGTGCATACATTTTCCTCACACATAAAAGTTGAATATTAAAACCAGCAACGTGCTACTTCACTTCGATTCAAACAAAAACCGAATAATATTCATCTTTGTTGAATCGATTTTTAAATTGTCAACACGAGTCTGGCTCGATGGTATAGGGCAAGGGGTGAACACCCTCTGTATTCCACCGGTCTGTCCAGTTACCGTCCAATACTACTTATATACGTGTATTCGTCTTGACCCGTGGAATAAGCGCGCGAAGGGACCGGATACGAGTATAACACTTTTTTTATGCCACCCCCCCCCCCTCCTTCCCGCCGGTCAAATCGGATTACGCCGAACAGAGATCCGTCTGTTCGTCTGTCAGCTTCTTTTTTCACGTACGCAGAACGGATGGTCCCCGGGATAATAGGTGATGGATGACATTTCCTTCCATGGCGGTGAGGGAAATCGCGTTCGAGTTCTATGGGCTGGGTCAAAAGGGGGTTAATCCGTTGGCGACGGTGTTAAGGCACGTATAATACTCGCGCACCGCTGGAATACACGCGCGCGAACCGACGCAGCAACGAATTTTACGAGCCCGGGGCTTGTTAGTCGCCGTTACAGTTCTGCTCGCACGGCTATTGAATTAATCGTTGTGTAATACATTGCGTCGCTGCGAAAGTGGTGACCCCCGTCGTAAATGTACACCGTTGCGCACGGAACGTGAAAAAAAAAACCTGACAGAATTGAATAATTTCTCGTCGTTATGGATACGCCGTGGATGAAAAATTGCGACAGTGATTGCCACGGATGTATATGCAGATTTTGGGTTTTTTTTTTTGTGTGTGTGTTTGGTGATTTATAAAAACGGGAAAATAATGGAACTGTGTTTTCTGTTATTATGGGGATTCGTTAGGTTGAAATTTAAGTGGATTTCATTAGGTTTGAATTTTAGTTTCGTCAGTTTTGATTAAAAGTTATTTCATTGTTAGGCACAGTCGAAGGTGGTGTAACCCGTGGATACATAAAATCTGAATTTCGGTGCGGCTGTACTTCATGGAAATTCAGAAATTCAGTTATCTTGAAAACGAAACATGTTACAACAAATTGTGTGCACAGTGTCCCATTTAAATCGACCCACTCAAATACTTTCGAAATTACTGACGATATTAAAAATGTTTCAGACAAAAATTAATGGTATGAACGGAAATACAAAAACATGAGCAACCTTATTAAATTTAAGATAAATTGTTACACTGCTTTCCCATGGCAAAACAAACCTCTGTTCAGTACCCTATCTGTGTAAACTGATCAATCAGTGTATGAACAAACAATAAGATAATCCGTGACACAACGCAGCTTGAATACAATACACGCTATCGCAAGAATTAACCATTAAAATCGTATCAGACCGCGTATCGTTATATTTCCCATGAACAAAGCCTTCACGCTCCTGGGATTCTTCCCCTCGATCAAAGTAACGTCGCAACGCGGACGTGTTACCTCACCTGCAACTAGTGATGGGTCTGTGAACAGATAAGTCTGAACACGTTTCGATTTCTTCGATCCAGAGATGTTCGAACAGTCCGAACAGAGTTCGGTCGATTCAAGACAGCCAAACTCTTCAGACATTTCAAACAGTTCGAACTGATTCAAGCTTCTTGAGTCAGCCAAACGTTCGAAACGTTTGAACTGTTTGAAGTGTTTGTACTGCTTGATTCGTTTGAACTGTTTGAATCGTTCGAATCATTTGAATCGTTTGAACAGTTTGAATCGTATGATTCGTTTCAATCATTTGAACCGTCCGATTCTTCTAAATCGTCTGAATCTTCTGAATCGTTTGAATCGTCCAAACAATTTGAATCATTTAAACTGTTTTAAACGGTCGATGTTTTCGAAAAGTGTTTCGTTGCCTCACGACCAAACTCTTATTTGGACTGTCCCAAAATCTCGTCAGAAATCCAAGCATGTTTGAACAGTTTGTTTATCCATCACGTATACTACAAAATCCTAACAATCGGCTCGCGTATCTCCTTCCAGCGTTCACATAACGCGTGCGTAGCGCAAAAGCACATTCGTTTCTCGAGTGCGCATTCGGCCTCGATGAGAAAAAGGAAGTTTCTGAGCAGGCCTGAAGACGCGAAGCGCGTTATGCCGGCAATCGATCCCGATGTACGCGCACCCCCACCCCCACCCCCTGCCAGAGAGGGAAATGGAGAAAGCCGAAGGCGGCATTGTTAGCGGGCGCACAAAGTGCCCTGCCCGGTAAACATATCGGGAAGAGAGAAAGAGAGAGAGTAGTGGGTCACGATGTCTGGTACTTTTAATCAGGCTACCAGTGTATTCCCGTCGTAATTCTGAACGTGACGTTAATACGTTCCCCGTGCATTAGCGGCAACGACTTTCCTCGAGGCCGCTATCAGGGAAAACCTTCCCTCCCCCCGGGGGAAATAGCCTGCCACGAACACTTCCGGCTGGAATATATGTATATGCCGCGGGAAATTTCTGTTGACGTACGGTGTCTTTTTTACGCGACCACTTATGTATATTGGAGATTTGAAAATTATAACGGCGGGTCTGACCTGAATCTCTTGCAGTTAAATGAGGATTCTGAATAGGGTAGATTCAGGAGAGACGCCACCCTTTTTGGTTGAGGGCCAGTAACTTTTTTAACTTTGTACTAATTAATACGATCTTTTTTTTGTTACAATTGCACACTCATACTATAAAATGAACAATCGTAACCTGGAAATGCATAGCTGTTGCATATACGTAATAAATGTTGGCTAATTGGATTCGCAAATCCACCCTTGAAGATTATTGAATATTCAAGTCGCTGTGCTAAACCTCATTAAAAAAGTCTGTGTTACACCTAGTGACTTCTTGTCAGTGTCAAGGAGCCTTCGAGCACTCATCGAAGATTTACTGTATTACAAGAATCAATTTTATAAATACTCTTTAAAATTAATAACATCGAAACACAGACTAGCCACACTATAAAAAATGTCTCAGAAAAAACATGGTACCCTTAAGGGAGGAAAAAGGGAAGAAAAGGTCCTATTAACGCCACGTCAAAAACATCTGTCTGACGAGATTAATGTTGCTAACAAAAAAAAAACCACCCTGGATGAACGTTCTTGTTTTGCGGGCAGATCCCACAGTTGGAACCGGAAGGCTGCGGTTTTTCGTGGATCATGCCACCCGTTAAACGGACAATTCGCTCTCTCGTTGCAGCCAGGCCGGAAAGGGTCCGCGTTTCAAATGCAAATAGGAACACGCGACGCGCGTAAGGGGGGTGGTGGTTAGCTGTTTTCAGACGGTGGTCGCGAAGTTTCGAGTTCGATAAAGAGCAGAGAAGCAATTTGGTGCCGTGGCTCGGCTTACACTGGTATTTCGCGAGCAAACTGGAGAGGAATGGGCGCGAAGGAAGAGACAGAAAGGGGACGAGAAATTGCACGCGAGAAACGAATCTCTCCTACGTTCCGCCGTTTCGTGTTCACCGTTGATTCTCGAGCGATTTTATTGTTACGTTCTCGGAACGAGAATACAGAATCCTGATACGGAAAAGCTTCGATTAATTAACAATAGAACTACCGACGATAATTGTGTACATGTACAGTAACTTAAATTTACTTCTAATGAAACATCAAGCACAACAAATTTTCAAGTTGAGACAACAATTACTTTCTGAGACATGAGGGGTTAAAGACGTAAAAATTCATGATCATCGAACTGACATAATTTTTACTTCTTTGATCTCCCATATCTCAAAATCTAATTGTCAGCTGAACTTGAAAACTTGTGATTGATGGCACAAAATTCAGTTAAAAAATAGTGGAACCAAAAACGGACGAAAATCCTCTCTCAATTTTAGGTCACTTTTACAGTTCGATACCAGCTTCCATAAATCACCCCAAAAAAATCTATATTATCCCTAAATATGCGCTGTCTAGTTGCAAGATCATCGTGTTATCGATTTGGTAGAGAGCACAGTTACGAGTGAACGAAATGCACGCAGCCTCGGATGTTCCCGTAGCCATCCACTGGGGAGGATCAGAGTTTCGAGTGGCTCGTTCTATTTTTTTTTCACCTCGTGGCCTGATTCAGCTCGGTTCTCCTGTTGGGGGAAAAAAAATAAAGGAATGGAAATTTAATTACCGGAGTACTCGGCGCGTCGACGAGCGACAAGAGTATGTACACGTTTCGCGAATTTTAGTTTAAATTAATCTTGTCGCCGTATTTTGCTCGTGTCCCCGTGTCCCAGGTCTGCCTTTTTTTCTGCAAGATCCACGGGGATGCGTAACGTTGTTACACCCCCTCCCCCTCACATTATGCGAACAAAACGGTTCGACTAACTCGACGGTAATTGAACGCGACAGCGTTAATGGAACGAATTACCGCCTTTTAACGCGTTTTAATTTTTTTTGTGTCAGCCCTATAACGCCAGGTCGAGGCATGAACCTTTAATTCGCGTTCGATCCCTCTGGGTAGAGGATATGGTACGAGGGCCACGGGGGAAATACATGGATGAGTCGATTTTTGCTGATTTTCTGGTTTTCGTCATCTGGTAGCTAAAAAATAGTATGAAAGTAGTACTTGCAAGGGCTGCTTCACTAGTGGCCACGCCGATTTGAATGAAACTGCGCAGGATCGTTAGGTATACATGTATGAAAGAGATTTGTAAAATATTAGCCGCCAACGGCCATAAATTTTTGAGAAATTCGAAATTAAAGTTTAGAAAAACCGCTTAGTCCGTTAAGTACCAGTCAGCGCTACTCTTTGTCAATTGCATTGGTGGCTGAACTCGCCGCACCTATTATTTTTTTTTTCGCATATTTATTAATAAACTGCGGATTTTATTCTTAACTCAATAACATACTTCAGCGGAGATAGAAATTCCTACTTTTGTTCTTGTCTTCAAGAATTACTTCATAAAATATTATTTTGCATAAAAATCCGCAGTCTACTTATTAATAAAACGATTTCATATAAAAATAAAAATATTGTATACATACAACTTTGAAGTAAGCAAAACAATTATATTCTGTATCTGTACATACATTTCGGTTCGGAGAGACCTCTCCCGCGACTATACAGTACTTCCACTGTCACGTAGAATATTTCCTCCTCTAATAATAAAAAAAAAAACATTTTTTCAATTTTGACACTCACAGTGTTTTCCGCAAGAGCTTTTCAATTACACTCCGAAGCCTCTCTTCAAACAGTCTGATGCGCGAAACATGTTCGTGTTACACTTTGTAATTAATCGCCAAGTAAGGCCGGGACGAACTCGCTAGGCGCCGGTAGGTAGGTACCGATGACGCGTTATTGCCGCCATAACTTCCTAGTCAAAGGGTTAACCGGGTAGGAGAAGATCAAAGGAGCCCGCCCCGTCTCGGCACAGTTTCGGGCAAAGGCGTAGCTAGAATTCCATTGCGCTCGCGCCCAGCGTAACATTTAATTGCGAATCCGCGGAGCGTGCCGTGTCAGTCGGTGTCACGAAGCGGTTGCTCGTCTCGCCCTCGGGTGCAGTGAACCTTTTCGCCGCGTGACAGATGAATACAAACTCAACGCGGCACGGAATTATGCGTTCGCGTCTATAATTAACCGGACTCGACACACGAGCGACGCGGCCGTTTTCCCCGCGAACACCCGATTCGGACACACGGTAGATTCCTCTGAAACTGGTACGATCCTATTCGGGGTCTTCATGGAATCGTACCAGGGTCTCCCGGACCGGGAACAATCGAAATTCATTGGTTATCTTGCAACGATTCACGAAATTTTATTCCTTTAGACAGAGGCCCCTAGGTGGGAGGGTTTTTTATTCCCGTTTGGGTAGTTTCTTATTGGTGATTGTGTTTTTCTGAGACACCCGGTAGGTGATCGACAGGCATGGCTATTTGTTCCGGAAGGTCGGTTTCTTCTGATTAAAGTGAAAAAAGAATGAACAACCTGTCACTGATAGTTACAGGGTCTTCCAAACCAGGAGCAATCGAAGTTCACTGTTTCAGACACTGCAGTCAGACCCAAAGTTCATTGTTTTAGGCAGAGGCCCTAGGTGGGAGGCTTTCTTATTCCCGTTTTGGCTACTGCCTTATTGATGACTATGTTTCAAAGGCAGCTGGTAGGCGAGGATGACAATCTTAGATATTTGCTGACTTTCAGTGTGCAACAAAATTGTGCCCATCTCTGGCTCAGGGAACAAACCAGATCATTTCTCAATTGTAAGTCCTAACACGCGAGTAATTGCCTTTCATTATCTGCAACATGATAAACGAGACGTCGATATGGTTTACATTGATCTGATGTTATTGTTCGACTGCAGATATTTTCGTTCTAGGTCCAGTTAAACCCCTACACTCTTCAGATCTGTTTCGAATTTTATTACAAACAATTGTACATCTTAGTTTCTGTAAGCCTCTCCCTGTACATCCAAAGCTAACTTCGCCCCGTTCCGTATAATCCCAAGAAACCCGACGAACGACAAACCACCAACGGGCACAACTATTCACCTCGTCTCCGTAATCTACAGCAAATCAAAATACAACAGAAGAAAAAACAAGTATCCTCCCCTTGATTAACATCGCTTTTACGTAATTCCGTTCTTTCCGCGCCGATGGGGGGCAGCCTTGAAGGGGTCAGGAAGGAGGTCCCATCCTCTATATTTCTTCCGTAGAAACATCAAAGCGGCACTGAGCGAAGTAACAGAAAGTATCTGTAGCACAGCCTCGGGATTACGAGTAACTAGGAAGGAGGTCCCATCCTCTATATTTCTTCCGTAGAAACATCAAAGCGGCACTGAGCGAAGTACAGAAAGTATCTGTAGCACAGCCTCGGGATTACGAGTAACTGTCGCAATCAATCCAATTAATTCGTCCCGACTTAATCTTTGACGTAGGATCAAGTCAAAGGATGTTTTGATGCCCGTTGCGTTTCTTGTAATTCCGGAAATTGCTTCCCCACACCCCCCATCTCTCCAATTAATTCGTCCCGACTTAATCTTTGACGTAGGATCAAGTCAAAGGACGTTTTGATGCCCGTTGCGTTTCTTGTAATTCCGGAAATTGCTTCCCCACACCCCCCATCTGAGCGTACGGATCTAGCAGTCTCGACGCTGGTATACGCCACAATTTCGCCGTTGGCGCAATTAAGGCGGATCCGAATTAACGCGTGACTCTGGCATCGCGAAAGCGGCGGTTGTATTCTGAATCGGGAGAAGTTGTGGCGCGGATAACTCTTTCGGAACAATTAAATCAGTGGCTCTCGTTAACCCTCGTCCTCGCGAGGCCGTCAGCTCTCTCTCTTTTATTAAAACAGTCCCAGTTGGTCGCCCTTTTCCACCCCCATCCAGTGATCATTACGAAACGCGTCTTCTGCTTTCGTTCTTGCCACTGCTCGACTTCTTCGTCGACTTCCTCGCTTCTTACTTCCCCCCATTCACGCGTGTTCCTTTCGTGTCGCCTTTCATGCTGTTTAAAGAACCACGACGATGCTTTTCCTTCGCCACCACCGTGTAACATGGTATTGAAAGCGATACCTAACGGCGTCTTTGGAGGTTTCATTGAAGAAATGAACATGTACTTGTACGAAGTATGAAGAATAGTGGGGTGGGTGAGGCTGTGTTGATTTAGATGCTGATCGTTTGTGTGAAAATCCTTTGGCTTTAGTCCCGAGGTGTGCAACTCTTTGACGTTGCTGGAGCGTTGGGTGTATGATCAGTTGAGAAACTGTACGTACTGGTATGCTTACGGTCGTCAAACGGGTTAAGAAAATAGGTAATATTTATTTACAATTGCGCATGGAAAAATACCTGTATGCCACGGAACTCTCATGGAGCCTTTACTGTATTTAAAAAATAATCGTTAAGATTATTGGTCGGGGTTTTTCATTAATATCTCGTTAACAAAGCCTCGGATGACATTTTTTATAACGAAACACCTGCTCCAAATCATCTCACGAGTCGTTTACATACGAAGAGCCCCGGTAACAGAAATCAGCTTCGAATAGAGTTACAGAGAAATATAATTTACAAGTTTGCGTGTTTCATTTAGAAGTCAATAGTTGCTAACGCGAAGACCTCGATAGTTGTTCTCGCGTGGAGACGTAGCTTAAGGTTTCCTACTGCAATTGGCTGAAATTTGCCTACTGCAAGTGACCTGCAACATTTTTGTTGCACCCTGTATATTACTGATTTATTGTAGTACTTAGTTACTCTATTTATAACAAACTGTTCTCGGTCCAAGCTCGCAAACTTATCCACGAGAAAAACAGTAACAGAGGTTCGAAGGTGTGTACGCACGGAAAATCCCTGAATACCGTGATCATAGAAATTACACACCCTAAAATTACATTGTCGAGTATAAATCGAGTGGTGACCTACATTAAGAGCCTCGACAAGGGACGGGTGCGATTTAAATAGCGCCATGGCGGTCCACGTTTCCTGTTCTCCCGTGTCACGGCAGCCGCTTCGTCCGTCCCGCTAATTCCGTAAGCTCCCTGCGCGCCGGTTATGAATGGCCGTAATTCTTTTTCTACGCTATACGCGTGAAACATCTATTCATCTCTTGCTTCTTCATTTTTTTTTGGTTCTCTTCGAATCAAACATCTCCACAAACCATTCTTACCCGAAGACGAATCCTTCGAATTTGCTCATTTTAAAAAGGCAATTCGCGTTTTGTTCAGATCTCATTGTAGTATGACCAAATGGACTAAGAAAAAACAAAAAAACTATATTTTCTCAAATCATATTCTTAAAAAATACAATATAGTATATTGCAATGTCCAAATGGACTAAAAAAAAACTTAAAATAACTATATTTTTAAAATCTTATTCTTTGAAAAATACAGCATGTATATTGCACTGTCCAAATGGCTGAAACAAACGAAATAGTAAAATAGAGGTATTTTGGGACGTTGTAATATACCTACAGGGTGGACCATAAAATGTGATCAGCTTAAATTATTCTGCTAGCTAGTCAATGGAAAATTTGTTTGACTACTATAATATGATTCAAGGGGAGCTTTTGTTTCTTCACTTTGTTCTGTTTCGTCGAATCAAAGGTGTCCACGAACCATTATTATACAAGGACGAAAAGGAGTGAAACGGTGGCCGCGGAATCCTTCGAATTTGCTCATTTTAAAAAGGCAATTCGTGAATGAAATTCATGGACGAGAACGGTTAGGATCGCCCCCTCCCCATGGCACGAGAGAGAGAAATGGCGGCAGAAAGGAACACAAGCCCGAGGATTATTTTCCTTCCTTGCAGTCGAGAGAGAGATAAATTGCACTGGCGCGGTGGTGGAACCCCCGGTGCTGAAATTGCAATTTCATAAATTCGAGTGGCTCCCGTAATGCTCATTCTCTGTCTCATTCCTATCTCTCTCTCTCTCGCACGCTCGCTATTCCTCGCCTCATTTTTTTTTCTTTTCGCCTCGACTCTTATTTTCTGCAGCGTTAATGCAGCGGCGAGCTTAATGATCGCAACATCGTCTTTGACGAGCGAGCAACTCGTGAAAACATTTTTCAGGATTTTCACGCGAGGGAATGCTCCTCCCGCTGTGCAGTAAATCTTCGATGAGTGTTCGAAGGCTTCTCGGCACTGAACATTAAATATTTTATGACCTAATGGCCACATACGATTGAAACAAATATCATTGGCTTCAGATTTTCAAGCTCTGTCACGGGCTAAACTTTATTAAAAAATCTGTGTTACACCTGGAGACCTGTTTGTCAGTGCCGAGGAGCCTTCGAACATTCATCGAGGATTTACTGTAGTTATATATTTGGAGGTTGGCGGTGTGATTATAGAGAGAGTATGGCGAAATTATAGGAAGAGGCTGACGCGTTTATAGAGAGAGGCTGATACGATTCTGGAATTTTTTACTGATATCGTGTCTGTATCTTTCTTTTTCACTGATCAGTCTTCGTCTCAATTTCACAACATGACGTATTGGGGTTCAAATAGACCCAGGCACCGTCGCCAGTACATGTTTACAGTGAAGTGAAAACCGACATAGTCTCGTTACACGGTCAATTGCGTCCGAACTTTGATCGTGCATCCCATCAAAGACTGATCGACCCGCCGGAATGATTGATTGCACTTCCGGTTAGATAAGACCCGACGAGATGGTGGAGGATAAACTAAGGGAGAGGGGTGGGTGAGAGAGTGGAGGGGCAGCGGTGAGCCACCGTTGGCCAAGATCCAGAGACACAAAAGGTTAGCCTGCAAGGATAAAGGCACCAGTGAACTTGTTGCGTTCCCAGAGGCGCCTTCCGTTTTCCCTTCCTCGCAACAACGACCGTATTCACGCCTTCTTCTTCGCACCCACGAATCCTGGGGTCGTCGATCAATTACTCTTCGACGTGGTAGCCAAAATGCTTGCTCAGATTCGACACGACATCTGGAAACATAGTGTCCATTCGAAGAGAGGATTTTCGGGCCATGTTTATCAATTTGTATCCTACTACACTAGGACGAGCATTGTTTCATGCTGGACATAAAGCTACGTATCCACTAGGGACCAAACTTCTATGAACTTCACTTCCAAACGTAGAACCGCCAGCTGTTAGCGAATATATCATCTAAAAGTTGTTCTGTGTCTGAATAGTAGTTTTACAGTCGAGAAAAGCACCGAAGATAGATAAGCAGCGTTACAGCATGTCCAACTCGACCATTCCGCAAACTTTCGTTTCATGTTTGCCTCGATTCCTAGCGTAGAACCGCGCGTGCGCTAGCTGGCAACAATCGGGGAAGTTAATAACATTAACCAAGCAAACGATGGCGAACAATGTTCCGTAGTGTTACGCCAAGAATAGCAAATACGAAACACACGCACGGCTTCGTTTACCGGAACTTCCATCACAATGACTCTCGAACAGCTTTGTGTGTTTAAGGGGTTGTATACGTTTCTCGGAGCTAAAAAGAGGTTAATGTTTTGCAAGTGATTGAGGAAAAAATGTTGTGGCTGATTGGATTAACCCTTCTTGCATTATAAAACTACATGTTTATACAGTAGAAAAATCTTAGAAAAAAATAAAAAAATTTTACAAATATGGCGTGTACGTGCAGTTGTGTAGAACAGTTTTTTGAACCGCCTCAAACGGTGGGCATGATTTTTTTCGATTTTTTTTTACACTTTTTGAGATCTACCAGTGTGCAAAACCCCATTAAAAAGTCAGCGTTATATCTGGGCACCTTTCGTTCTTAGTGCCGAGGAGCCTGAAACACTCATCGAGGATTTACTGTATTTCTTTTCTTTCAAGTGATTTTTCTCTGTATGGTACACATAATGCCAGGTCAGTTGGTTGAATATTCTTTCACTTACATACCCCGTGGACCACTTTTTGATTCAGTTTAATTGTACAATAAACTATTTCCAAAGTTTCAAAGAGATTGCTTTAATAATTTCTTCACAAGAAATTCCCAAAAATTCATTCATGTTTAGCCCGTTTATACCAGGCTCCTCCCTTAAGGGCCAGTGTTGCGCACGCGAACACCATGTATGTGTGTGTGTGCATAGACGAGGCCAAGTCAACAGCGTATCGCGGTGGTGGTTGAAGTTCGGGCATGTATGTCAACGGTTCCCGAGATTACATCGTCGTACGGCGAATAAAAGCAGCGGGGAACACTTCGTCGTCGTCGATGGTATCGACGTTATCGAGACGCTGGAACAGATTCCGCTGTTCCTTTATTTTTCTCGCATCTCTCTGATCCGCGATAAGGCTCGCCGACGAGATTCGACGATGCAATTAACGTTCCAGCGAATACCACTGGGGTGGTGAGTTGTCGAGCGTGGGAAGCAAAGAGAATCCGTAGTTTTCGTCGGATAAATAAATCATTCGGCACGGAGAGTCGTTAATGAACGCTGGTTCTGGAAGTGTCCAAGAATAGCGTTTGCAGCTGCGATGGGGAAATTGATTACTTTGGACGGAAAGCTTCGATTAACGACCGGGAAATTAATTCATTTGTACTCGTATATACTTGTATTTGTCTCTAGCTTGGACGTTATTTGGTTAGAATATTCCAAGGAGAAATTTTCACCTTTTTAGCGTTAAACACCTCTAATACACCCTAACACCTCTTTCACACTCCTCTTCAACTAAAGTGTTTGCCTGATCAGCAATTATTTACCAACCAGCCGTACGTGATTTTATTTGAACGAGCAAATGATGGTCGCACGAATTTTCTCGTTATCCGATTTAAACGGAAATAGGAAAAACTTAGTAAATGTTCAAGCTTAATGGGCAATTTCGCTGGGATAATCAGTTGCCAAAGGGTTCGCTAGACGATTATAAATCCAATTGTTAAGACCCAAGGTAGTTCGGTCCAGGCGTGTTTCAAGCCAGGAAACGCTTCCACGATCCCGTGTAATAATTTCGTATGCAGCACAAACGACAATTACGTGTAATCTCTTCGAAAATTATTTCGAGACACGAGAGATTACCATAAGGGAGACTAGCAGAGCGAGCAGCTGAACTACCAATACAGCTCGGTGTCTTAGCTGGCAACGGCTTAAAGACAGCCCCGTGTTAAATATCCAAATAATCCCTTTGTTCACGTGCTTCGAAGCCGTGACTCGGATTTCGTGTCGGGGAAAAGCAACCCTGGTGAACACCGTCGAACACACACACAATTGGTATCGTCATGCGAGGAGCTTTCGAAACGACCGTACACAATGGCGGGTTTACAATGGGATTCGTGTTGCGCCCCGCTAGGCTTATTAATATTGCACGCTTCAACGTCGAAGCAAACTTTTATCTACGATTCTCGTGTACATCATTCGTGTTCTCTGTCTGTATATTAAAATTTTTACACGTACTCTACGGACTTCTATTAACTCGCACCAGATAAATTCGTAAAAGGGAAGCTGTAGTTCCATTTAGAGAGTCGTCTGTCAGACTTCTCTTTAATAAAACTCTCATAGGATGTTAAAAGTTTGATAAAAAGTTTAATCGGTATTGCTTCGAAACAAAAAGAAAATATTGTAAAAACAAAAAGAACGTAGAAATGTACTCTCCATTCGATATAAATATTTTTTTTCGATGCCGAGTATATATCGCAACTAAAACTATCGATACTAAAAATACCCAGTACCAAAACGAATGTATCGATTATTTACTTCTATTTTTATACTTAAATCAGTTCATCCCTGGTGTCTCTCCAGAATTTACCCTATTTATCCCTGGTGTAGACTCTGTTCATCTATAAGGTGTTTCCGAAATAATATGACGGAAAAGGTGGTGGAGTCTACGCGAAAAAGAAGATCAGGAGACAAGACCACGTCCACACAATGGCTGCCTCACAATGAGACTCGTGTTCCGCGGCTAGAGCTTATTAATATTGCGCGTTTCACGTCGATGCAAACTTTCACCCCTCCCTCTCCCTGGCTGTGTTTGCCCGCTTTACTTCGCCCCCTGTATTAGTGCTCTCGGAACTTCATGGAACTTTCAATACTTTCTCTTCCCCCTCTACATTCCTTCGCCGCGAACCTGTACCCTAACAGGCCAGCAGGAGCAAGGGTGTCCGCTAAGCAAATAAGAGGTCGCTGCCGCCATTATCTCGTTCCCGGGGAGAAAAATTTCGGGTGAAAAGTTTTGATTAACGTCCCGCGAAATTCCCTCGGAAGTTCTCGGTCGGTGTCGACCTCTATTGTTCACGGGAAGTTTCCATGCGCGAGCTTTGTACGGGCTTCTTCCAGTTTTGCCACCGATTTTTCTTCCTTGGAAACTCCGTCCGACTTTTTCCTAGGAGTCCCTTGCGATCTTTGACTATGTTACCTTTTAGAAACTGATAACGTAGATGGCGTGGAACTTAGGGATGTTCGATTCCCATTCGATTCTTTGGAAGATCGATTCCCTTGGGTAACACGTCACTGCCGTATATATCAGATACACTAACGACTTAAAGGTTTGGGACCAGAGTTCATGACTGATGAAACAATAACTCACTTAACTTCGGCAAGTGGAATATTTACAGTACCAGAGGGAACTTTTTTGCTGGAGTATTTGAATTAGGGGTACCATTGATGTTACATTATGCTTGCTAGTAATAAACGCCCTGTCTTGCCTAATTGTTACGAGATTCGGTTCTATAACAGGTCTGGAACGTATATAAAACCTAGAAAATAATGGTTATAGAACTGATATGGGAGCTGATGCCAGAATAGTAACTGAAACTGATATAGTCTGAAATTTAGGTTCTTCGTAACAGTTATTCAGAATAAAGGTCCTTCGTAACTGGTTCAATCGGAACCTTTATACAGGGTGCCTCAAAATAGTTTTAAGTCTTTGAAAGGGATGATTCCTCAGGTGATTTGGAACATCTTTTTCCTGAGCGAAGGAGTTGTCAGAAGAAGGAAATCATCAAGACAAATCGCCCTAGGAATCATGTCATTCAAAACCTTACACCTATTTTGGAACACCCTGCAAAACAGTTTAGAACAGTTATTTTCGAAGCGTTCAAGCCCTGGAAATATGTGTCACAAAATAACAAAAAAAAAAGAAAAAAGAAAATTCCCACAAATAACAAATCCGAATCAGTATCCTGTCAAATAACTAAAAATCCACCGCGCCCGGATTATTTCCTCTCCCCTGCGCAAAGAAACACTCTGCGAGTCAATTCCATTTAATCACGCGGAAATATAATGAAGCTCTGGCAATTTCGTGTTTCACGGTAAAAGTGGCGGGCCAGCTCGCAACGCCCCGCCTCATTAGCCGAGGGATTAACGTTCCCAACCCCCAATCCAGAACTGTTCAGTTTCAGACACCTGCGGCTCGACTACCGCCATTTTCACCCTAAATTTTTATTTCTTTTTCTCGTCGGTTACAGGCAAAATTTCGCGTGATGGTGGAGGAGAACGCAGCGACTGGCGCCCGGCTTGACGGGGAGCTGGAACGTGCCAGGGGCGAGTGCGCCACCCTTCGGGGTGAGCTCAGAGATGTCCGTGGCGCGTTGCCGGTGGTGTTGAACAACAACAACGGGGCTGCTGGTAACAACACCGCGGCTGGTAACAGTAACAA